>NC_137872.1:16136645-16171645 GCF_963924005.1 Protomyctophum bolini | reverse complement strand
GGGCGTGACATTAACCATATTATAATGACCAAAGACCATTAGTGAGGAGGACCAATTATAATTATGAAGAAGTCATCCTTTATAGCAGTGGCTCACGCTCACCCCTGACAGTTATAAGAACTCTTCGCCTCTGAATTAAGGCTTTGTTCCATTTTGTGTGCAGTACGTGGTTCTTAAACTGTTTTAATTTCAAGAACCCCCATAACTCTGAGAGTGTACAAATGTGCTTCCATTTGTACACTCTCAGACCCCTTTTCCACCGGTTGATTCCCAACGGGAACCAGTTCAGTTCTTTTTGGTTCTCAATGAGCCAGAGCTCCAAAATTGTAACGTTAATTATGAATTGAGTGTGCAAAACCATATCTATATTAAATTGTTTATAGGATCAATATAGTCTAAGTAAATTAATATATATGTTAACCCTTCCACAGTAGCTTTTTCATATTTTCTATTCTTTGCATATTTTCCTATATAATGCCTCATTTGCATATGATAACAATCTAATATAGGTATGGTTTTGCACACTCAATTCATAATTATTAACGTTCCAATTCTGGAGCTCTGGCTCATGGACTAAGAACCAAAAAAAACTGACCCGGTGGAAAAGGGGTCTCAGAGTTACACACCCGTACGGAGCCATTTGGAACCCACTCAAGGACACTTTGAGACCCACAGCGGTAGCAGAGTGTTTACACTACAGTGAGCCAACATGCACAACAGCAGCACCCTGACTCTGTTTGACCAGAATGGAACAGAGCCTTCATTAGTATCAGTGGTAAGTAACACACGTGAAGGAAGTATAGGGAAGGAGCCCTAGTGAGCATACTGCATAGAGCCCATTCCACTCTGCTTGTATGTGTACGCAGGGAGCTTCTCTTCTCATTCATGAGCAGACAGCATGCACTGCCATCTGATACTGCTTCACCTCATTGGCTCCACATAGGACACCAGCTAAATAAAGGAAAGGTTAATGCCTTCTATTCATTTAAACTATGCATTCATTCCACCGTGATACCATATCTGCTTCCCAAACAGCTACAATCACTGCAGCTTGGCCGCTGCATATAGGAGTCACGCACTATTGCTGCTCTGTGTGTGTGTGTGTGTGTGTGTGTGTGTGTGTGTGTGTGTGTGTGTGTGTGTGTGTGTGTGTGTGTGTGTGTGTGTGTGTGTGTGTGTGTGTGTGTGTGTGTGTGTGTGTGTGTGTGTGTGTGTGTGTGTGTGTGTGTCTGTGTGTGTGTGTGTGTGTGTGTGTCCGTGTGTGTTGTGTGTGTGTGTGTGTGTGTGTGTGTGTGTGTGTGTGTGTGCGCGCAAGTGTGTGTGTGTTTGTGCGTTTGCGTGCGTTTGCGTGTGTGTGTGTGTGGGCGTCTGTCTGGAAACATTACAGCAGACAAACAGAAGTCTGTGGAGTGTGAATGGCGCACAATGCAGTCTGCTCCAGGCAGATATGCCACGCACGCACAGGGTGCCTGCGTCTCCCCATGCAGCCCCAGATAAAGGCTGCTGTATAAAGTCATGCCCCGTTGAGCTGTGTTTGTTGGCCATATATAGACGTCCACGCTCCCGTCAGGACTGAATGTTTGAAGTACGGCGATGATTACGCTCACACAACACATTATTTCGACAGTCATTCCCACCTAACCTGTGGTGGGCCCCGGTGACCACTGACCGGCCGCGAGGAAATGTACTGTATAGGCTCCCCAAATAAGGTGGCAAAACACAAAGATGATGTATATGATGATGTACTGTAGGAAAACATTTCACAGTATCTTTTTCATTATACTGTACTATCGTTGCTGTCGGGCAGAAAACTATTATCTCCATATTGTAACTTTTCATGTTTTTCTTTTTTTGTAAATGAATGCCCTACACTGTAGGGCATTCATTTACAAAAAATAGAAAAATTAGGTGTTTCAAGCTTGTGGATCTGCTACATTTGATACTTGTGTGATGCTGTAGGGCCTACAGCATCACACAAGTATCAAATGTAGCAGATCCACAAGCTTGAAACACCTAATTTTTCTATTTTCCAATTTGAATCATGTAAAGTAACAGTTATGTATGTTGCTCCAAGCCAACACAATCGATGGATCGATCATTAAAATAAACATGCTCTGAAAATGTACACGGCCCACCCATCTGACCACTTCTTGGCTGCCCTGTTAAGTAGTCGTGAGCTTGTAGATTTGCCATTTTCACACACATTCTTTTTATATTCATAATTGCATTTTGGGTGAACATATCAATGCATAAATGCATTGATATGAAATGGACTTTGTTATTTGTACTTTTGATTCATTTATTTTAATGCATGTACTTTTGAATAGTTACATACAAATTTGACGGAGCAACTTTCACTTGTACTTGAGTAATATTTGACCAGGAGTATCTTTTCTAGAACTCAAGTACTGGAGTTGAGTATACGCTGTCCACCAACTGGTCATCGCCGCTGTGTGCTTCCTCTGGAGATGTTTTTTGTTTTGTTTTGTTACGCCACTTTTTGAGTTCCTTTTGAAGAGACCAATAAGAAGGAACCTTTCAAGGCATCCATTCATCTCACTATCACATTCACTGGACCTCAAGAGTCTCGAGGGGTGAGGGGAGAAAGTTCCAGATGACATCAGCGTAAGGCAATGCCGTCCTGCGTTGAATCGCATGTCTCTCTCGGGGGCCATATTATTCTAGTCCAGGCTCTGGGCCAAAGGAACAAGGGACAGGGGGAGGTGGGGTTAGCCATCGGTCACTCACTGCGCTGGTGACAGATGTGCTATGGATTAACTCTAATGCATGTAATGATATGATAACCATACCATAGATAAGATGAGAGCTGTAACTACATGCTTCGTCATAGGACACAAAGCGAAAATGGCCTAAATCTGTTTTTGAAGATTTTCTTTCCAACCTTTTCAACTATGATGAGTTGACATCACATGCCCAAAATTGATGCACAGTTTGAGTTGGATTTGTGTGTTAATTAAGGACTAATTCATGAGGTTAATGCCTCATAGTAGTATCGTCACTGTCGGGAACACGTCTCGTATTTCTTCTTCTTCTTCTTCTTCCTTCTTCCTTCTTCTTCATAGTGTGATTATGTAGGGTGTTTATTTACGACAAAACACAAATTTAAATATGGAGATAAGAGGTTTCTGCCCGACAGCAACGATATGAATATCATGACTTTACAATGTTTTCCTATTTCTATATCATCGGCCCTCCTACCACTGTTAATTCCACATGTTCTGTTCTGTATGTGAAACAGCTGATTGCTCCACTGCCTCAGTGAAAAGCTCACTAAATATTTTGAGCACACGCAGGTACGTTGAGAAACAAAAACTGCCTCTTTGGAAAATGTGCCATGTGAATACGGAAGTAGTCAAAACAAAAGGATTCAGTGTTGCTATTCTTGGTTCAGCTACCGATTAAGCTGCTAAGTAATTTAGTAGCTTGCATCATCAGATGTAATAATGCTGCATGCTTGCATGCACGTGTGCACACGCACACACGCACATCTTCATCTAATTGCGCTATTTCCACTGCATGGTATCAACTCAACTTTTGCGCGACTACTCACTTTTGACAAGTGGTTCTCAAAGTGGGGGTCCCTGAGAGGCTTCTCAAAGTGGGGGTCCCTGAGAGGCTTCTCAAAGTGGGGGTCCCTGAGAGGCTTCCATTTCACTGGGTATAATTAGGAACGGTAACAGTTTAACCACTTTAACTCTACTTGAAAATCACTGCCACGTTATAGGCATGTAAATCGGATATTCTCAAAACAAAATCTGGAGGTCCTTGAAATAGAAAATATTTGAGAACCTCTGCTGTATAGTATACCACGTCCTTCGTTTCCCACTACACTTAAGTTAATACTGCTTCAGTATTACTTAAGAAGAAGATTAACTCCCCCCCCCCCCCCCCCCAATAGGTTGGCACAACACGTGATCTTGTTGAGCGGCTATATTCACTTTGTTTAATGTTTCATCATCATCGTTATTGTTATTTGAAGTCATATCGCCCTATATACTACGTAGATACTTCTTTTGCCAACTTTGGAAAACCAAAACAGGTGAACTGAGTCCAGTCTTCAGTATTCACATAACCTGTTACTCACAGTATGGCCTCAGGTTGGGGGTGGGGTTGGATAGATCTGCCTAATTAAACACAAGGTGGTGTTGCAGGAACTGCTTGCCTTGCCATACCTTAGTTGAGAGCAAACCAGTTTGACACATAATAGCAAGTGGCCTATCTCTAGGTTGTCCTCAGACGAGCCCTCCTTCGTCGCTTCCAGTCATCCCGGTTCTCCATACATTTTGCCAGTTCGTTTTTGATTGATTGAATATTTTATTAGGCAACATATAAATGCAAACAGCACAATGTACAGTCAGGCATTTTTGTCCAAAAAAAAGATTTCACCGAAGAAAGACCTTGCGGCCTTGTTTCCATTCGGGTCCCATCCACTCACACATGACATGAATAATAATTTAACACAGTAACAGCAATTGATATAACAATAATAATTTAAACAAAGCAACATTATACATTTCCTCTAAACATGAAATATACAGTATGCACAGGTTGGGGCCGAAGTTTAATCGGAAGGGGATTATTAGCATAAAGAGGCTGGGGCGATCACCTCCTCTTCCTTTGACCTGCTGACAGGTGAATTTTTAGGCCTGTCTTGAAGGAAGCCAGTGATTTGTTTGTTTTGAGGGATGGGGGAGGGCATTCCACAACTGGGTAGCAGTGCTTTGGAAGGTGAATTTGCCCATATTTGTTTTATAATTGGGTGGCACCAGATCGTTGTTCACGCTCCCTCTAGTATTATGGCTGTGGGTGTTTTTAAAGTAATTAGTCAAGTAAGTGGGTACTGAGGGCATGGAGGGTAAAGTTGCATTTACAATTTTGAATGTCAGGCCCATCTTCAATTGCTTGACTCTATCTTCCACCCTGAGCCAGCCTATGCTGTCAAAATAGGTGGGTCATGGGCCCTAGGTGAAGAAGAAGTGGGATTAGTTTGTTTTGAGAAGTTTGAAGCTTGGTTTTCTGTGCCATTGAGATGTTAGAGAACCAAGACGTACAAGCATAGTAAAAAATGGGCACTATGAGGGCTCCAGCTAAGGTCCTAAGGGCCCTTTTGTTAATAAAGGAGGAGATTCTGCCCAAGAATCTTGTCCTTTGATTTACTCTTTTGATCGCCCTTGATGCCATGCTCTCACCTGTCAGTTTATTGTCAAGGATACATTCTAGATATGTGACCTCTTCTTTGCTAGAGATTACTATGTCATCGACTCGGACCTTAAAATCCTTTACATTTGTCCTACTCAGGGAATGGTTGGACCCAAAAAGGATGGATTCCGTTTTACCGGGGTGAGCTTGTTGTCGGTAAGCCAGGTTCAGATTTTGGTGAGTTCTGTACTAAGAGCCTCCTCAACCTGCGCTTTGTTTTCTCCCGATATCAGGAGTGCTGAGGAGAGCGTTGATACTTTGTGCTCCTATACGTCTTTCTTTCTTTCTTTCTTTCGTTCACCGATTTCTTGACAAATACATTTGTGTGGTTCAGGACCAGTGGGAATTTATGGGAATTTATGACAAATTGTGAATATAGAAAAAAGTTTCACCTTTTATAAGCAGGCAAGGCAAAATTAACAAATTGCGAAGAACCAGTAAGGAGTTCAAACAAAGGAGATCAAACAAGAAAAGACGAAATATGAATACAAAATATATCTACACACGGTATTCACAACGTGCCTGAGATAAGACATAAATAATAAAAACATGAAATATTAATCATTATTATTAATATTTGTATTATATTTATTTGTACATAAAAGTTAAAGGGAACCATTAATGAATCGGACAGTTAAGAGTAGTGATGCACCGAATATTCGGCCGCAGAAAATATTCGGCAGAAAATGGCTAAAAAAGCATTTTCGGCCTATTCGGTTTCGGCCTGAATAGGCAGAAAATATATCACCGAATAGTGTATGAAATGAATGCATTCAAAAGAGCTGAATACATGGTTTATGGACCCATAATAGTGATTATTATTGAAGTTAAGTTTTGCCATAACCATAAATCAGGTAGCTTTAAGGTACGGCAATGACAGCAATGGTAGGCAAAAATATATATAATATTAAATATATTCGGATATTCGGTTTTCGGTTTTCGGCCAACTGTTTCTTATATTCGGTATTCGGTTTCGGCCAAGAATTTCCCTTTCGGTGCATCCCTAGTTAAGAGTGAATAGTTAAGGAACCGGAATTGTTCAAATTTCTGACCCCATAGTGACTAATAGTATAAAGGATTCTGACCCCATAGTGGCTAATAGTCTAAAGGATTCTGACCCCATAGAGTGGCTAATATTCTAAAGGATTCTGACCCCATAGAGTGGCTAATAGTCTAAAGGATTCTGACCCCATAGAGTGGCTAATAGTCTAAAGGATTCTGACCCCATAGTATATTATCTAATGTAATCATGGGCGCTACACTTCCTCTGCCAACCTGGGGGGGGCAGCGGACTGACCTCATGCTTTCTTCTATGCATGAGGAGTCCAAGCTGCTTCTTTTCACCTGACAGGGGGGGGGGGGGTTTCCCCGACCGGACGTAGCGTGTGGGAGGAACACGTTATTCCGACCAGTTCCTTTCCCCCCATCACCCTGTGAGGCGACAGCACTATACCGACTGTGCCACTGTGCCCCCGCTAATAGTCTTCTGAAGGAAAAACAAAATGCTGCCCTGCAGAGTTCTGACTGAGGTGCCCACTGTTCCGGTTACTGATCCGCGTCAGATACTGAAATTATGATCGTAAAAGACAAGCTGACAAGATCCAATTTGGTGCCAGTGACAGCGGCGATGATAAGCAGCCTGATGGTTGTGTGTGTGTGTGTGTGTGTGTGCAAACACTGCACTCCCAACATGGATGCTTTATAAAGCCATCTTAAAAGCTTTACACAATCTCATTTAAAGGTAGATGAATATCTGCTGGTGGCCTGGTGCGTGACGGCATCCATTAAGAAACACGTCTCGCACGTGCGCACACACAAACACACGCATTTCACACACACACGCACGCATGCACACACACATGCTCACAGACATATTGTGGGAGTGTGGCCTCTAACCTATATCGATGACTAATGCGTAGGAGAGCAAACACATCCATGCTGACGGGTGGAAAAACCTTGTAGGCCTATATCCAAAACAGTTACTTTTTTGTTAATATTTCTCTAACACATTAAATGTTTGCGAAAACAGCAGATCTACAAGCTCACAATGCGTCGCAACACTATGTGTTGTGAACTTGTAGATCCGCTGTTTTCGCTACTTCTGTGCGGCGGCTTTGTATGATCCACTTCAAAACACTCCTGACCACCTACAAAGCACTAAATAACCTGGCTCCCCAAACCTCTGTGACCTCCTCAAACGCCAGGTCCCCTCTCGCTCCCTCAGGTCTGGTGATGCAAACCTCCTCGACCAAAGACCAAACTCCGTACGTGCAGGTGACAGAGCTTTCGCCTGGGTGGGGGCACTCAGAGATGCTCCCACCCTTCAAACCTTCAAAACCTTCAAAACCTAGCTAACCCTTTTCACTGTCTTTTAATGTTCTTTAGCTTTTAGTGCTTTTTTTTCTCTAATAAATTTGTTGCAGGGCATTATGAATATTTACGAAAGAAAAACAAAAATATGGAGATGCAAGGTTTCGGCAAAGTTATGTCTTTCCACAGCTATGGATACGGCAGCATGCAGCAGTACAGACCAAGGGATTATTATCCCCCCCCTCCCTGTGTTGTCTGGCTGTATCTATGCCTTCATCTATCAGGCACACTTCTCGGCAGACAGGCCCAGCTGTGTACTTTTAATTCCTCTCCCTGAATACTAATTGCTCGCTGTGTCTTCCCCGGGTCACTCCTAATCACTATTATGCTAAGTGCGTCAGTCTCTCCACCTTCACGCACGCGCAGACACGCACCCATGACTTTAATATTTTACTGATTACACCTACTACACACACATGCACATTTGCACAAACGTACACACGCGCACACATACACACACACGCACACAGACTGAAATTGCCTCAAGTCTCTGCGTCTGTCCAGGCCCCGTGGCATTTATCGGCAGGGGGTGGTCTACATTTTCGCTGCCGTTGCTTTTTTGGCGTCAAGTGAAATTCAGTGGGTTTTTTTTGCTCTTTGAGAGAAACGAGCATGCATTGATTTGAATCCATTTGCATCGTTGGCTTTTAGTTCCGGCAGCGGAAGCTTCTTTTGTTCTCCAATCAATTATTTTTTCAAGCGCCCACCCCACCCCCACCTCCACACCGCCACCCAACACTCCCACCCCACTGCCAACCGACACCCCCCCCCCCATCAAGTCCTCTGATCCAGTGGTTTTCAAAGTGGAACCCGGAGGGGGGGGAAGGGGGGCGACATACGAATTTGTATGTCAACAAATTCGTTGACATATAGCATCACAATCAGTTTGACTAAATTATTACTTCAGCTTCCGATCTACAAGCTCACAGAATCTTTGAAAAGCTTGCAGATCTGCTATTCTTTAACAAATCTTGAGGGGGTAAAAAGAACGGGGCACAAAATCTTGTCAGGTGGGGGCTCTTAAAAACATAAGAGCACAGTTCCCCCCTAACGTCCTTCACTTACTATCGTCCATGTCTCCACCCAACCCCCCCCCCCCCCCCTCTCTATCTCTCTACTGCAAATAGGGCCATAAAGGCCACTGCCAGCCCCCGGGCACATCTGTCCTCCTTCCTCCCTCCCTCCATCCTTGCTTCCTTCACATCCTCCCAGCTGTCTCTGACACCTCTTCATTGGCCCTCCTCTCTCTCTCTCTCTCTCTCTCTCTCTCTCTCTCTCTCTCTCTCTCTCTCTCTCTCTCTCCACTCTGTCATGCTTGCACCACCCTGCCGTCTCCATTGCGTCTTCCACACCTCAGAGTGTCACCATATCCTCTTCATGTCACCTAATGTTTTCCCTTCTTCATCATTTCCTCACAAGCGTCGGCCCTCCCCAACACACACACGCACACACACACACACACACACACACACACACACACACACACACACACACACACACACACACACACACACGCACACAAGCATTGTAGCATCTCAGAAAGAATTTCACAACATTCAGTGTTCCGACTATACTGTATATGCAGACAGATGTCTCACTGGCTTCCATCAGATAAGGTAGTACTCAACTTTGAGGTATTCGTAATTTCGTACTTTACTTGAGTATATCCTATTTCCAATACTTTTACTCCTATATTTGAAAACTGGAGTTACTAGTTACTTTGTAGATTATTAAAACTATACGTTTCGGTCATTTGAAAATAGACGATTTACAAGCAACAATGCGTTGCAATGCGACGCATTGTGAGCTTGTAGATCTGTTATTTTCAAAAAGATTTGTATACATTTGAAAACTGCAACTGGACATTGCACAATGAGTACTTTCTACTGTTGGTACTAATAAGTACATTTGGATACCAATACTTTCAGTTGATATTTTTAAGTGCAGGTTAAAAACTTTTTTCTTTTCGTAAACATTTTCCCTGTTGTACTGTATTTTTCGCTGCATTATTACACTATTATGTCACTATTTCCCCCCACATTATTACACTATTATGTCACTACCTTGCTTCGAATGGTGCTTTATAAATAAAATGTACTTACTTACTTTTACTCAAGTAAATTTTGAATTCCGGACATTTACATTGCAGTATTGATACTTTTACTTTTACTACTACAAAAAATGTGAGTACTTCTTCCACAACTGGTAATTAGAGAGAGGTGGGAGGGTGTTTAATGTGGCCTATATCATGCAACAGTAGTTGATGACACGGCATTCTGCTGGAAAACCGTCCTGTAAACGGAGCTGCAGTAACGGGAGCTTCACAGTACCTTACCGTGAAACGTGATCTTATGGCCTCGGCTCGCTGCCTGCCAGATCGGGTCCTCATCAAAATGATCGTCGTGACCCACTCACTCCCGCCGGTAATTGTATGTTTCCACAGATTAGATTAAACGTGCGCACGGCATGGGCGCCGTGCCCATGCGGATGTTACATTATTTAAAATGGTGGCCTATAAAAGGTGGCACTCGAGGAACGCCTGTGGCGGCCGCGGCGATCAAAAATCAGTAGTGGGGTTCAAAGGGAGACGGCACAACTCTCAATAGCGCAGTTGTAAAATCTTGTAGATCTGCTATTTTCTGCGGATAAGTATTGGGTTTAGAGCAGTGGTTCTCAAACCTTTTAGCCTGTGACCCAAAAGATAAATTTGATGTCTCCCCGGGACCCAAACTAGTAAAAACAGCAGATCTACAAGCTCGCAACGCGTTGCCTCGCACCGCGTTGTGTTCATGATTTTTTTTATTGTTTGTTTGGTTTTTTGGGAACGTTTTTTTTTAACGTTTCGGAATACAAAATGTATAGGAAACCCATAAAAATGGGTCCCGACCCGCTGTTTGGGAAACGGTGGTTTAGACCCTCGAGGCTAGCGGGGCTAAAAACAAAACAAATGTGGTGATTTCCAGCTGTTCAGATGGCTTCTTCTTCCTCCTGAGTGTCTCACCAGTACAAACACACCACTCAACATCACAATGCTTATCAGGCATATCCCTGGACCCTTGTCCTGTAGAGCCTGATTGAGCAGCAGTTTCCCAACCTTTTCTGGACCATGCAGGCTGGCCCACCCATCTGACCACTTAACATTCGGCTGCCATGTTTTTATGAGGGGCGCCGGCTTTGTGTGTTTGTGACTGTGTATAAGAAATTTGAGATGATCTGATTGGCTGAATGTGATGTATGATGATGTGACGATAAGAGTGCCCCTCACTTCATACAAGTGTGATTTTTTTAACTGGCACTGGCCTACATGGAACGATGCAAGTTGGAAATTAATGCCCCTATGTGGGGGTGTTTTGAATTTGAAGTCAGTGGGGGGAGCTGTTTTCGAGTTACGTGGATTACAGATGCACATACTGTACACACGTACGTACACACATAGACTTGGTGCATTTAGATAGATGATCAGTCAATCAAATTGTGTACCGCGTGGATCAAATCTCTACGTAGTATATCTTAAGTTCTTGCTCGTCTGTATCACAATGTAAACATTGCGATTGTTTTCATATCAATGTTATATTATAATTACAATTACTTAGTGTAATGCCAACTATTTGGGGGCCCACTTGCAATATATCCTCATAACCCACAAGCCACTAATTCACCAATAGAAGGCTATGCAGGAGACCTGCTGGCCCGATGAAGTCAACGGACGTGACGCAACTCTCCTTATATGGCTCCGAGTCTACCCACGCACCGTATGACATTTTGAAAGGCGCCATGCAGACACTGGCATAATGATGTTATTTTGGTCACTCTCCACGAAAATAGGCATCTAGTCCTCCCGTGCTGACGACACGAACCGGCTGACCCACACAGTTAATCAGTGTGCGGTGTTCCAGTGAGAGGCAGAGGACACACATCCACCACCTCATTACCACACACCGCCGACCTCCCACCCTGCAGCCAGACCTCCCACTCACCACTGCTGGAAAGTCACATATGCATTCACTCCAGTACTATACTATTCAAGTACAATTTCGAGGTACTTCACTTGAGAAAGTATACCATTTTCAATACTTTATAATATTTCTGCTCCAACCACAACAGCCGTCAACCAATTAAGCTCCATTTTATACGTTGGCTATTCGAAAATAGCCGATCCACAAGCACACAACGCGTCGCAATGTGAGGTGTTACATCGGCTATTTTCGAAAAGGTTTTATTTTCTACTCAAAGTAGATGTTGATGCCAATTCCTTATTTGTACTTTTTTTTTTGTCAAATATGTTTTTATTGAACAGATAAATTATTACAAACAAAATGAAAGAAAAAAAATAAAGACAAAAAAGGTAAAGAAATCCCTTAACCCTCCCACCCATACTGCTCCGTGACACTGCATAGTGCATACTATATAATAAGATGACAGAAAGCTCATGGAAAACATCTGAAAAGAAAATGGCGTACAGTCAACCATATCAATGGTATCCTGTCTATTAATCGTTTCTACTCAGGTAATGGACAAGGGGCAGCCAAATCTTATCAAACTGTCTCTCCCTGTTTCTCAGGAAATACCTTATTCTCTCAAGATGAAGTGTACTAGTCATTTCATTTAACCAGTGCTTAAATGCAGGAGCCTCTTCCGTCTTCCAGTGTGTCAGAATTCGTTTTTTCGCTGTGATCAGACCATATGAGAAGAGTTGTTTCTGTGCTCTCGTCAACATAGGTTTATTTGTACTTTTACTCAAGTGACATTTTGAACACAGGCGTTTATTTTATTTTATTTTTTATGGCTTTTGCCTTTTTTTTATATTTATTATAGAGGGACAGACAGTAGGCTGACAGGAAATCGGCAGAGAGATGGGGGGATGACATGCAGTGAAGGCCATCGGGATCGGGAGTCGAACCTGCGGCACACATGCCATACTTGGGCTACTGGCCAAGAAGCCATGGACCGCTGAGCCACGGCCCAGCCCATGGGCCTTTATTTCTACATGGTGGTTTTGCTACTTAAGTCAAAATGGTGTGAGTACCATATACTTCTTCCAGTGCTGGACAGGGATACAGATCCACCACAGACATCATTATCACAGCAGGCTGACCTCACTCTGTCTCCGGCTCCCATTACTCACTCTATGGAGCTGAATGTGGCCTGCTGCCATTTTAATGGAGTGTCCTGCATGAGAAATTACAGTTCTTTTAAAATGGGACCATATCCTACGAATATAATAATGCAAGAGCTGTGGATGTTGTGTGCGTGTGTCCAATTGCTATGCAACAACACACAAATGAGTCATGGGCAAGTGATCATCACCTAGCCAGCTTGTGATGGACATTTTAGTCAAACTTTAGTTTTGTCGTCAACAATACAGAAGCACATAAATCTAGCGTCCATGGACTCCTACATGCCCATAATGCCTAATGGTTCTCGAATGTTTTAGTGTCAATGACCCCCAAATTGTATTTGGCCGGAGCCCCATCTGAAAATAGTTTTGAAAGTTATGCACCAGGTGAGATGCACGGGTGAGATGTTCAGTCACACGAGAAAGACTTGGAGTGTCTCTCTAGGGAGGTCCTCGATGCAAGTGCAGTATACACGTGTATATATACATCAAATAGTGCATCCTACCACTATAGAACAGACTCAATTAGCTTTTTACATACATTCCCCATACCACAGAAATAATCTAAACTTTTAAATAAATGTTGTACAACATAATGAAAACCAAATTTAGCCACCAATAGAGGTAATCGAAACCGCATTAACAACAAGAACGCTGTTAAACACATGAACACACACCCCTTCTCTTCTACAGTACTTGGCACGTTCCCCAGGGAACCCCCCTTCTTAACCAAATGGACTGGCCCTGCTCTGTTTCGGCAGTTCCAGGTCTCATTCAGAGGGTGCCAGTGCTGCAGAGGAGAGACAGGTGAGGTGACAAACAAACATTTCAGCTCAGTTCCAATAAACAGTGTTTAAGCTCATGTGATGCATCATATTCACAATACATATGGCTTAACAGGTACATTCATGATGTATTTTTGTAAGTTTGGGGCCCAGTGGTACTCTCAAGTAAAACAATAATGTTTGGGAACCCAGTTAACCTACTGACTGTCACCTATCCCACCCCACCCCTTTAATGCAGGGGTCCTCAACGTTTTTCAGGCTCAGTGCCCCTTAGTTAAGAGATTAATGGTCTGTGTTTGTTTGTTTACACGTATTTTATATAATTATATTATTATAATAATGATTATATAGATAATCTGTTGCATTAATGTTAATGTGTATTATTATATTTAACAACCTAAACCCGCAATACTAAACTAATAATTTGGCTCTGTACCTGGTCTACTCTTTCCCCCCCTCTACTCCCTGTAGTAACTCTGAGGAACTGCTAGGGGTCCCAGACCCACTGTTTAGAAGACCCCTTGTTAATGCGAGGAGCCACCGTATAGTATAGTGCATGTGATGAAGAGAGGAGGGCAGATATGGACTGACAATTAGCCTGAAAGAGCCCTCATGTGACCGACCACTCATTAGCCACCATCTAGAGCATACAGTTCTGTGTAGTGTGTACGACCTATGTGTTCTTGGAATTTAGTTGCTGAAGCCTCTCACGGCCTATACACACACACACACACACACACAGAGTATATTTGTCCGTCCGTCCGTCTGTCAGTCCGTCCGTCTCTCTCGCAAACAAGCACTGGAAATTCTTTATGTTCCGTGAGCTGAACTGTAGTGTCACGGTGACTGAAGTCATAGCCAAGGGGGGTAATGGGCTGTGAGCCTGTGATGTGTGTGCTGTGCGCACGGTGCGTGCAATTCCTCGCTGTGTGAGTGCTAGACCTTTGTTTTTGTACAAATGTTTTTCTCCGTCTGTGTGTGAAATACTGTGCGTGTCTTGTGTGTGTAAACGTAACGTTAGCCGTGCGTGTGCTGGTGTTGTTTACCCATCATGCCTGGAGTCCCTGCAGCCATTGTTCCGTGTGTGTGTGTGTGTGTGTGTGTGGGCTGCAAGGTCAGAGTGAGGGAGATGGAGAGACACCACAGGGGAGCTTTACAAGCACACAAATAATATACAGTTGAGTACAGAAAACCATTGATACGGTTGTACTCAGAGTATTAGTACCACAATCGAAAAACACTATTTAAAAATTGTACTTAAAATTGCATAATGTTTTTTGGCATCAAAAGATACTCTACCGGCCTGGGCGGTTAGCTCAACTGCGGTCAGCCGGACGGCGTGCCGCCAAAAACGCCAAAAAGATACTCTACCAAAGTAAATGTACTCTCAGATGTACTCAGATCTGCAAGTTGAGAGCTTGTAGATCAGCTATTTCTGAATAGCTGAAATAATGATTCCAGAAATTCACTCCATATAATAGACTTGCCTGGATAATGTATCTTATTTGTTTGTGGTTGGTGTTCTTCATTAGTGTTAATGAGTGCTAGTTATTAGGAACACCTCGGCACTCACTCACTACTAGCCTGCAGCTATCGTCATGTCGGCACCACTGCCTTAAACGTGTGGTATTGTTGTTAGTAGGAATAAACACAGAAGTACCCGGGATGCAAATTCCTGGTTCTGCACAAAAACGGAGGTGGTGCGCCCAGAAGGAAAAACAAATGGGTTCCCAGATTGGCCTGCAGCAGACAGTCAAATCCAAACCATTAGCATCCGTAAGCATTCACTTCAATGTTTAAACCGCGCTGTGTGCCAGAGGTCAAACTTCGTACAGTGGTCAGCATGCCTTTGGGAGTTGGGTCACTTATTGGTTTGCCCTGGACTTTCATTCTTAGCTTGCGTATTGAGAGGATCTGACCTGTTCCAAGTTATTAAAGGGACTTTAATAACTTGTTGTCCTTTCCGTTAGTCTGTACGTCGACGACAGCGCAGGGATTCAATCTCAGTGTGACTTTTATAGATGCATGGCGAATATTAACATACGTTGGCCTTGTACACAGTGCCAGTGGGTAAAGACAACTTCCACTTTATGGAATTTTGCCCCCAGACGAGCTACAAACGCTGTGGTTACTCATTAAGCTGCACACGCCGCAAGTGTACAGTACACACACGCATCTGCGTGCGCGTGCAAGGACCTACATGGTACGGAACATGTAAACACAGACGCTAATGTTATCAGTTGTCTTGGTAGCAGCATTATGCACATTTTCCCCTCAGTTGCCCGCAGTGGCCTGTATAACCCAGCGAGCCTTTTACATAATTCATCCAATGGCACCTCACTGGGGCACTAGTCAACAGATGCAACAACAAGAACAACACTGACATGCAGAAGGAACCGTAATTTGAACGCGCGACCGAATGTGGATCTGCATGAAAAGCCTGGTTATTGATCTCTGGCTCCGCTTTTAGAAACATGAAAGCAAGGGGGGGGGGGGGAAACATACTGTTTATCACGTCCGAGAAGCGTGTCTCGTCTTCAGTAACAGTGTTCTGCGAATCACTCTACGTGCTGAACTAACTAATTAGGGATGATATCTTTGAGAACATGCTTACGCTGGAAGAATCTTGAGCCATAATTGAACTCTGTTCCGGGTCCATTTTGTTACATATAGATGTGTACACTCTCAGTTACATATCTCTGCTGTCGGGAGGAAATCTCATAACTCCAAAATGTTCATTTTTCAGGAAATGAAAAATATGTATTTTTCAGGAAATTAAGAAAATCTTATATTTTTAAAACAAAGCAATACAGCCTCATCAAATGTACAACATTTTACTTGAGTATTTCCATTCTATGATACTTAAACACTTCTACCCTGGAGGCAAATATTGTACTTTTTTACAAAATTATTTGAAAATGATTTTATAGGTTTGACCCATTTAGAAACATCTTTTATTTTATTAGCCCCAGTATTATTTTGATGCCAATGTTGTGCTATTACTTGATATTACTTACTATATATTGTGCTATTGCTAAAAACAAATCCTCCACCACTGAATACTCGGGGGGTTCCAAAATGTTTGGTTTTAGCTTGAGAGCCAGAAGAGAAATCATTCTAGGATCCAAACTAGTGAAAATAGCAGATCTACAAGCTTCACTGCGTCGCTATATGACACTTTATGAGCTTGTAGATCGGCTATTTTCACTACTTTACTCTTATGGAATTTAATTGAAATTTTTCTTCATAAAAATGTTTTAAAAATGTAAATGAAATATAAAATATAATAACACAAACTCGCGACCCACAAAATGGGTCACGACCCAGGGGGAACAGTGTGTTAAAACTACCTGTACTAATGGAACCATCTGGTGTACTTATGGAGACAGACAGCTGATCACACACTCGTTGCTCCCTCTGATCCCTGCCCTGTCTATATCCCTGATAAGATAATTAGCCTTTCAAGCATACAGAGGTCAAGTTGGGTTGCACTATCACGACAGACAGACAGACAGACAGACAGACAGACAGTTTGAGAGCCTGTTTGGTCTAAAGCGGAAAGCCTGCTACCATACATTACTTGGTGGAGTCTAAGGCCTTGAATGTGTTAATGAAGTGCCTCTGAATTGTAACGGTGTGTTTGTCAGTCAGCGATGCGATCCATTGTAATTCATCCGAATCATCCACCACTGCACCATACACATGGACTGGAGAGAGGCGAAGTGTTTCTCTCCCTTCGGCTCATGTAGCCCTCATTGGAACTACAAATATTGTTCCCAAAGAAACAATGTGCGGTCACTGCAATCCAAAAGATTGTATAGGCCTACTATAAATCAGTCAAGGCCCCCCAAAAAATATACTACAGTTTGTTCTGCTCCATTCTCAACATCTTTTGGTTTCCAAAAACCGTAATTTATTGTAAGTAAACAAAAACAGTAAAAAGTTTAATGTGTGCTTATTTTAATTTCATTTAATTTGCTTTGATGTGAAAATAGTTATCAGATATCTGATGTCTTCAGAAGAAGACATTGCACATTGCAAGAGACATTTGGACTAATGATTTGTAAGACCTGTTGTTTGTATTGTAGGTAGGCCTATATACTGTGCCAAAATGCAGTTGTCTATGCATTTAATAATGGGTATTGAGGGGTATGACCCAAAAAACAACAAATAATACCCATCCGTTACTACATGTGAAGGGCACAATACTGGGTTTAAAAACACAGCTGAAACATGAAGTAGAGTCTGTCAAATCCTTCTTCCCATTGCGCTGCAACGTAACTAGGATGAGCTGCCCGAAGGGTGGCGAAATTCTAGTATATATATATTTTTTATATATATATATTTTTTTTTAACTAGTTTACTATTTTAATTAGTTGTCTAGTTTACTAATTTTTAACTAGTTTGCTTGTTGTGCAAACAAATCTTTTGCCAAAGTTGGTGTACTTCAAATTGAATCCATCACATGCGGCAGTGGTTCTCAAAGTGGGGTCCGGGGACCCCCAGGAGTCTTCCACGGTGCTCAATGGGGTCCTAATGGCATTGCTTATTAAGTCCATATCCCAAGCAAAATCAAATACTGTAGCATAAAATCAGTACAACCACTTTATTCCTATACCTTTATTTGAAAATTGGCTGTTTTCTCGCATCTGAAATCTCGAATTTGGAATGTTTTCAAAATATTTTAACACAAATCTTGTATGGGGGGTCCCTGGCACAAAATCTTTTCAGAATGATTAATTTGGGGGTCCTTAGCGTGCAAAAGCTTATAAGCACTGATGACACTCTTCACCTTGACGGTGCATATTCAGCTGAGCTCACATTGAAAAGTATAGGGAGATGGTATCTCTGCCCACCTCTCAGCGGCAGTACATTTTTGTAACACCCAATCTGCATCCCACCCTTTCCCTTTGCTCTTCAAAGGGAGTGCAGAGGTGTGTGTGTGTGTGTGTGTGTGTGCGCCCCCCCTCCCGTGTTAAGTAATAACAAGCAGTGACGTCAAAGACGGGCTCCTCCGTCTGCTCATGCAGGGAGAGTGGGAGGGACATGATAGAGCTAGTAGTGAGTGAGGATCTTCTGTGTGCGTGTCAGACAGATGCATCTTATGTACATGTCTGTTATTTCATGTGCTGCTATTTAACTACCCTGCACCGCTGCTATTTTTAAGCATGCACTTTGTACACCTCATCACACTGCCCATATTGCTATACCTTTCTCTCTTTTTTATATAAAATGTTTATCCCACGATTTTGCAACCCACTTTTTTTTGACCCAGTGTCAATTATCTAACGTAATCCTGGGCTCTACACTCCCTCTGCCAACCTGGGGAGAGCAACGGACTGACTTCATGCTTCCTTCTAGGCATGAGGAGTCCAAGCCTATACTTTTCACCTGACAGGGGGGGGGGGTTTCCCTGGTTGGATGTAGCGTGTGGAAGGAACACATTATTCCAACCACTTCCTTTCCCCTATACCAGGCGCCCCGGCTGGCCAGGGGGAGGTAGTTTAGAGACCAGGATTTAATACTGTATGTTTTTTTGTGAGGGTGCCTACCCTAAAGGGGACGTATGTGTACGCTACATTGCACGCAGCCTGTTTGTTTACAAACCAACCCAGGTGGTTCCTGAGCCTGTGTGCTTGTGATTGGGCGGAGCGGAGGCCATCACACCCCACAGCAATGCACCCCCCCCCCCCCCCCCCCAATGCTAATCCAATTGCCTTTTTCCCCCTACCGAGATAAATTGAAAAACCGCATTCAATTATGTGCTGTCATGTGTCTGCACATTCCTGTTGTCTATGCACACGGTCCTCTGTGCACTGGGTACAGTCGTGTCCAACTGGCCTGTCATCTGATGGCTGAGGGAGTAGGAGGGGCCAGTGAGGATGAACTCAAGGTTACTCATGTTAAAAGGCCAGCGATTCTGAAGATGTTGCAAGTGGAGTTAGTGCACCCCTGACAAAAATAAAAAATAAATAAAACACTAAGATCTTAATGATTATATATATATTTTTTTATTTTTTTTTATTTTTAAGTAAAACAAGTGAAAAATAATGACTTCGTGTAGTTGACTTTAGTTCCATCTGACTTAAAAGTATTTTGTGGCTATAGTATCTATTTGTTTAAAACAACTGAGCAAAACTTACCAATTTATTTGGTTCCAAACAGCACCATTTCCATATTCAAATCAAACTCTTGCTATTAATTGAATATAACCTTAATTTATCATTTTTGTTTTACTTTATTAGATTACATTTCAAAACTGAAGATGAGCAATGACACAATGATTTAATGAATGCCTGTTGATAGCACCAAGTATCTATTCTAATGGTAGCATGTATGGTCATATCGTTTAGCCCTGAAGCATTATGTAGGCCCAATTGTCTCATGCATGAGGCTTAGGGGTTTAACAGTAGAAATAGACAGCTAGATTATAACTTGTTCATTCAACTTCACTTTTCTCCTGTAGTCAAAGCCACGAAGTCCCTTTGAAGATTGATTGGGGATTAGATTTTAAAGGGTTACGCTCTTCCATGAGAACGTAGTTACAGAAGAGGCAGTGAGTGGAGTATGTGTAGGGGATTAGACCCTAAGACCGTATAGCAGCCTTAACGTGCCTCGCTGTTGCTAGCATTTCAACGTGCCTCGCCACTGCTGCTAACATTTTAAACGTCCTGCCAGGTGCAGCACTGTCACTAAAGCGTGGTGGTACAGTGACTACAGTCACATGCACTGTATTTCATATATGCTTGATATCTGCTATATCTGTAACTTCTTGCAAGAGACCTATAAGGTACACTGCCCTTATTCTTTTTAGTACACACTTTGTTTTGATTTGATATTTCCCCTGTCTATTATGATTAATTTTAAGTGGCAATTTTGGGTAGCTTGTACAAAACAAATATTTCACGCATCTCTTACATCTGTAAAAGAAAATATGTATGCACGTGCGCACACACACACACACACACACACACACACACACACACACACACACACACACACACTCACACTCACACTCACACTCACACTCACACTCACACTCACAATCACACACAAATGATCTACCCATCAGGGAGCAAATCAACCATGAAGCGTGTTGTATGTAAACTTCCATAAAAGGTTTTTGCCAAATCGTAAACTATATGGCTTCAGTCCCGGTGGCTGTGTGATAATGGCTGGCATTGTGACGTGTGCAATAAAAACAACGAGGAGGGGAACCTTGCCAAGGCCGTGGACATATCCCAGTGCCAATGGCAACCAACTCACTCCCCTGCCCACTTGCATTCTAAAGAGAGCATGTGAATCTCACTCCTTTGTGAACCCGCCGACTCTCCCCTCTCTGCCCTGCTTCAGCCTGCTCCATTGTCTGTCCCATAGATCTAATTCCTTCTTTCCATCTGAGCCCTGTCACACATTTACAGCTCACAGCAAGCACATGACCGCGCTTGGCAAACCTAAGCACTTGAAGAATGCCTAAACGTCCTCCGTAAGCCTACTTCTGTTGGAGCAACAGCTTCCCTTCCTTCTCTGTGACAAGGACAGCTGTTGTGGTGACTAGAGTATAAAGTACTCAGAGACTGTACAAATGTAACCAAAAGGAACCTTATACGGGTCCCTTTGGTTACAAATTTGTACAGTCTAGATATAAAACTAGACAAATTAATGAGGTAGGCCTATACGTAATTTTTTCTAACCCAGTATTGCATGTACAATGTAAGACTACTTGTACTTAAGACATAACATTTTCCATGGTACCTGATGCGTGTAATTACGGCCACAGACTACTTACTAAATGGTATAATCGGAGATATCTGAGGAAATTATATGGGGTTAATGACCTGGAAAATGACTGGCCTTAATAAAAACAGCGTAAACAACAACATGAAAACACAGCAATCGCTATTTTCACATGTGCTGTTTTGCCTGTTTATTCAGGACTCATAAAGCCACAGAGAAAAGAGCCAGTACAAAATAGGGCTGATCATGAAACAAACCGTGTTGGTCCCAGTGATTTGAAACCTTTTTGGACCGCTATTTTATTACGCCATGGAATCCCATTCATTAAGACTTTAATCTCTGGGACCCCAAGCTAAGAATTTTAAGACATGATTTGGTCCAAATAATGGTCTGCATTTTGTCCACGATTCCTTTATTGTCTATGTACTCATCATTATTGTGCGTGCATTCTCTGGTTGCATTAAATGCACTGCGGCAGCATAATGATGATTATTAGCCGCATTCATCACTGGAATATCGTGTTACAAACATGCACAAGTATTGAAGTATTTCACTGGAATATCGTGTTACAAACCGAAGCACAAGTATTTTTATAGGCCATTAGATGCATTTTCTACAAGAAGACTAACTTTTCCCAGTCAATTATTACACAGCCCTATCTATCTCGTGCAGAGAGACAGCCCTTTAAAAATGTGCTTACGCCATACGCACAGCCAGGCTGGTGATGACGCGCACAGCTACATCAGCACCTTAGATACGGACCACACCATTCAACACTGGGGCTCCTGCCCCGTTTCTGACCTATCACAGGGCTCCTGGGCCCTTTCTGACCAATCGACACCGGTGTTTTCTAGATAGTGTTCGGCACCACCCCCTCCGCTCCGCCTGCGTGCCAGCTGTATGTATGCTTCCACCGGGGAGTCTCCTCTCTCGGCTCAGCAATAGATTTATGTATATTTGCGATATATTTTCTTATAATAATGACACCGTCACGGCCTTTCTTTAGCCTAGTTTAGTTGCCCCAGCTTCCGGCTGAGCGATGAATACAAAATGACAGCAAACGCATTTTATATAACCCTGGGTCGGACAGGAGGACTCTACTCGAGTCGCACACTCCTGTCACTTCATGGTATAAACATTATAAGGCTACTAAAGCTATTGAGATAGAAGCAGCAAGCATTTCCGTAGCGCCCGGGCCGCACCGATACCTCAAGGCTCAAGTATTATTAATAATAAACAATTGATCATTTGGTGCTATAGCATCTATCTAGCCTACTGATAATTTTAGTGCGACGGCGTCGCTCGCCGAAAATAGCCGATGTTCAGGCGTTGCGTTCGCGACTTAGCTTGTAGATTGGCTATTTTCGGTATAATTGAAGCACACGTTTCTGGGCGAATGGGCTGCATGGTTCTCTAGCTGTTCTTCTCAGCAACACTAAACCCCGTCAAGTCGAGAGAGACTAGAGACAACGGGTTTGTGTGGGGCTACCAGGGAACACGACACACACGTGTGGATGTCATTTATTCCGTCGTGTGACTTAAAAATTAATTATTTTTGTCTTCGCATCAGCTGTCATCAGAGCCATAGGTTTACTTGCGTGTGACGCAAATGTACATGTCGGGACGGAGGGGACTGTTGCCACATTTTGCGACAGAAACAAGTGGCCAGCTCTACGAAAACAAGCCCAAAAGAGTTTTCAGTTTACCACTTGTAAAATACATATTTTCTTTTAAAAAACGACACGATGGGTGGGACCTATGCACAAAAACGAATTTCACACACTTTTTAACTTTTAAAATAAAACTGATATGGCAATAAAGTTCATTATTATTTTGATTCTGATTATATATGTAACATTTTGTTTGTCCCTGGCCTGGCTGGCACAGAGTTTTTTCAGATGGGGGACGGGGTTCATGCCTTTCATGGACAAATACTATTTAATTTGTGTAGGATAAAAAATAGCCTATTTGGTCGTCTACATAACGTAAATGCATTGCATTCATTCATTGTCAAATGGAATTTAATGTTTTTGTATTAAAGACGAAAATCTAACACCAGCGGCCTAATATAGGAAAAACAAGGCCAAAGTCGCCGATATTCAGCGGACTTGGCAACACCGCAGGGGAGGCGTTCCTCCGTTCAGGTAGAGTGATCGACGGAACGAACCGGCCAATGGGCGTCCGAGTCGGGCCATGCGTGGAGGGCGGGACTCGCGGCGGTGAGCCAATGGCGCGGCGTATGTATTGTTTTGACCTCTGAAAGCGCGTCACCGCCTCCACCTCGTGCCCGTGGCGGAGGCTATAAATACAGGCGCTCTGCAGACGGTGGGGGACGAAGTTGTAAAACTCCCGAGTAGGAGGGAGAGGAGCCGCTTTGCAAAGCCTGCTGAACAGGATAGGACACGGGAACGAAAACAAACAAAAAAGAAACTCAAAAATAAGAATATAACCTTAAAAGAAACCTAAGAAAGCAAACGTAACGTCAATCCTCCCGACAGACATCTTCATGTACTGGAATTACTTCTTTTTTTTTTACATGATGATAATATATTCTATGTGAAGACAGTATTTATACCTTGCCGAACTGTTTTGTTTTTGTTTTGTTTTTTTCTTCTATTTGCACTAAACTAACGGTACTTCAAAACTACTGAGAATCTCTTGATTTTTTTAAACGGAAAAGTAAGTATCGTTTTGCCCTTTTTATGCCTCTGCAGTTGTGAGTGTTTTTGCTTGGTGTTGGGCTGTCTGTGTAAGCTCTGTTCTGAGTCTGACTGAGGGTTTCATTAAGCTGATTTGCTGCGTCAGTCCACGAAGTTAGGGAGGGGTTGTGTGTGTGTGTGTGTGTGTGTGTACTATTTTCTTGGTCCAAAGTGTGTTGCATCTGTACTGAAACCATGCTTCAGCTGGAAGGTGTTTTATGTCAGGGACAGGGCTAATGTATGAGATCACAGTGTAAGCAGAATTGATTCATTCCATGCCTCTTGGTGGGTCCTCCTCAGCCAATGCATAAATCGAGTTTTAGCTGCGCGTAGAATACAAAGTGTCACATTGGCTTCACTCTCCTGTCTTCAGCCCAGCCCTGAGGTTCGTTGGTTGCTGGTCAAACTTCTTTATATGCAACGTAATTGATTTGAAGCTACGATTTGTCGATGAAGGGAGCTGCTACACGCCGACGCAGATTGCTCTGTAAAATAGTCAATTCAACTTGCTGTGTCGTTGTGTAGCTTTATTTTGACTTGTGTCTTTTTTACCGAATCGTTCCGACTATTCGACGGTGCTTGCGTATATTAAAACAGCTCCAGGGACATACCGTAGGGTAGGCTATAATAACGCCAACCAACATTCATTGCTAATTTAATGCAACTAAACTGACCAAAATATTTAATTTTGTTCCAATTTGGCCAATCGATAAATGAACAGTGAAGTTTACATTTACCAGGCAGCCACTTTAACTAGTTACATTGCGGTCATTGTTGTTTTATTAAGGATAACCTTCTCAGTAGGTGATCAGTTCACTGACTGTAGCTTTACTGTACACCGGCTAGGCTGTGGTGGATCTATTATGTAACAGCAATCCAAGAGCAAGATTCAGAGAAAGCCTGAGCTTTCTTAATATAAAAAAAATAATAAATAGCCATATTCGCATGACGCATTCCACCCCATCTGCCACTGTTGACACTGAAGATGTTTTTATTTTTTATTATTATCCTACTATTTATGTTTAAATGATTGTATGTGTGCAACAAAACAAGAAGCTACACAGACTTTTCTGTCAGGCAGTGTAGGGTTAATGTTTAAAGGGCGCTTCTGTGTACTGTATCTATATGGTTTGCAGTAGCAGCCACCAAGATTATTATGAAGCATGGCCTATTTTATAACATGTCCTTCAGTACACACACTGTGTGTGTGTGTGTGTGTGTGTGTGTGTGTGTGCTATAGTATTTAGGTAACATTACCAACAAAGAGGGAAAAAAAGTGTTCATCTATTTCTTCGGCTGATAATATCACAAGGAATAGCAAAGTAGCATGCATACTCATGGTATTTTCCCCCACTTGTGATTATTTCAGAAAAGATCACTCGACCTGTGGAAGAACACCACTTCTACAAAACCAGCACTTTTTGTTTGTTCAACCAGTTTCAACTAAGCTCTAGTTCCTTGTTTTTGCCTGGTGCCATACGACACCCTGTCCTCCCCGGAGATCCTCGGCAGCCCACCACGGATAAACAACACCCACCCCGTGGATACATCGGAGGCCAGACACACCCAGTCGTCTCACACATCTGGTGCACTTCAGCGGTCCGCTATGCAGCTTGAAATCCAAGTAGCCCTCAACTTCATCATCTCCTACCTGTACAACAAACTGCCGCGGCGGCGGGTCAACATCTTTGGCGAGGAGCTGGAGCGGCAGCTCAAGCAGAAGTACGAGGGACACTGGTACCCGGACAAGCCATACAAAGGCTCAGGATTCAGGTGCATCCATGTGGGGGAGAAGGTTGACCCCGTGGTGGAGAAGGCAGCCAAAGAGAGCGGGCTGGACATCGAGGACGTCCGCCACAACCTGCCCCAGGACCTCAGTGTGTGGATCGACCCCTTCGAGGTGTCCTACCAGATCGGCGAGAAGGGGCCGGTCAAGGTGCTGTACGTCGATGACAGCAACGAGAGCGTGGCTGCGGCCATCCCCAATGGCGGTCTGGACCTGGACAAGGAGATCAAGAACAGTTTCAACCCCGACGCGCAGGTCTTCATGCCCATCTGTGAGCCCCCAGTGGGCACGTCGCCCGTCTCCAGCTCGCCTTCGCCTCCCTTCGGCCACTCGGCAGCCGTCAGCCCCACATTCATGCCCCGCTCCACCCAGCCGCTGACCTTCACGACTGCCATGTTTGCAGCCACCAAGTTCGGCTCGACTAAGATGAAGAGCAGCGGCCGCAACAACAACAACAACGGCAGCAGTGCTGCCGGGAACAACAAGGTGGCGCGCACTTCCCCCACCAACCTGGGCCTGAATGTGAACGGCCTCCTGAAACAGAAAGCCATCTCCACCTCCATGCACTCTCTGTACGGGCTGGGCCTGGGTGCGCAGCAGCACCAGAAGCCCTCGGCCCTGTCCCCCAACGCCAAGGAATTTGTGTTCCCCAACCTGCAGAGTCAGGGCAGCCCGAGCGCTCTCTTCCCCGGAGACAGCTCACTCAGCCTCAGCCCGCTGCAGTACAGCAATGCCTTTGACGTGTTTGCCGCCTACGGCGGCCTCAACGACAAGTCCCTTATGGACGGCTTGAATTTCAGCTTGAACAACATGCAGTATTCTAACCAGCAATTCCAGCCAGTTATGGCCAACTAGTACATGTAAAGGTACAACTCCTGCTACTGCTACTACACACAGAAATGACCAGAGATAGGGGAAAACACACACACACACACACACACACACACACACACACACACACACACACCACAAATGCACATTAAAGAAAAATGAAAAAGAAAACAAAAAGAAAACATGAACAGAATGTCAAGGAAAAAAGTGACTTGTCAGCTATAAGATCTTTTGTTACGAGTCCAAGAGCATGAGCCCGAGGGTGAATTACTTTGCCCCCTTGAGTTACTTTTTCTTTATTTATTTTTTTAATTTCTTTTTTTATGATGAAGCTTGTAGTACAAGATGCCCAAGCTTGGTTACCTAAACTTCAACATGCATCATTGTTATTTCTTTTGCCAACCAAGCACAAAATAATTTTTTACGTGACTGCTTTAAGATATTAAAAAACAAGAAAACAAAAAAACAAACCCAAGTCATGGCCTCTTTCAGTATTTAAAACATAACTGGATGCCGCCAATTTTTCAAAGAATTGGCATAAATAAGTGGGATTTCCTGGTCTTTTTTCTAATTGTATAATTTAATTTAGTACAGAGTTTGTAAAATATCAGAGTATCTATTGTTTCTACGACATGGTATTGCATTTATATCTTTTTACTACTACAGTGATCCGTGATGGCTGCAGCGACTTTATGTTATTTCTTTTTTTATTGAAATTGTAAAATGAATCCATCTAAAAAACAAACAAAAAAACAACAAACATCGACTATTCTAAAGATTGTGTACAGAATATTCCGTAGTGGTGGGATTTAAGAATATTTGCTTTTTTGAAAAACATAAGAGTTGTATTTTCTGTTAAGAGTTTAAAGATTTTTGCTATATTATGGACAAAATGTAATCGTATATTAATTTTGTACCTACATTGTGCAATACTTGATAAAAAAGAAAACGGTATAACAAAGTATTTGGAGTCAGTGTCTTACATGTTAAGAGGGACTGATAGTTTATTAAGTTTGTATTAAAATGCTTGAAAATAATTGCGCCTGTTCAGTTTCTCATTGGTCTTGTGGTTTACCTCGTTGATGCAGGTGATACTTGAAGTATTTCGTCACTGTCTGGCAGAAACCTCATATCTATATTTCAACTACTCCTGTAAATGCATGCCCTACTTCATCCAAGAGTGTGGCACAAAAGTAGTGAATACAGCAGATATACAAACTTAAAATGTTTTTGCAACTAAAAAAGGAACAGTTTTGGACAGGTTTTTACCTGACAGCAGTGATTTGTTTTGTACCACAACATGTCAGGGCATTACATGCACTGTTGAAGGCAGAGCAACAAGGCTGTCCTTCAATGTCTACTCTTCATCTCTTCACTTGGCTCAATGTGCATTACTCGTTTTGTATCATGGCAGTGAACACATTATTTAGCCTTCTGTCCATGACACGTCTTTAAATTTCCATAAGTTATAGGCTTTGGAGTCAAATATGAAGAATTCGTTTTTAGCATTTCCATTCAATATACAGTTGACAAAGTTATTGCTTTGAACCAGCTGTCTGCAGAAGATCAAACTTTGTCATACCTGTTCAGATTCAGATGGACATCTGTGTGGATGTCCTGTTTATATGCCCATATGGACAGCATGTTTCCATACAATCCTGACATTTATGTGGTTGCCACATCATAAAATACTTGATAGCGTTTAGATGACCTTGGGTCGGACATAAAGGATAATAGTGATGTGAATGGTTTAAGCCTGAAAACCTGCTGGACATATGGATGGTTTAAACCATCAAAACCAGGAAAGCATCTGTGCCATTTAGACTTTAGTGTTGGCTATTCACGATGGATACAAGCTCACAGCATGTCACTTTGCCATGTTGTACAGCTTGTAGGCTACGCTGCTATTTTGAACATTTTAGAAAAACCCTGATTACTAATTTGAGAACTACTTATTTTTAAGGCATTTGTAGAATTGGCCTAGGTCTAATGGGTTACGCCTGAAAACCTGCTGGATATGGATGGATATGTCATAACTAGGACTATTGGCTAATTCCAGGGTTCCACAGGCTAACTGCACACAGTGCACAGTGGCTACTAGTAGCCCCCATACATCTGTGCTGCTTATTTAGTTAAAGCCACTTTGTATCCTGCTGAACAATGCAGCTTTGTTGGGAGACACAGCACCGAGCAGACAGGCTGGAGGCTGTGTCGTTAGAAGTGGGTATTGTGTTGAAACTGTTGTAAATACTGAACTAAAATATCCACTGGGTTAAAAAAAAAATCCCTGCCACATGCCATATCCCAGTATCTCTGAGGGTATTTAGATTGCCACAGTAGAGCACAGTCTCCTTTTGAGTTGGTCCAATGCGTCAGAAAAGGATTAATTACCCACTTTAAAAACTGTGATAAAATAAACACTTTAATCTCTTGAGTGCTCATGGCTAGGCTATGCTAGGCTACAGTGCATCAGCAGTTAGTAACATTTCACCCAGTGTCCCTAGTAGAAAGTTGGTTAATGGATAACTAGTTATACTGTTGTTGAGGGCAGACAGAGTGAGAGTCAAGCATGCTCGTCTTAGGTTCAAATGAAAAGTTTTTAGCTCTGTGTTGATTTGTGTGTATTCCTTTCCTTGACCAATTTAATTGTTTGTGCAATGCCAAAGTGACCCTTTGTTTTGAGCCACTTTTCATTCTTGGTTCTTAAATGCTGGCCTAACCATGTGTGTTTAAAATGAACAGATATGGCCATTTTAATGAGTAATGACTTATTCAAATGAAGCTGCTAAGTGCCATAACACTCAGCTGTTAAGACGTGACAAATCTAATCTTTTAGTTCCTCTGGCAATATTTAACTCGTTTGAATCAACCTCTTAAATTACCACTGTTATGAGGCAGGCAATTACCTCTTATCTGATGGCCCAGCTGTTTCCCCTGAGGTCATCAGGACAGTGGACATCTTGGAGCTCTGCTAAAGGCACAAAAGCCAATGAGAGCATCATTTTCTGTGCTTCAAATGTAACTCTTTATTGTCTAATATAAACTACTCCTTTTATCTGTGCTCTACAGTTTAATAGAAGTTAGATTTGTCTATAATGAAATTGTGCACGTGTCCCCTTGAGGGGCCTAGTTAACCATACCAGCGGAGTCCCATCTATACTACTGTCTTTTCTACTAGTGTGGAGATATCTTTCACTGAAAATAGCCGATCGACAAGCTTGCAATGTGCCGCGTTGTGAGGAATTGCAGTGTCCCAGAGATGATAAACATGTATTCATTAAATTTAATTGGGGATCGCGTGCCTAATGAACGGATCATTAGCCCCACGGACCCCCAATTTGAAACTATATGCCAGGGACCCCCATGAGAGAAGATCTTTACAGCTATTTGGTGACCCATTAGGGTGCATTTGGTTCCATTTGTACACTCTCAGAGTTACAGACCCATAAGGGTCCATTTGGTTCCTAACTCTCATTTGGCTGGGGACCCCCTGGAACTCTCAAGGGGTCCCCGGACCTCACTTTGGGAATCACTGCCCTAATGAACCTGGGGGTCCTTGATATCAATGATATGAAATGTATGAAAGCCGCGGTGACTGTACAGTAGCTGGACTCGCACACTGTGATGGGGATGACACATACTGTGGTCAGGGTTGTGTTCACTGTGGCTGTCACTCTTGAGGAGGAGTGTGGAACTTGCATGCCAGTGTGGAATGAGTGAAATCACTTTGACCCTGCTGCTGCTGTTGCTGGCATATCATGATCCCTCTGTGGAATTGGCTCATCATGGCTTGTCTGTCTGCCCGTCCTCTGTTACACTCTGGGGGGGTTGATAGGCCGTGTAAAGTTCAGCCGTAGAGATGGAACACTCTGTATGTGTGTTTGTCTTATGTTGCCCACACTGTGCGTGCGTGCATGCGTTTCTGGTGTGTGTATTTATCTCGATCCGTGTGCTGTGTCTGTGACTGTGTGTGCACGTGCGCGTGGAATGGGTTGTTCTGGGGATGCCATTGATGGATTATCGTGCTCTTGCTCGGCCGGTGCCTCTAGGCAACAGACTGTGTGTAGCGTCACGACTCTGCCTCTACCAGCCTGCCTGAGAGAGGGAGGGGGGACGGGGGGACGGGACTGTGTGTAGCGTCACGACTCAGCTAGGACTCTGCCTCTACCAGCCTGTGTAGCGTCACGACTCAGCTAGGACTCTGCCTCTACCAGCCTGTGTAGCGTCACGACTCAGCTAGGACTCTGCCTCTACCAGCCTGTGTAGCGTCACGACTCAGCTAGGACTCTGCCTCTACCAGCCTGTGTGTAGCGTCACGACTCAGCTAGGACTCTACCTCTACCAGCTTGCCTGAGAGAGAGAGGGGGGGGGTGGGGGGGAGAGGACTAGCACTCTGCCTCTACCAGCCTGTGTGTAGCGTCACGACTCAGCTAGGACTCTGCCTCTACCAGCCTGCCTGAGAGAGAGGCGGGGGGGAGAGATATGGGCATGGGTTTTAAAATGTCTCGCCTATACTGCAACTCCGCTTCAGCTTGCACTATAATATATCCCCTCTCTCCTTGAAAGAGAGAGACAGGGAGACGCGGCTATTGAAAGACGTGGTACAGAAATAGAAGGATGGGGTGGTGCAGGTGGAGGTATAGGAGTTAATGATATTAATGGACAGTCAAAGAGTAGGTGGAGAGGAGGAGACACCGGAGAGGCAGAGAGGAGCAGAAGAGAGGAATAATGAAGGAGACGAGACGCTAATGGCAGAGCCTGGCTGATGAGACGGAAACAGCAGAGAAAGACTGACAGAGACAGATATGGAAACATGATGACAGAGAGAGGGAATGGGGACGGGTGGGAGTTAATGTCACTGACACAGAGAGAGGGGGGGGGGGGGGGGGGGTAGAGGGAAACATTGCCCCAGTGGTGCTACAGTCGGACGCATTTGTGAGCTTGTAGATTGGCTATTTTCACTTCAGCGCATGACACTGTCCTACAATGGGATATAGATTGTAAATGAGCTAATGCTGTTCCAAGCAACACACACACACCCTTTGAGGTTCCCCATCGAGAGAAACAGGTGGTGGCTCGACTTCACCCAGTCACCCATCTCAACACAGACGCACACACGGACACAAAATCCTAATGGCTTTTCAGTGTTTCCTCTCTTCCCAGTTGGAGCCATACTGCCCCCGCCCCCCCACACACAAGCACCACCAGCATCTATTTGTGGAATTGCATCAGAGCACATTAAGCAAGCCAGCGGGAAGTCCTGCTCCCCCTGTGAACAAGACTTCACAACATGGCCGCATTGTTTTGAATCGTTTTTGTTGCCTTTCTCAAAGTGGTATCCAGGGGACCCTCAGGGTTCCTTAATTGAGTAAGTAAATTGACCATTTACTGGTCTAATAACTCTCAGTGTAATCAAAAAATCACACCCGTGTGAAGTGAGGGGCGCTCTTATTATCTTACAACATCAATTACAACACTAGAAAAGTGTGGTTGCCGCAGTCGCTTACATAGGCCCCATAGGCTTGACTAGTTTGTTCTTCTGCCCCTGCAAGAGAATTTATGTCTTTATAAACGATTGTAAAACATAGATGGGTTACGTAACCAACAACTGTCAATTAGCTACTACAAACGTTATGCAAAGCTTGACCAATCACAGCGGAAGTTAGGTAGGTTACTCCAGAAGAATAATAAAGTGTGAGAATAATCGTGTGACAATCTGGTTGCAACCACACTAATAACATTTGGGCAACCACACTAATAATGTTTGTTTAAGCACCGGGTGCTGTTGTCTAAGTCCTCAAAACAAACATTAGATTTCTCTTTATTGTCTATGGCGTTTTCGTTGAAAAACAAACATTGAAGCCATATATAGGAGGGGCTAGCGCCCCTCAAAAATCACACCCGTGTGAAGTGAGGGGCGATTTGTTCAGACACATGATGTAAATTCTCCATTCATTGTCAATGGGAATTAAATCTTTGTGTAGGACGAAAATAGAATATTTGCTCTGACAAACATGACGTAAATTCTCCATTCATTGTCAATGGGAATTAAATCTTTGTGTAGGACGAAAATAGAAGATTTGCTCTGACAAACATGACGTAAATTCTCCATTCATTGTCAATGGAATTTATTGTTTGTGTAAGACGGAAATCTATACTAATAGCTGAAGGGGCTAGCGCCCCTCAAAAATGGACGCACACAGGTAATTTTTTATACGCTCAGAGTTATGGGGGTTCTCTTTGAAATAACAAAAGTTTCAGAACAACATGATTAAAGACTCTCCACTAGCCAGACTCAGAATAGACGATCCGCCCTCCACATTCTGATGTTTGGTGGAATGCAGAACCAGCGTGTGATGCCAGCGGCATTTATTGCTCACAGGTGCACATGGAAAGATGGGTAAAAACTAAAAACCCTATATTTAGTTGACTGGATTCCCAATGGCTCTATGGGCCCCTGTCCTTATTTTAGATATCTTCACCGAAAATAGCCAGTCTACGAGCTTACAACGTGTAGCAACGTGACATGCTGTGAGTCTTTGCTGCCCCATGCAAGGGTTCTAGTGGTTAAAGAAGAAATCCAGACCAAAACGGATGTGCTCATGATCAGCCTATAATCCTGTCCCATGCAACATACATGCTGGCCTTGAATTGTCTCATAGATGCCCCCTGTGCACGGAGCCCTGGAGTGGCCATGGTGAGAAGAATAATTTATCTTGACCGGTCGAGATATTATCTATTATAAATTATTTTTCTCACCAGGCCAGGGCCACTCAAGGGCTCCGTAATTTCCCTCACCCCTCCCACAGTAAAATGCAGCTTGAATGGTAGAAAGCTAGTTGTCTTCATTCTAATGAAAGTTGTATTTTAGTTCTTAATTGTCTATTAATATTGTCCTGGTACCCTCGAGCTGCGGTTCATACAGGTAGAGTTCTCAACCTGCCTGAAAATCAAGGCCCAGCCCCGCCCCGCCTGGGCTTTATCACGTGGAGAGATGGAAGCCAAAGCAAGTATCAAGAGTATTGACTCAAGCGGCTTCAAATAGATGTTCCCACACCCCACCCATTTGGAACACATGCGCTCACATTACGGGAAGGTGTCGACATGCATGAGAATGACACCACTGGAGCTTTGTCAAATACACTCTTGATACTACGCCCTGCGGAGCACTCTGGTACACTGAGGCCTTGTAGTTGTAGGCAAATGTTGATATACTGACATGTTCAGGGCGGAAAATGTTTGTGACTAGGCTTCCAGAGAACCAGCTGCTGCTGCCCTGTCGTCAGGTCAAACCTGTCCAATGCCCACAGATGTGGTTCAGGTTCAAGGTTCAGAGGTTCCTTGTTGTTACATCTTGTGTACATGACTGTGTTGTTTTGGGACAGTACCTTTGAGGACGTCACATACTTGCATTTCACTACTTAAGTGAAACAGTAAAACAAGAGTAAATAAGAAATAGCTAAATAATTTTCTTAATTCTTGAGTTACAGAAGTAACTGGTCGGTCTGCCTTGTCACTCGCACGCAGAGAAGCGGCCAGATACACCCAAACTACACACACACACACACACACACACACACACACACACACACACACACACACACACACACACACACACACACACACACACACACACACACACACACACACACACAGTACACACACACGCACACCCCCACTGTGAGCTTTATTTGCAGGTCTGTGTAGCAAAGCGGGAGGTGTCCGTTTGCTCAGCACACTGTACTGTACAGTACATATCCCCAGCAGACACTCGTGTGCCCAGCCCTGTATACTGCAGCAGCTGCTCTTATCTCCAGCAGGGAACCAAAAACAAACAGACAGACCTCTCCCCTCCCTTCCCCTACAGGCACCCCCCCCCCCCTCCCCCTCCTCCCCAAGCCAAAGGAGAGCCACCGACCTCCTGCTTGCTTTCCAGCTAGATCACACGATTCACACCACAGTGACGAATGCGTCATGTAGCCCCCGCCCCATACCTGCTATAGTCCCTGGTGATATAGGGGAGAGTATGGGGCGGGGGGTACACTAGCCCTAGACACCAAGAGAACTACTGTACACTACAGTACTCTCACACGGCCAGACGATCAGGGATCTCTGCGCCTACTGACACAGTACCTTGTGACTGACATCTACATTGAATGTATCAAGCCAACTATTTGGGGCCATGTCATTGGAGTTTGTTCCAAGCGCACAACACGTGTGTTGTGAGCATGTAGATCTGATTCCACTATGTGTGCTTGACACTGTTGTGTGACAAAGTATAACATAGCTCTTAAAGAGGGTACTTGCTTCATACTTTGTATGAAACGTATAAAAAATATATTTAAGAAACTCTCTTCTCATGTCCTTATATGGAATTAGTCTCGCATGTAGACGATCATACCAAAAAACTGGGTTAAATGGATATATACTAGATACAGATGCACTGTCCACATACA
>NC_137872.1:16101645-16131645 GCF_963924005.1 Protomyctophum bolini | reverse complement strand
GTCAACAAGGCAAATATGTTCTCAAAGGAGGCCCTTTTTTTAACTCCACCTCTCCTCAGTCGCGGCTTGTTGGCCTTAGCGCGTGCCTTAACGCACGCATGCACGCACACACACACACACACACACACACACACACACACACACACACACACACACACACACACACACACACGAGCGCTCACTCTCTGTGGATCAACAGGGAGAGAAGGAAGTCAAAACATGCAGAGATAAAGCTGTCTCTGTGGCCGTCACCCGGCAGTGGCGCGGGGCCAGGCCGTGGTGAATGGAGGCCTCTATGTTCCATGCTCTTGACCCCACGACGAGGCTCCAGGTCAACTCCAAAAACGCTGAATTCACACGGGCGGGAGGGTCGCTGAGGAGGAAGAGACATGGAAGACAACGGCACTCCATCATCTCGATCGGAGATTTAGTTGCTGTCGGCCTCGTGGAAAACTTGAATGTCCAAAGCCGTTCTGTTTTTGAGGGGCACTAGCCCCTCCTATGTCCAGCTTTTGGTGTGTGTGCACAAACTGTGTCCAACACAAACACTAAAATGCCATTGACAATGAATGGACAATTTTGAGTGTTTGTGTAAACACAAACATTGCGTAACACAAACATTGATGACGAAGGTGAGGACGCAAATTCTGATGATGCACGATGACAAGAGTGCCCCTCATTTCCCACGGGTGTGTGAAATTGTGAAAATAGCCGATCTACAAACTCACAATGTGTAGATAGATAGTAGGCTCCCATAGAGTCAATTTACTTGCCTTGAGTTCTGGGAGCCTGACGCAGTGCCCTGCCAGCCTCATCCTTCTCTCTCTGACTTTGTCTGTGACACATGGTAGGTCCCCATAGAGGTCCACATTTCTGATGCGGTCCGTCCATGTGACACCTAGTGCCATTCGTAGCATTCTTGTGTAGACTCCATCCAGGGCTTTTTCCTGTTGTACTGTTATGGTCCATGTCTTGGCCCCATACAGCAGTACTAACTCCACAGTAGCTATGAACAGCCGCCTCTTAAGGTCTCCTCCCATGTCTGATTTCCACACTCTCCTCATCCCATGCAAGGCTTTCCAGGCAAGTGCTCTCTGAACCTTCAGATCCTGTTCAGTTGAGGCAGTCCAGGCCCCGAGGTACTTGAAGTCCTCGACTCGTTTGAGCACCTGCAGTCTGCAGTGGCAATGGTTTTGTCCTCAGTGTTGACTGATAGATAGATAGATAGATAGATAGATAGATAGATAGATAGATAGATCCTAGGTGTGTGAATGATATACTGTAATGCACATTGTAAAGCACTTTGGATAAAGATGCTATATATACATAATTGTACAGAATTACATCAAATACAGGATTTACAGGAACACTTAATTACAGGAGTCACACAATACATGGATTGACACTCTACACACCACAGACTGGCTTGTTGTAACTGTAAGGAGGAGATGACTTATTTAAAGCTTGTATATGGCTGTGTGGTAACAAAGCTCTTCTAGAAACGAGCCTTTCTGGTATTACATTCACCGGACACCATCAGGCACAGGCACCAACCGTGCTCATCGGGTTCAATTAGGAGTTCAGTGTTCGGCAAAAACTCTGGTGGAGCCCGCTTCCCAAACAGCCACTCTACAGTACCTCCTCCTGAGCCACTGCCGCCCATGGGTTTAGTACTGATAGAGAGGGTAGTCTATAGTATATAGCAGACAATTGTTCAAGTCGCTCCGGTCCGAGTCCAAGTCGAGTCCCAAGTCGTTTGGTCCCAAGTCGAGTCCCAAGTCAGTCCAAACCCTCAGGTCCGAGTCCCAAGTCGAGTCCCAAGTAATTTGGTCCCAAGTCCAAGTCGAGTCCCAAGTCAATCCAACCCTCAGGTCCGAGTCCCAAGTCGAGTCCCAAGTCATTTGGTCCCAAGTCCAAGTCGAGTCCCAAGTCAGTCCAAACCCTCAGGTCCGAGTCCCAAGTCGAGTCCCAAGTCATTTGGTCCCAAGTCCAAGTCGAGTCCCAAGTCAATCCAACCCTCAGGTCCGAGTCCCAAGTCGAGTCCCAAGTCATTTGGTCCCAAGTCCAAGTCGAGTCCCAAGTCTTTCTGTTGTGGGCAAGTCAAGCCGAGTCACAAGTCGAGTCACAAGGTTGTGTCAAGTCTAGAATTTGAATTTTGTTATTTGTCATGTGACTTGTCATGATTATGAATTGATTACCCAGGACCGAATGGAAACAAGACAGCAAGGACTTTTTTCAGTGATCCCTTTTTGATCAGTGTTTGACTGTACCCTATACCGATTACATTTCTGCCAATAAAGTATTCAATCAATGAATCAATAGATATTCCCCACTGTATTTCACTGTACTATGGCTCCCCCTAATGGCCGTTTTGTCCCTGTACGCTGGAGCAGAGGCAGTGCAATCTGCGCATGCTCACAACTGTCACTGTGTGCGTGTTGACACTAGTTTACAGACACAACTTCACACTTAGTTAGTACATATGGAAATATGGAATATACAATTGGATCTGGGTGTCTTTCAGCAACACTAACTCAAAGGTAGGAAGCAACTTTTCAATCTACTGCAGCTGTGTGGTGAAAATAAAGGTTTTGCCTTAGTGTGCGAGTTGCGCTGCACACCGACGCTGTATTCAAATACCGTATACTCGGAAACAAAACAAGTCACAAGTCATCTTGTCTCGAGTCGAGTAGAGTCGGGAGTCATTGGCTAGCAAGTCGGAGTCAAGTCTCAAGTCTCGTTGGTCTTTTACCTTCCAAGTCCGAGTCGAGTCGCGACTCGCAAGTCTTTACATTCAAAGTCCGAGTCGAGTCGCAAGTCGTCAAATATGCGACTCGAGTCAGACTCGAGTCGTCCAATTGTCTGGTATATATAGGGCAGTGATTCTCAACCATATTCATTTCAAGGACCCCCAGTGTGACAGAGAGGCCATGATGTTTGGAGCTGAGGTTATTGTCCAGTGTAATGCCAAAGTTCTACCCGAAAGACTCCAGCACTTCTCTCCTCTGATAGTGAGACTGAAGGGAAGGATCAGTGTTTTGGGAAGGATACTTATGGGCAGTTGTTTAGTCTTTGAGAAGCTAAAGGGGCGAGACCACGTTGGTATAGATGTTTGGGTTGTGTTATATTCCTTTGCCATGATGTAACTCCAAAGGTGGACAAATAATTTCTCCATTGACTTACATCGTACAGCAAGACCACTCTGCGGGCTCCTGTTCAGAAACGAATGCAAACAATCGTGGTTCTGACCATTATAGAATTGCAAAAAACCCATACTGTTTTTTTTTTAATACAAAATTCAACTTCCTCTTGATTTTACTGTTTGAAGTTCCAGTGGATCCAGTTAGGGTTTTACCGGACGTGGGTGAAATAGCAATTTGTCCCTTACTTTGATCATTTATTTGCCCCTACCTTCCGAATGCAAGGTTGCACAGCTATGACAGTGGACAAAAATGTCAAATGGCCATAACTCGCTGACTGACCATTTCTCTGATCAGTGCAATGTAGGACTAGATTTTAAGTGGATTTTTCTATGTGGCCTGGACATTTCGTGTGCTAAAATGGGATGTGGAATGTTGATAGGCAGAGAGAGTCATTGTTATTGTTCAGTGCGAGGACGGGCTGTGTTATGTGCATATTTGAAGTAGTGGGTATTAGTAGTGGTTGGGTCAGAGACAGTAGCGTGTAGTAGAGAAATGGACCTATAGTATGCAGCCCCGTGGAGTGCCGCTACCGCGAGTAATGGTGTATGACGGTGAATGTTCTCAACAGAATACTATAGCATGCTGCGATTTAAGTGGTTGACCACCCTATATACTTGAACCCCGTTCAAGTATATAGGGTGGTCAACCACTTAAATCACAGCATGCATCCTCCAGGGGTCCACACTGGCTTTGATCCTTTTTTATCTCAACATCAAATCTCTTCTGTGAAAATAGGCTACAAGCTCAGAACGCGTCGCAATTGTAAGCTTGTAGATTGGCTTCTCAGCTAATTGGCTAATAGCAGAATATTCGCATTTTATCTGCATCTTATTGGACGCACAAGCAACTCACACTTGCATCATTTTGTGAAAACTCTCTTTGTGTGTGTGTGTGTGTGTGTGTGTGTGTGTGTGTGTGTGTGTGTGTGTGTGTGCGTGCGTGCATGCGTGCGTGCGTGTGAGAGAGAGCCTTGGTAAACCTGTTAGAACGTCCCTGGGAATGTACTGCTACAGCTGGAGCTGCCCCGTCTGACTCACGACTCTGGAATCCCAACCATCCACACACACGCACACAAAGAGAGAGTTTTCACTTTCTCTCATGTGTACTGTAGCCTACTGTACGTCTTTGACATTTTAGCTTGAAGCATATCCAGTGTTTTTTGTATAGTTGCTTTTTAAACTGAACCGACACAAGTTGAATAAAAAGAAGACTCGAAATTCCAACTGCTATTCCAACATTTATCTCAACATTTCCGTCATTTTCAGTTATTTTTTATTGATTGAATACTTTCTAAAAGTTTGCAGAAGAAAAAAAGCAGAAGAAATTACAGTTCAATACAAGGTCTGCTTAGAGGATTTATAACCCAAGAAGGCCTACTGTATATGGCTTGTTTGCATTGGGATCCTTCATGTTCAATTCATCTGAAAAGGTCAAGGTTCAAGGATGAACTACGCAACTCAACTATTAAAATATTATTTTTGGCATACGTTGATGTAAAGGAAAAGAGAGACCCGCTTCTCGAGTATTCGATTAGCCTACATAAAGCAAGATTAAGTCGGTTAGTGGATGTAAATTAATTGCCCCTCAGCCTTTTGTGAAGCCTACCGGATTGCCCTCTTTGAAATGACATGACCGGAGCAGGGGAAATGAACGGTCCTTAGGAGCACGGGAAATGACTTGACCGGTCCTTAGGAGCAGGGGAAATGACCGGTCCTTAGGAGCAGGGGAAATGACTTGACCGGTCCTTAGGAGCAGGGGAAATGACTTGACCGGTCCTTAGGAGCAGGGGAAATGACTTGACCGGTCCTTAGGAGCAGGGGAAATGACTTGACCGGTCCTTAGGAGCAGGGGAAATGACCGGTCCTTAGGAGCAGGGGAAATGACTTGACCGGTCCTTAGGAGCAGGGGAAATGACTTGACCGGTCCTTAGGAGCAGGGGAAATGACTTGACCGGTCCTTAGGAGCAGGGGAAATGACTTGACCGGTCCTTAGGAGCAGGGGAAATGACTATTCTGCATTCACACAGCAGATGGCATCTCAGCTGGCTCAGCTGTTAGAGGTTAAGTATCTTACTTACTGTATAGCCTAGGGACACTTTGACTGGGAGACCTGAGGGTCCAATCTGCAGCCTCCCCGCTCACCTTTTAAGCCTGAGTTACACTGGGTTGGGCGCGGGTCGTGTCACACACCGAAAATAGCCGATGCACAAGCTCACAGCGTTAGATTGTTACCGTAGAACTTGACCACAGGCGGTCGGTCAGACGTGGTCCTTCTGTCGTGTGTGGGTGGGGTGGGGGTGGGGGGGCTGTTGACCTTCATGTGGAGCTGACATAATATGCTGACATGCGCATGTTTCTTTATGCAAATGTGAGTCCTTGTCGAGACCCCCCGGCCTGGCTTCCGTTTACATCCATTTCCATACGGGATAGCCTTTCTGTATTTGCATGTGTGAATATGAGTCTATGAGAGCATATTATTTGCATTATAGCTAACTGTTTAAACATTTAATGAAATTGATTCATTTTCGTTAAGGTTTGCACTGAAATTGAGCGCAGGCGGCCAACCTGTCTTTAGGTGCAGTACGGGAAGATATTGAATCGTCAATGACGTGACATTTCCGATCTACAAAAAAAAAAAAAAAAAGAAAACTATACAAGAAAACCACACATTTGTCCTTATCTCATGGTCTTATGTAAAGAGATGGCCTCTATATGCTGTGGTCTACCAGCTCCTTTATCTGCCGTTTGGAATTCTCTATACATCCTGTACTGTATGTTCAAGGTCATTGCTAATTGTCCGCATGTTTCTACTGCCCCCGAATAAAAGCCCTCGGTTTTCATCCCTCCCCCATATCTTAGCTCTGGTGTTGTTGAGCAGATAAACTACTGTGCACTTGCTTTCTTCCTTGTTCTGCATCAGGCATGATGACTGTGTATAGTGTGTGTATACTGTACATGTGTATCATTTTGGATAGTGTGTGTACGTTTGTATATAGTAGCTTGATGGTGTTTTTATTGTGATGTTACTCATTTCCTATGATTGTATCGTACTTATGAGATGAGATATACTTTATTATCCCCCAAGGGAAATTGATGCGTTACAGCAGCATAATGTGATAAAATAAACAACCAGACAAACAGAGACACATAAGACACAAGTGGACATAATATATATATTAAAACTTTTCCAAGTGCATTAATGGCCTACTTGATCATACTACAGCGTCACACAAAAGTATCAAAAGTAGCAGATCCACAAGCTCAAAATGGGGTGCAAAACTATGCAAGTTTTGGACATATGATGTTTCCACCCGACAGAGATGTTGTCTCCTTCTCCTGGACAGTCTCTCTTTTTACTCAGTCTATCGCTTTTGCTCTTTGCTGTCGGTCAGAAACCTTGGCTTGTATCTTCATATTTCAACATTTCGTAAATCAATGCCCTGCTTCTTCATACAAGAGTGTTGCACAAAATAGCCGATCTACAAGCACACTTATTTTCAAACAAAATGTAGGCTAATGCCTCAATTCCTACAATTCCAAGTGCTTTTCAGGGTGGGGAGTCTACAGTTCAAATATGATTAGTTTAGGGGGTGTCATGGTTGAGAACCACTGATCTACTGTATTGTTGGATTAATTTCCACTTTGCTGGTGCATGGTGTACAGACAGATGCAAATGATCTTTGGGGAGCTTAAGGCAGCCATAAAGAGGCACTGCACTTGTGTACGTGTGAGATGAGATTCATAGTTTTAACAACTTCCTCACCAACGACGGAAATAGCAATAGTATTACACAAGCATACAGTGCATGCAGACACGCACGCAGCCGTGGCACACTCACACGCATGCACGCCAACACGCACGCACAGACACAGCTTGCCTGCCTGCCTGCAGGAGGATGGTAATGATCCTAAACGGGTTAATCCTGCTGAAAAGGAAATAAAATAAATATTATTCTAATATATAGCGTTACTTTTCTTCCATGCAGAGCTTTGCCTGCCTTAATTCTCCTCCTGGTCCTTGAATTAATCCCCATAGAGTTTTGTATTGTGTTGTAATGTAAAATACAGGCTTATGAAGCAACCATGGGCTCAAATAAGGCAATTCATTACACGGCAACCGTTGATTACCTATCCACTTAAAAACTGGACAGCTGGACTGTGGAGCTTGTAGATTTTTGGCTAATGTTCTCCGCAGAATATTGATGCTGTGGTTTAAGTCGTTAATACTCAATCATGATTGATTGATTGAGAACACATTGATTTGTTGGAGCCAATTGACCTCAGCAGAGCAGTGTGCTGTAGTCATTGTTGGTGACATATTCTTATGCTTGCACGTTTGCACGGCTGTGTTGTATACCTTTAATCAGCGTGATACTCTCGTGTTTAACAAGAGTAGGATCACCATGCAGGTTAAAGAGGTCACAGTTGCTGTGAGATGTATTTATGGATTACATTGCATTTCATCTATGCCACTGTGCTGCAGGCTCCCAGGTCTCCCACCACCACGCACACACGCACGCACAGTCACACATACAGACATGATCCGACTTCCAGAATATAATTAGCCGTATAGTTATAAATACGTCTGTATCTACGTTACGTACTATGTATGTACTAGTATGCACGGCTGTATTCCCTGTAACTCGAGAACCTGTTCGCTCCACTGACTTCAAATTTGACACACGCGTTCCACACCCGCACAGGGAGTGCAGTGCCCGCTGTCGAGTCGGTCGGACCCACGGTTGTTCAGAAGCGCCACAAAAGGCCTCGGCCCGACTTTTGAAAACATATGGGGTAGGTTCTTTGAGGTTCTACCTTCAATATCTCCTCTGGGTTGATTTTCCTTTAGTTTTATTTATATTGTTGTTTTTATTTATTCATCCGAGTTGATGTTGTCAAGTGGTGTTGTGTACAATATAGAGTAATGAGAGCGGTGTAGTTTTCCTTTCTGGGGTTGGGGTGGGGTTTGGGTGGGGGGGTTTGATTCTTTTGTTAAAAAAAAGAAATCGTGATTCTGTAAATCACTGTTTTAAATGATGATGTCTGCATTATCATTAAATAAATCTTAAAAAAGAAAAGAAAAAAAGGCCTCTGCCCGGGCTCTGGACAGGGCCCCTGCCCAGGGTCTGTCCATATATGGAGCTGGCCTGTTCTGACACCACAACACTGAACACTCCATATTTGGGCATGCCTGACACAGAACTCCATAAGCTGGCCTGTTCCGACATCACAACACTCCATATTTGGGCATGCCTGACACAGAACTCCATATATAGGAATAAAGGGACACAGAGAGACACATACAGAAATCTCCATATATGTGCTCTGTGCTCTACAGCCGGGCACCGGTCTAGTGACTCTGTGCTCTACAGCCCGGGCACCGGTCTAGTGACTCTGTGCTCTACAGCCGGGCACCGGTCTAGTGACTCTGTGCTCTACAGCCGGGCACCGGTCTAGTGACTCTGTGCTCTACAGCCCGGGCACCGGTCTAGTGACTCTGTGCTCTACAGCCGGGCACCGGTCTAGTGACTCTGTGCTCTACAGCCGGGCACCGGTCTAGTGACTCTGTGCTCTACAGCCGGGCACCGGTCTAGTGACTCTGTGCTCTACAGGCGGGCACCGGTCTAGTGACTCTGTGCTCTACAGCCGGGCACCGGTCTAGTGACTCTGTGCTCTACAGCCGGGCACCGGTCTAGTGACTCTGTGCTCTACAGGCGGGCACCGGTCTAGTGACTCTGTGCTCTACAGCCCGGGCACCGGTCTAGTGACTCTGTGCTCTACAGCCGGGCACCGGTCTAGTGACTCTGTGCTCTACAGGCGGGCACCGGTCTAGTGACTCTGTGCTCTACAGGCGGGCACCGGTCTAGTGACTCTGTGCTCTACAGGCGGGCTACGGGTCTAGTATATAAAAACAAACAGAAAACAAAGACGAGACCAATGGCAGCATATTCCCACAGAAGGCTTAACATACACCTGCAGAATGTCTATGCCGGAACGATAACACTCTGAATAGAGTACCGAAGTCTGATATAAAATCAACAACATAAAGAACACGCTGCCTGTGTGAGGGGAATACCATAGACTATAGTCTTTAGCATCACATCCTATAAGGATTAAGGCGATTTAACTCATAATGCATACGAAGCATCAGCTGATGGTGATCTGCCTTCGTAACCCCCTCCAGTGTGACTGGATGATGTCTTACTTAACCCCTTGAACCAGTGGTCTGGGGACCAGCAGTGGTCCTTTTTCCAGTTGGTCCCTAGCTAAATGATTGGTAACCAAATGGACCCTTATACTTATACATCTTTAACTCTTGAGAGCATAATATGAAACCAAATGGATACTTAAGGGGCCATTTGTTTTACAAGGAGTCTACATTTACAAGAATTCCACACAATTAGAGAATGTGGATTTTTTTTTAAATTATTTTATCCCTTATGGTACCACATCGACACAGCATGGCCAAAATCTTATCCAACGATAACAAAATATGCATTTGTTTTGGGTCTGAGGGGCTAAATGTCATCAAATGATGGTCCGTGGCTCAAATGCTGTATAAATAATGGACCTTGATATGAAAAAAGGTTGAAGACTGACCTGGGCCATTTAGTGGTTAGCATGGGCTTCACGTGGTTAATCCTCTTGCATTGTGTAATAGTACACACTAGGATGTCTCTCCTCCTACGTATACACTGTATGTATGGATGCTCTAGGCTTGTGTGTGTGCGTGTGCGTGCCCATGTGTGCGTGTGCGTGCCCATGTGTGTGCGTGTGCGTTCCCATGTGTGTGTGTGTGTGTGGGTATAGGATTGCATAAGAGCACCAGTGGAATTATTCAGATGTATTTCACTGCAGTAAGGATAGAGAGAGATTTGGGGAGGGTAAAGACATTTCTGGAGTCTATCTCTCTCTCTCTCTCTCTCTCACTCTTTCTCACATAACCATACTTACTCAATTACACACACACACACACACACACACACACACACACGCACACGCACACGCACACACACACACACACACACACACACACACACACACACACACACACACACACACGCACACGCACACGCACACACACACACACACACACACACACACACACACACACACACATGGATGCATCCCAGCACACAGTAGTGTGTGAGTCATCCTGGCTGGACCACGATCGTTAGGAATAGGCTGCTGAGAGGCTGCAGCATGTAAACACAAGAGCAGAGACAAGCAGACCAGAGAGAGAGAGAGAGAGAGAGAGAGAGAGAGCAACAGTGAGCCAACACAGACAAACGCACATGCGCACACGGACATTGTTGCTGCCGGGCAGAATCCTCTTATCTCAATAATGTAACTTTTTGTGTGTTTTTGATAAATACCGCCCTACTTGATCGGACAAAAGCAAGATTCACAATCAGCAGATACCCAAGCTCGGAATGCGGCGCGTTTTGAGCTTGTAGATCTGCAACTTTTGCTAATTTTGAATTAGAATCCTGAAAAGTACTAGTGTTGGACATAATGGGATTTCCACCCGACAGTTGTCAAGGAAACAAAGCTTCTTGAATTGAGTGAGAAATTGATTTCTCTCCTGAAAATGTATTTAATGAGCCTGCGGTAAGGAACCATGGTCTATGATGTAAAAACATAAATTTGGCCAATATTTCCAGGCACAAATTGTCATTTGTAATTTCCGAAGTCACAAAGGAAGGGAAACTCAGTTGAGGTCCAAGGCTCCTAGTCCTGCATGAACTCTTGCTTTCTTGCGGCATAGTTTTTCCTTTGTTGGGTATTTCATTTTCAAGTCTGTCACAACAGCAGCTCCTCTTGGACGTGAGTGTATACGTACTCAGTGTTTTAAATCTTGTTTCAATCCATTTCCTGTGTATCTCCCGCCTGTTTCACAACAGCGTCAGTTGCGTGACCAACAGCGACACAAGTAACACAGCAGAACATAGTGTAGTTCAACAACTTAAAGGCATATAGTGTCTAACTTTAACCATGTGTTTACGGTACATACAAAACAAATAGTGGTACATTAGTTCCCACTACAGCAGCAGTTATCAGCTATTGGAGTAGTGCGGGGTATACCTGCCAAAACACATCTCGCTGTATGTTGGTGTTTTCACTGTTTGTTTTGGTAGACCGGGCATTTTAAGGGTTTTGGATTTATTTAGATTTTTTGCTTTTGAAAACCCTTTACGTTTGTGTGTTGCTTGGTTAAAACAATATTGAACCAATGAAAATTATTAAAAAGCTCTTCGGCCAAAACTACTTTTCTGTTGAGTCGTTCTATGCAAATGACCGAAGCAGTGGCAGTGGCGTAGCATCATGGTGATTTGTCTTATTGTTGGTGCTAAATAACACTTCCATAACTCACTGCCAGACCGGGCGTGGACGAGGGGCCGCTTCATCTGTGAGCAGATCCACATGGGCATGCATGCAACTCCAGGATGCACGCAGGTTTTTGGCAGTGAAATTTTCTTCTTCCTTCAATGGCCCCCACGCCGCCTGGGTCCGGTGCAGTGTGCACCGGTTTCACCGTCGATATTTACGCCTCTGGACTGGAGGCACAATGAAAATTGACCTACCAAGAAGCAATTACATTAATGTATCAATAAGGCATAATTAGGCTAATTACATTAGCCAAACATAGCAGATCTACAAGCTCACATCATGTCGCCTCTGTGAGCTTGTAGATTTTTGAGATTTGGTGTAGACTGAAATAAGCGATCCAAGTACAGACCTAGGTTCTAAGTGCATGGTTAAGATAAAAGACCACAGTAAGTGGGCATGAGATAATTGGAGATGATGGCTATGGTCAAAAGATGAAATTATGACAAACTAGCTGAGCTCCTTGGCAAGGCTGTTCTCAAAGGTGGTTCCAGGGGGTCGCAAGCTAAATATACATCGGCTATTTAAGCTCACAATGTGATGCGTTGTGAGCATGTAGATCTGCTATTTTCAAAATAAATATTGACAAAAACGTGAACAATTTACAATTATTTTCTAACCATTTAAACAACACAAATCTTGTACGACAGTCCCTGGCACAAAATATTTTCAGATGGGGGTCCGGGGTCAAATACATATTCATTTGCGGGTCCTTGACGTGTTGCAAACCACTGCCTTAGCAGTAGCACATGGCGGATAAACAGGCAATGTTGGCATCTAATTAGCAAACTGAACCCCCGTCTTTAAGCAGAGCCCACTGATTACAGCCTTAAGGCCTGCATGCGTCAACAGCAGTCATACAGACAGTCATGTAAGTGCCAGTGTGCTCTGGTGGTGGCAGCCATTTAACCCTAACTGACACCCGAGCACCGCCTCGATATCATGTGTACCTTTCGCTGGCCACTAATTGCAACCGCGCCAAACGGGGATTTTTGGTTTTCCCTTAGCATTTCCCTTAGCATCCCTTTCCCCGTAGCATGAGAGAACCATGGACACTAAACTATACCCAACCCATGGCATGGGGGGACCATATGGACACTAAACTAAAATGCATCTCATTCTAACCTGCATTATCGTCACTGTCGGGCAGAAACTGTTCATCGCCATAATTTAACTTTTTGTGGGGGGGTTTTCTTCGTAAACTTGACTGTTTGAGGCCAGGAAGTAGGAAGAGTTATTTCCAAAATGATGTATAGAGGTTTCTTTTCTTATACTGCATTTATTTTTCTCTTTTAAACTAAAGTGTGGACATTGAATTCATTATCCTGCTTGGTGTGAATGGCCCTTTTAGCCTTTATACTTGGTTGGGTGTCGTGTCGCACACTGAAGATAGCAGATCTACAACCTCGCGGTCTGCACGGTGCACAGCTAGTAATAAGTATAAATCAGACTAGCATGCAGGCCCGGGGAGAGAGGCCCATAAAACAAGGACCCCACAGTGTGATGTAGAACTCTGCCGTGCTGTCAGCCATCGCATGGAATTACTGGCAGGGTCATGTGCAGAGGCGTGACAATATGCTTCAGTAAATAATACTGAAGTATTCAATTGTATAAATTACAAGTTTCCCTTTTTTATGTCAACGCAATGCTGTAGACCTTTTGAACTTTACCCCCAAATTACAATAATATTTTCACAATTTTTACCTTTCAAGACGGGAACTTGTTTGAGGTTGTTGTTGCTATGCACAGTATACTGTATAGCAACATGATTATTTTTAAATGTTTGAATAAATACATTACAATAAAATTACACGGTCAGGATTTTGGTTAATCCATCATATGTAGTTTTTGCAAGTTCGGGTCCCAAGAGAGTCCCAGCCATCCGAGACATCTAACATAGTCAAAAGTGCAATATTTGTATTTGAAATGTAGCAGAAAGAAGGTCAAGTGCTTGCAAAAGAAGGGGGAAAAAAGTACTTAACTACAGTACTCGAGTAAATGCACTTAGTTACTGTAGTTTGGACCACTGGTCATGAGCCTGGCAGGCTCCGCTCGGCTGTGGCCCTGCACAGACACACATTATACAAGAAGGAAGGAAATGGAACTGCGAGGGTTTTTGTTGCCAGGTTGTGTGTGTCTTGTTCCAATTCCACTGTAATTTGTCAACCGTAGGGCTCGCTTTAATTAGCACACTCAGAATTACAGGGAGTCCTTCGGCAAAACACTTTCAAATCCTGCTAAATGTATCCTACGAGCTATGTCTCGGGCAACACAGACGAGGACGCAAAGAAAGAAAGGCAGAGTTTGTTCTGGAATATGCGTGGGTTTGGACTGGCCTTTAGAAAAGATAAACCTAAAGGATAAACGTGGTGTTTACTCTGAACCCTCCTTGTAGTTGGTCGATATTTGGGACAATATCTTGTGGTACCCCCATATAACATTTGTGTTGTTTTTCAAGATTTTGTGATAATAGCAGACCTACAATCTCACACGGTAACGCACCATGTGATTGCTTGTAGATCTGCTATTTTTCAAGTAGCCAATGTGTGCAGGGTTAAAGTGCTTGAACTGACATTGATGAACCACTTTGAAAACCACTGGGCTATGGAATGTATGGTGAAGGTGATAATTGTGTGTGTGTGTGTGTGTGCGTGTGTGTGTGTGTGTGTGTGTGTGTGTGTGTGTGTGTGTGTGTGTGTGTGTGTGTGTGTGTGTGTGTGTGTGTGTGTGTGTGTGTGTGTGCGTGCGGCATGCACGCTCGTAGATGTGGGAAGACAGGTTGGTATATGTCACGTGCATCCCAGGTCTGTGTGTGTGTGTGTGTGTGTGTGTGTGTGTGTGTGTGTTTCATTACAAGGCGGTGTGATTTAAGGCAGCTCTTGGCTGCGCTCCACCGCTACTGCCGACATCAGCAGCCTGGCCTGATAGCAGAGAGAGAGAGAGAGAGAGGGAGAGAGAGGGAGACAGAGAGAGAGAGAGATTGAAAGCGGCTGTGTGTGTGTGTGTGTGTGTGTGTGTGTGTGTGTGTGTGTGTGTGTGTGTGTGTGTGTGTGTGTGTGTGTGTGTGTGTGTGTGTGTGTGTGTGTGTGTGTGTGTGTACGCCACAAGTACCTTTCTAGCTCTAGCAGCCATCAGTCACATGTCAAACGGTCACTGTCTGCTTTAAATGTGGAGTTTTGGATTCCTGTCAGCCCAAAGTCTGACCACACGGAGAAAAGGAAGGAGACAAGGACAGACAGACAGACAGACAGACAGACAGACAGACAGACAGACAGACAATGTATTGTTCAGGCCTTGTTGCATGCTTGCCTTGCATTGCTATAATGCTGTACTAATGTGTGTCTTATAACCACTGTGCTCTGGACCAAATTAACTTCCCTCCCGGGTTAGGGTTGTCACAATTACATGTGTACATTTACAGGGGAGCCCTGTTACTGAACAAACACTCTATATAAAACGTTTTAGCTCGAGACCCAAAATAGAAATTGGTTGTTTATCCGGGAACCAAACTATAGTGACAATATGCGGATGCATACCTACAAGCTTGTAGATCTGCTACTGGAAATTATTAGATATTTCGATTTAATGTTTGAAATACTATTGAAATTATTTTGAATTCATGGAAAGTTTTGACTTTTTTGTTTTAACAACAAAAAAGGAGAGAGGGAATATTTAGGCTATTCGCGACCCATAAATTGGTCTGCGTCTCAAACATGGGTCCCGACCTATGTTTGGGAACCAGCTGTGCTAACAAAATAATATAATAATAATATATAATAACAGAATAGTATTACTGCACCTGTAAGCTTCCAAAAACACCTACAGTATAACTCAACCAGTAATGGGACTCTGTCTACATGTACTTTATTTGTCCAGATTCCAGTGCTGTCAGAATGACTAGTCTGTCCCTCTGCATTAGGAAGCATGTGGCCCTATTCTTAGCTATAGCTGCAGTGGATCACTTCTGACTGAGCCCCACTCCCTTCTCCCTCTATTTCAGTCCTACACCATGGAAGAACATACTGTTGGCAGCACAGGGGGAAGGAAATGAGAGAGGGGGGAGAGGGAGAGATAGAGAGAGAGAGGGGGAGAGAGAGACGGAGACAGAGAGAGAGAGAGAGAGAGAGAGAGAGAGAGAGAGAGAGAGAGAGAGAGAGAGAGAGAGAGAGAGAGAGAAGAGAGAGAGGGGGGAGAGAGAGAGGGAGAGATAGAGAGAGAGGGGGAGAGAGAGAGAGAGAGAGAGAGAGAGAGAGAGAGAGAGAGAGAAGGAGAGACTGAGAGAGAGAGAGAGAGAGAGAGAGAGAGAGAGAGAGAGAGAGAGAGAGAGAGAGGGGGAGAGAGAGCGACAGAGACAGAGAGAGAGACTGAGGGAGAGGGAGAGAGAGAGAGAGAGAGACAGAGAGAGAGAGAGAGACAGAGAGAGAGAGAGACAGAGAGAGAGAGAGAGACAGAGAGAGAGAGAGACAGATATGGGGTGGGGTGGAGGGGTAGAACAGCAGAGGGTCACCAAGGAAAAACACATCAGAGAGAGAGAGAGAGAGAGAGAGAACTAGAAAAAGTGCCCCTCGGAGCACAGGTCTCGGCCAGGCCAGGTCAGGTTGTACCCTCCTGGTGGCGCTATAATAGGCCAAAGTGAAAAGGGTGCCATTTGTTCTTACACCATTGATCATGGCAATTGGATGATTTGAGGTATTTTGTTCCAAAAATGTGTTTTGCAAAAATCCCCGCTATAACAGGCCATTGTGAAAATGGTGGGATATATTCCTCAGACTAGTAGGAAACTAGGAAAGTCTGTGAAAGATTTCACGTAAATTGCACGCTGCATTCATGATTTGAGGCGTTTTGTTTCCAAACTTTGAAAGCCTATGTTAGCCAATTAGGATGGAATATGAAATCTTGAACACATGACATGCTGTCCATGACACATGGACAGAATCTGGAGGAGTAATATAATAAAATGTGTTTTTCAAAAGTCTGCCTCCTGGAAATTTTGGGGCACAGTGAAAAACACACTCTCCCCAATTGTCTCCCCTGGTGGAGACAATTAATAAGAGAGAGAGGAGCAGACAAGAGTCACGAGTGGACTAGAAGTTGGCCCTGCACAGCACTGCATAGCATAGCATAGCTTGGCATGCCATGGCAGTGCCAATTATAAAGAGGAAGATGGCATAGCATGGGGTCACCCTGCCCAGCTCAACGTGACTCAGTACAGTATGGTACAACTCAAAATAACACAGTACACAGCACTCATTTTACATGTGTATTCATCTGCCAGTGGTTCTAAAATATTTAAATTTATAGGAACCAGCTGAGTTACAGAAGAATTGCAAGGGTCCATTTGCAGTTTCACTTAAAAAATGTTTCTAATAGTGACCCACTGTGCGCTATTGTAGATACTCTGCACTTATACAGGGTTCCCTTCCTGAATGGGTTAAGGGTAAACATGAAAGGCTGAAATATTGTAGATACTCTGCACTTATACGGGGTTCCCTTCCTGAATGGGTTAAGGGTAAACATGAAAGGTTGAAATATGGAGATTGACTGTGTGCCCATGGTGTCAAATCTATATCTGAAGGTGCAGCCACTGCTCTTTACATACAGTACTGTGTATACTGTGCCCACACCGGGGCCCTGCAGCAGCTGACTGTGTGAACAAGCATCGTCAGATGTCACCTTTAAATATCAGTCTGCCCGTCTCTGAGGCCGTCTGTCTGGCACTGATTGAAATAAACAGATCAGGCTGCGTCTTTCGACATGGGACAGGACAGCACTCTATGTTAGGAGCAGCCTGTCAGTGGAACAGATGCACGGGGGCCGCCTGGTATCAGTTGTCTTTCAGTGTCATCTGTTTCTCGTCCCATGTCTCACCAAGGCATCTGTCGTGTTTTTTAGTTTTTATTTTATTTTTTCTTCTTCCGAAGCCTTTTCAGCTCGAAAGCCAAGAGATACTTTAGATTTATTATTGTGAAAAACGTATTTATGGATATAGTAAATAGGTTTAATGGTAGAGGCCAAACAACAGCGAGTTGTTATCGAGTTGTTATCTTATCAGTTCACAACAACTAACAAACTTTCTGTGCCATATGTGTCATGCTCCCTCAGTTAAGGCTTGATATATGTCTGATCTTCATGTTGCAATATTTGGTAACAGTTTTATAAAAGCAATAAGTCACATGAGGTTGTGGTTTAATGTGAGTTTAGAATGGCTAACAACGCCCCTTATCCACTCTAATTTCACTGTAAACCACAGCGTCTTGAGGCTTATTGCTTCACTGCTTGCCATGGCCCATGGTGGAATTATTGTTGCCACTAATAAATAAGGAGGATAATGAATCTTGACTACAAACAAGAGCAGACAAATCAGTCTTGACAGAGGCTAGCTCCTAGCTCTTCACTCGACTGTGCAGGGATGGCTGGTTTATCCTGGATCGATTAGCTCCATGCACAACAGGTGTGTCATCACCCCGAACTCAGTTTAATAATTAGGTTTGACTATCAGGCTATATTACTGAAATCAGTCATCATCACCCACCCTATAGTCCCAAAATGAGATACCCACCATTTCTATAGTAGTAGCAGCACTTTTCTAGGGTCCAACGTTTTTTTTAGGTGGATTGTGTAGTTATACCTTGCCTTGATGTAACTCCAAATATTTGTGAGATACCAATATAGTTTCTCTGTTAATGATCCAATCAGTCCCACTTTTACCACACACATGATGGGTGTGATGTGGGACCTACAATATACTGCTGTGCTGGGCGTACGAAGGAAAAGAGTGACCTACTTTTATTAAATGAATGATAGCAGCAAATCCTAATCCTCTTTTTTTCTTCTTCCCGGGACAGAAAGGTAACCTCCCATTGCACCACAAAAACAGCTGCCAACATGACGAGCTCAAATAAGCTCTGCGGAGAGCCTACATAATAGAGCTTTGAAATAAAGTTAATTTGGCAAGTGAGCTTTCTATTGATGATCCAAGCAGAAATATATCAATGAACTTTAATATTATTTCACAGGAGGCAAGGGAAGCATTGCAACTCTTTCTTTCTTTCTTTCTTTCTTTCTTTCTTTGTTTCTTTCTTTCTTCAATTTGTTTTATTTTGAAGTATACAGGGTGGGTTATCAGTTACTTTTTTGCAATATTCACACAACATATATATATCTTTAGGTGGTATGGGAATGGATGGAGAACAGGTAGTAATGTGGCAGAAATGAAATCAACATTTCTCGACTGTGCAGTGACTTGTGCAGTGCTGTTGAGATTGCTGGTGTGACCTTGGTCACCATAACAATGCATAGCTCTCTGCTCCGAAATTCTTGTGCTGGCCACAAACACACACACACACACACACACACACACACACACACACACACACACACACACACACACTCACTCACTCTCTCAAATAGTGTATAATCAGTGTCTACAGTTTCCTGTGGAAGAGATCGCGGGGTAAATGACGATCTTTATGCTGTGGTTCACTGAAAGCCTGTGGTGTGTGTGTCTGTGTGTTTATGTGTGTTTATGTGCGTGTTCGCCTGCGTACGCCTGTGTTAGCATATCGCCTGTGTCGGGTGTGAACCTTGTATGTCCAAAACGTTTCAGGAAAAGGACAGAAATATAAAATAACCTGTGGGAATAACCAGTGTTTCCAAATCAATGTAGTTATTATTTAGTCACAAATTCCTGTTGGTTAAATATTCACAAAACCTACAGACACACTCAACCACTTTCACTTTTAAAATGTAAAAAAGCAGAGCTACTTTTACATGTTTGTGTGATACTGCAAAAACATGTTTAAATATTGTCACCTTTAAATACTGGCGCAAGTCATTAAAGAAAAGCCATTTCAAATGACTTGGCCATTATTTTAACCACTTAAATCCCATCTGTATTCTATATGCAGAAAAGTGTTTAACAAAAATACAAGTCAGCTATCTAAATCCACTTGTGAGCTTGTAGATTTTCTGCAAAGATATTTAGTGTACAGCCAAAAACTAAAACTACTAGTAGAGCCCTGAGGAACTCCTCCCGGCCAACATACTGCAGTAAAAGGTTTACAGTAAGTGAAGGAAACTGAATGTTGTATTTTTATTCGTTTTTTTCTTTTTCTCTTTTATTCGAAGAAAGGTGACAATATGGAGATACGAGGTTTCTGCCCTGACACATACATAAATGTTTGTGTGTGTGTGTGTGTGTGTGTGTGTGTGTGTGCATTTGTGTGGCGGTGATATGCGTGTTGGTCGGTTTGTGTGTGTGTGCGTGTGTGTGTGTAGTGTACCCAGCTATTACCGCACAGCCTATCTATATGCCTGGCCGTCAGGCCACCGTGAGCACGACTGAATGGAGGCTGAATTGCCGGGTGGGAGGTACAGCTCAAGGCCTTTCAGACGACATTATATTTTCATTGTGGGACTTGACACAATAGCACTTCCACCATACCGAGGTCGCCCGTGTCGACGGTAAGGAGGAGGACACACACGCTAGTTTGTACTTTAAAATGGCCGTATTTGTTTGATGCAGGCAATAGGGTATATGCACAGCAGCCATTTTGGAAATAACTCTTCCCACTTCCAGGCCGCGAGCATGGAATCCTCTTTGCGCGGGATAAAGTAGGCTACAGTTTTTGCTGTTTTTGCTGCCACGAGAGACACCGCGAGAGTTTCTGTGTCGAACGAGTTGCGACCCAATGTGGGTTAATAGTAAATCATGTTCTGGTGAGAACGTTTTCCCCAGCTGCCACTCAATTTATTAATTTATTGTCCACAATGTGAAGACAAATTTCCACATTGTGGACAATAAATGAAACTAACTAACTAATGTGGCTACTGGCCAATCACAGTGCGTCCTGGCACAAGTGCACAGGCCCATCACAGGGCGTCCTTACTCAAACACGAAGAGAATTCAGTGCTCGCTTCCGGCCCTCACAACTTCCCTTACAGAGGATATTAATTAAGGCTCTGTTGAGTGTTCTCAAACTTTTTTTAATTTCAAGGACCCCCATAACTCTGAGTGTACAAATGGAACCATTTAGTTCCATACACACTCAGAGTTACACACACCCGTACAGGGCCATTTGGAACCCACTCAAGGACACTTTGAGACCAACTGGTGTAGCAGAGTGTTTCCATGCACAACATGCACAATACCCTGACTCTGACCCAATTGGAACAGAGCCTTAATTATAGAATCATCGGTAACACCTGTGAAGGAAGTATAGGGGAAGTATAGACAAAATGGCTGCTGTGCATAGAGCCAAATTTGCAGTGTCAGCCGGGTTGTTGTCATGCTCAGCCACTGACGTCGGCGCTGCGTCGCCATCGCCACAGTGAGGCTGCTGTCATCGTTGTGGTCGTTATTGAAGGGCTGCTAGAGTACTGTCATTATATCGTCATCGTCCTCATCAACCTCAGGGTTGTTCGAAGGGAATCCAAATGGACCCTTAACAGGCCTGTAACTCTGAGAGTGTACACGTGGAACCAAATGTGGTCCCCTCCGGACTGCTGGCGTGGCTGTCCGGGCACCTACAGTAGGTGTACTGTGGGCTCAATCTAGCCTGACGGGTTCGAGTCCTAATCCCGACGGGCCAGCCTTTGCTGCATGTCAATCCACATCTCCCTCTCCCCATTTCCTGTTTAGCTACTGCACTATCAATAAAGGGCATAAAAAGCCCCCCAAAAATAGTCTTTAAATGGAACTGAATGGACCCTTATGGGTTAATTTGATTCCATTTGTTCTCCATTGGATCTCTCAGGGGTCCCTGAAATTTGAGAACAGCTGGTGTATATGACACATGTATAATTAGTGCTGTGTTGTTTTCAGTTGTACCATACTGTACTGAGTCACGTTGAGCTGGGCAGGGTGACCTTATGGGTGACATGTATGTCATCTTCCTCTTTATAATTGTCACTGCCGCATGGCATGCCAAGCTATGCAGTGCTGTGCAGGGCCAACTTATTAGTCCACTCATGTCTGTGTCTGTCTGTCTGTCTGCCTGTCTGTCTGCCTGCCTGCCTGCCTGCCTGCCTGCCTGCCTGCCTCCCTCCTTCCCTCTGTCTCTGTCTCTGTCGGCTTCATGGATTGTTTGAAAAAGTTGCCCAATACTGTTTCTCCTAAATTGGTGCATCACACAGATTGACTGACATCAACCCGATAATGGGTACTGCACTAGCATTATCTTCTCTCTCTAAAAGCCAATAGTGTGTGTGTGCGCGTGCGTGTGTTTCTAGTCCAATTTATATGGGCAAAACATTTAGACAGACAGACAGACAGACACATCTCCATATATGGGCATAAAAGGGACACAGACAGATACAACGGGTGCTGACAACGGTTATTGCATAATCAGGGATAGGGCATGTATTCCCAACTTGCATCGTTCAGATGATGGTGCAACTGCAAGTGTCATAGCCAACGTGTAGGTGTCTTTTTCACACGTGTAGCATAATGCCCAACCTTCAGGAATCTGTCTATATGTTCTCTGTTTATGTGTTTAGACTGATTGACATTGAAAACTGAGGTGATAGACTGGCCTCCATGTCTTCTGAGTGCACCAGTAGTCTACAACGGTCACATTGAAATACATCATCATCACAATCACCAGCCATCGTCATCGTTATCTTCAACCTTGTGGTCGTCATCCATCTTCTGGCCATGAGAAATCCAGGGCTCGTCAGGACACCGCTGAGTCTGACTCGGCAAACTGTCCCGCCACATTACTGTCCCGCCACATTACTGTCCCGCCACATTACTGTCCCGCCACATTACTGTCCCGCTACATGACCTGCGCCGTCTTTTCAACCGCCAACTCAGCCCACACCCACTTACTGTATAGACATGGGTATGTGCGTGACATCATCATCATACCCGGAAGTTTCGCAGGAAAGCCTATACTGAGTGGCAAAAAACTACTTTCACACATCCAAACATAAAAGTCCTATCTGATTGCATTAAACAACGATAAATGACGTGTGTGTGTGTGTGTGTGTGTGTGTGTGTGTGTGTGTGTGTGTGTGTGTGTGCGCGCATGTGTGCCGTAGCACTTGCCCTAGCCTCGACGACCCTGCAAGCTTATGCAAAGCCCAAATGTAATTTAGATAGCATGTTATGTAGACAGATGCCACGTCTTTGTTGACCTATATTGTGTATAGTTGCAACGTAGGGCCGACAGATTTATTTTCATTTTTTAAAATCATATTCTACTGTTAGACTGATTATGGTCTTGGTTTACCTATATCCTAGATGTCTATTTCCAATTTTTCCATGCATTTGATGTATTACATTGTGCTGTCCTTGTAAATCGCTCTGGATTAAGAGCGTCTGCCAAATGCCTAAATTGATGTATTGTAAATTGTGTGTCTTGCAAAGGTCCCTTGGCGTTGTGCATGGCTGGCGTCAGTATAATGGTTATTGTTTGTAGCACTGTGACTCTGGCACTGTGCAAGGAGCAGTAGGTGGTGTCTTTCAAGCTGTGTGAGCAGCAGGAGAGATGGATGGCCTGCCTGTGCATCTCATGTGAGTCACGCAGCACCGCGGCTACTCCAGTCGGCAGAGTTGGGAAGAGTCACAGAGCCGAGAAAGTAGATTTGTTCTTATTATGTAAAGCAGTGAGTCTCAAACACTGGCGAAGGAACAGGAAGTCCGCACACCATGTCTCAACTCCCAGTATAGAAACACGTTATTCTCGACAATGTTTCAAAGCCAAGACCCGTTTGGGTTGAAACGTGACGTCGAAATAATATTTGTCCTATAGCTGAGTGTGGACTTTATTAGTCATAACTGAAAACAGCACCTGTACAGTGGTACAGGTGGACAACTCCTTGACAGCCATCGACCCCTATAGGGGCTTTGGGTTTCATTACCGTCCACAGCCATTGACCCCTTTTGGGGCTTTATTCGTTTTTCGTTTTCTATTAATAACACCCATGAAGGCCTGGGCCATGGCTCAGTGGTCCAGGCACCTTGGCAGTCTGGCAGTGTGCCGCGGGTTCGACTCCCGATCCCGACGGCCTTTACTGCAAGTCTTCCCCCCATCCTGTCAGCCTACTGTCTGTCCCTCCTAAAAGATATATAAAATAAAGGCGAAAGCCACAAAAAAACTGCAGCTAGAATACATCAATACATGCAAGCTCAAATTCTACTGGCAGAAGCTAACTCCATAGAGATAAATAGGCTGGCTGTCAAAGTTAACATATACTCAAGAAAGATGCAGTACTTTAGTACTGTTAGAGTACTGGGGTACTTTATACTTTTAAAAGTACTCAAGTATTCAAAAGTGCTAATTGCAATGTACAAAGAATATTAATAATATAGTGAAAATAAAAGATATGGCATAATTGGTTATGCTTGTGCGTGCGTGCGTGAGTGCGTGCGTGCGTGCGTGCGTAGCAGTGGACATCATCAGCTGTCCACTGTGGACACACAGACACATACACACGCACACACAGGGACACATAAAAGCAACTGTGGTGGCATGTGCCACGACAGCGGTCAGAGGGCCGGACAGAACAGAGCAGAACAGGACTTCAGCAACAAAGCCAAACGTGTGTGTGTGTGTGTGTGTGTGTGTGTGTGTGTGTGTGTGTGTGTGTGTGTGTGTGTGTGTGCGTGCACGTGCTGCGTGCATGTGTGTGTGTGTGTGCAGTGAGAGGCTTGCTGAGCCAGGCCTCTCATTATGTGAGGTGTAATCTGAGCTTTCGGGGCCCGGCCGGGCCCTCTGGCTGCTCTGAATGGGGCGAGAGGCGGGCGGGGGGGGAGGAGGGGGGACCGGGGTGGGATGGTGCGCCGGCACCCTCTGTCTTTCCTGCGCTTTCACTCTGCTTAGATCGGCAACTCTGATTATGCAGCGGAGAGGGTGAGGCTGGGACACTGGGGGAGGTTTTTTAGGGCTGGTGGGGAATGTCATAAGTTCCGGTTTTGTGGCTTTTGTGGGTGCGCGTGCATGTGTGTGTGTGCGTGCGTGTGTGCGTGTCAGGGGAGGTGGTAGCTCCATGTGTGTGTCAGAGGAGGTGGTAGCTCCATGTGTGTGTCAGAGGAGGTGGTAGCTCCATGTGTGTGTCAGAGGAGGTGGTAGCTCCATGTGTGTGTCAGAGGAGGTGGTAGCTCCATGTGTGTGTCAGAGGAGGTGGTAGCTCCATGTGTGTGTCAGAGGAGGTGGTAGCTCCATGTGTGTGTCAGAGGAGGTGGTAGCTCCATGTGTGTGTCAGAGGAGGTGGTAGCTCCATGTGTGTGTCAGAGGAGGTGGTAGCTCCATGTGTGTGTCAGGGGAGGTGGTAGCTCCATGTGTGTGTGTCAGAGGAGGTGGTAGCTCCATGTGTGTGTCAGGGGAGGTGGTAGCTCCATGTGTGTGTCAGAGGAGGTGGTAGCTCCATGTGTGTGTCAGAGGAGGTGGTAGCTCCATGTGTGTGTCAGGGGAGGTGGTACCTCCATGTGTGTGTCAGAGGAGGTGGTAGCTCCATGTGTGGAGGGTAGTAAGGGACAGTGACAGTGCGTGTGCAGTGTAGGATAAAGGCCCAAACCACCACAGTACAGGAGCATTGATAACCTTGAGTTCGCTTTGGACTAAAATTCCTCCTTCTGACAATAGACGTGATTAATTCCCACCTTTCAGCATGACCACACACACACACACACACGCACACAAGCACACATGCTCTCTCTCGCGCGCACTCACACACACACGCACGCACACACACACACACACACACACACACACACACCATGCACACGGCAGGTCGCATGGCAGGGTTGGGGTAACAACCTTGTCCCTGGAAGCTAACGAGGCCTAACGATCAGTGTTTCATGGCTATGATTATGATCGACATTAATTAAGTGAATATAGTTGCTGTCGGGTGGAAACCTTGTTTGTCCTTTTTTTATCATTGTTAACAAAATGTTTTGAAATAGTTAAAAAAGTCCATCTACAACTTCACAACGTGCCCCATCGCAACACGTTGTGAATTTATAGATTGTCTATTTTACTTACTACTGTGAGACATTTATATGACGAAGTAGGCCATTATTTTATGAATAAACATATAAAGTTGAAATATGGAGATAAGATGTTTCTGCCTGTCAACAACAATATATCATTATTGTTTATTACCCCTACATCACATTTATCATTCCACTAAAGGCCTATTCATACTCATAAAATTAAATATTCCCCATAACTCTTGATTGGGTGGGCAGGACGCACCCCCCCCTGCACACCATTCTTCGTGCATAGAAATAGACAAGCTAAATCCTTTTTTGATCCACAAGTGCTGTACATGTTTTTTTTAAGTACATTACTTGTCTATTATAACATTATACAGATTACTGTATATCAGTGACACAGGCTTATATTGTCACTTGCTTCATAAGGTAATGACGGAATGACAGAAAACACAATGTTCTGGAGAGATAGATGACCATTTACTCATTTTCACTCTGAACTGTTTCAACCCAGGTGGAAAAGGGCCCTGGGGATCAGAGTAAGAATAACATCACGAAAAGCATCATTAATAATGAACAAAATACAATCCATACAATAACATTTCATGCTGTTTTTACAGAGCAGATTGTGACTCTGTCTAACGCAGTGGTTACCAAACCTTTTAGCTCAAGACCCGGAAGATAAATTAGCAGATCTACAAGCTCACAACACGTCACTTCATGCCATGTTGTGAGCTTGTAGATTTTTCTAATTTATGGAATTTCTTTGATTTTACTTTGATTTCTTCATGAAATTACTGACAAAAAATCATTGAATATTTTAAAATTCTGTTAAAACAGTTTGAACCCCTTTTTTGGGAAGGTTTTTGTTGTCGTTTTGAATTATATATATATATATATTTTGTTAGCAATACAAAAATACTGAGTCAGAGTAAAAGCACCATCAATAATAAACAATAGTACAACTAAAAACAAACACCTCAGTCAAGGGATCAGGGTGCACGGTGCCCAGTGCCATCAGGCCCAGCAAGCATAGGAGATGTGGGATCGGCAGCATGTCAGCCTGGGGTGGTCTCTCTGTCCGTGGAGCTTGGACTGCGCTGGGGTCTTGTAGAAGGGTCTCTGTTGCTGGGGTCTTGTAGAAGGGTCTCTGTTGCTGTCTGCTTCTTGCCGTACAGATTCTTGTGTTTTTATCGGCTCCACGGAGGGCGTCGGTTCAGCACATCATGTGATTGGGCAGAATTAATTATATTATCTTGCAGCTGTGGCGTTCACATACTGTGTTCCTTTGATCCACACCTTTTCACACACACACCAACACACACACACACACACACACACACACACACACACACACACACACACACACACACACACACACACACACGTATTATAGTTGTGGTTCTCAGTGTGAGTGGCTCAGCAGTGCAACTTTAGGTCACCCAGTGGTACTGCAGCTGTTCATTCCACAAACGGACATACTGTACATAGGGACTTACGGACACACAGTCATTGGATCGGTGTGCACCGCTCAAAAACACTTAATACCAGAGATTATTCCATACCAAGACATGGCAATAAATCACCAGCCCAGTGATTAACACGCTGTTATTTTAACTCTTATAAGTGTAAAAATCATCGTCATGATTGGCTGCCTCCTAGCGACCTTACTAGCGACCTAGTCATGATTAACTGCCTCCTAAGCCAATGGGAGTTTGAACGGCATAAAAAACCATACTCTGAATGCCGCAATATGTTACCTAGTCAGTGTTTGATCTTGTTGCTTCTGTCTTGTCTCACCGTCCCTGATTGGGTATAACCAGACAGTCGTGTCAAGAGGTGTCAAGAAAATGCCTAGCCCAGGCGTGTGTCTCTTTTGTGTTTTTAAACAGCTAGATGATGGAAATGAGGCTATAGTGCACGGTGTCACCTTTAGCGTGGGCAAAGCGTTCCCGGTTTTCCCCTTATAATGGGAGTTGTTGGGACTTGAAGCTGCTTGACGCAACTGTCTGGTTATTACCTATTGCTAACTTGAGTCCACATGTGCCTTGTTCAGTTCCGACCAATTGTGTGTTGATTGTAGCTATGTTTCACCTGCGTCTAGTTACTCTGTGTCTATTTAAGCCTTCCTGTGTTCAGTCACAGTGTAAGTGTTACCTTGCCAGGTTATAGTTATTGTTACGGTGTGATACAGCCTTATATGTCCTGCTTTAAGCCTGTTCTATGTTAATAAATACTGGACTTGACCTGCCTGACTGCCTTGTTCTGCTTTTGGGTCCTCACCTGACAGGAAATCACCTTTAGACGTTCAAAGCTCTAATTTGAGCAAAGAGCTTTCTGCATGTCAGAATCACAAGGCCCAGCGCCAAGTTCACACCACGTGCCAGAGAAGAAATTACAAATCCTGGCTTAATGAACAACTTAATGAAGACACACACCGATGACTTGTAAGGTGACCCTGTGTCTTTCTGTCAAAAACTGCATGACCTTCTTTAATCAGGCATGCAGAGCTATACTTAGGCTACACAATATTTGGCAAGGATAGATTGTAGTGCGTGTGCAATGGTCTCCCCCACACTCGTGCGCGCGCGTGTGTGTGTGTGTGTGTGTGTGTGTGTGTGTGTGTGTGTGTGTGTGTGTGTGTGTGTGTGTGTGTGTGTGTGTGTGTGTGTGTGTGAGGGAGGCACACTCATGCTGTCGCCTGGTCCCAGAGGGATTCTGTGTCTAATGTGTTTGTTTTCAAAGCAGGAGGACTAATTGGAGGTGTGACTCTGCGTCACTCTCCCCGGGGAACAAATTATGAATTAGTTGTCACCTCAGTTCTGATTTGTGTTTCAATAGAAAAGCCTGCGGCATCGCCGGGGGTTGATTGTTTTTTTGTTTTGTTTTCTCTCTCCCCTGACTGTGTAAAGCCATGTTGTGTTGTTTTCTCTCTCCCCTGTCTGTGTAAAGCCATGTTGTGTTCCTAGGAAAGGACTATACATCTGAGATATTATTATTATTATTTGGGGGGGTTATGGGGGGGGCAGCGCATTTCGTTCCTGGATAAATATTGTGGATAATCAGAAATACTTTTTGAGGGGCGCCAGCCCCACCAATGCACAGCTTTTGAAGAGGACGTCATATGGCAGCCAAGTCTATGGACTTTCTTTAGAGCACTTATATGACATAAATCGCTTGCCAGCCAAGTCTATGGACTTTGTTTGGAGCACTTATATGACATACCGTAAATCCTCCAATAAACTCCTCCTTTCTATTAATTACCGAGCCCCTATTAATCACCGGTGATGGCGTTGAATTAAGTAAATAATTTCCGGCCTCCTTTTATGAGCCGGGGTTTTTTGTGTTGTTTTTTTTTTCCAAGTGCCGTATCTGTTACTTTCGCTGCTCTGGCTGGCTGTGCCTGCCTGTCACGTCAGCGTCCACTGTCCAGATGCCGTGGCCGCGGTGCTCGGCTCGCACACAATACAACAAAGTTAATAACTTCGGGAGAGAGCCCCCACAGATCTGCCCTTCATGCAACGAACGTATTGGTTCTATAAACGGCAGATCGATGAGCGCATGGGGGGTTTTGCAGCCTGGCGCAGCCCCATGCGCCTTTTGGATCTCTCATTTTATGGAACGAACGTAGCCTACGCCTACCACCGGTATGCTGTTAGCTTGTTGCTAACGCACGCTAACGGGACACCGTTAGCAACAAGTCTCTCTCTCTCAGACGTTCTCTACGTCTCTCTCTCTCTCTCTCTCTCTCTCTCTCGCGCGCGTTAGAGAGAGACGCTCTCTCTAACACGTCTCTCTCTCTCTCGCGCGCGCGTTAGAGAGAGACACTCTCTCTAACACGTCTCTCTCTCTCTCTCTCTCTCTCTCTCCCTCCCGTTGAAGCACTGCAGTGTTGCACTGTTCTGATTTGATATTACCGGTATATGAAATAGCCTATCATACATTTTATTTTTATGTTATTATTTGCATCTGAACTTGTCAGTAGCCTAACTGTAGGCCTTTACCACAGTACTGTGGTAGTCTATCTCAGTTGAAGTTATATGCCGGTATATTGAATGTGACCAGATTTGACTGAGGGACTGCCATTGTATTTTTATTTGTTTCATGTCATATGAAATCAGGGAATCATATAGCTTCAAATGACATAACAGGGAATCATATAGCTTCAAATGACATAGCAGGGAATCATATAGCTTCAAATGACATTGGTTATTCAAGTTAAATTGATGTGTTGATGTTATTATGGTATTTACCATAGGCAATATGCCAATAATGGAAAAACAGTTAAAATGACCATTGAGCACCTGCAACTGCACTGTTCAATATTTCACGAGGACTTGGTTTCAATAGGCTATGAGCCCAATACATTTTACTGTGTTCTAACTGACCCAAAATGTGATTTGTTCATTTTGTTCATCAGTTTGAAAATTAGAAATAAAATTCCTCCTTCTTATAGCTGCCTCCTTCCAATAAAA
>NC_137872.1:15771645-16094145 GCF_963924005.1 Protomyctophum bolini | reverse complement strand
CCATGTCCACGGCACGCACGCACGCTCGCGCAATGCGCATGCACACGCGAGCGCACACACACCCAACCGGCTGCTCTGTTGACAGCTACTGTACGGTACGCCGCTGTTTATTTATACACAGCAACAAGTTTGGGCTGCATTCTGATTGGTCAGAGCCGTTGAATTTCGCCTGCGAATGTCTGCAAAATTCGACACCAGAGCGAACAAATAAAGAGCGAAAACTGTCGCATTTTCGCACATTCGCACATTCGCCACTGATGTGGAAGCTTCCATTGACTTCAATTGGTTTTAAAAAAATGCGAATTATTCGCGTCGCCAATTCGCGTCGCCAATTCGCCAGTGTGTAATGACCTTTAGAGTTTAAGGACAGCCTGCCTTTATAAGAGCATGTTTATTTTAATGAGCAATCAACGTTCCAGCTTGGATCACTGGAATTAACGTAGTATACTTTCAATTCCTAGTATTATCAACAACATCTTGCAATATGCTTCAGGCCACAGGTTGGAGTAAGAGAGAGAGAGAGAGAGAGAGAGAGAGGTTAACTAACTTGAGCGCTCAAGTTAATAATTAAAGAAAATCACGCTCAATGGCCAATCCGGGGCTCCGTAGAGCGGTGCGGGCTGCTCAACCACACCGCCGGCAGCGGTATTGCAGCTGTTGAGGCCTCATACTCAGACAGACAGGAAGACAGACAGACATACACTCGGACTCAGACATACACACGTGGCCAGTCATTGGAGCGGTTAGGCACGCGGATACAGCTAAAACGTCTCCGTGTGGACAGGGCCACATTATATAATGAGCATTAGTGAGGACCAACTATATGAAGATGAGTTGAAAATTGGTGAAGTCGTCCAACACATGTTGCTTTCTATAATGGCTTACTATACGGAAGAGCTGCATCTCTATACAGTATTTATGTACCCTTCTTTAGCTGTGTGTGTGGGTGTGGGTGGGTGTGTGTGTGCGTGGGTGGGTGTGTGTGTGTGTGTGTGGGTGTGGGTGGGGGTGGGTGTGTGCGTGCGTGGGTGTGTGTGTGTGTGTGTGGGTGTGGGTGTGGGTGGGTGTGTGCGTGCGTGGGTGTGTGTGTGCGTGCCTTGCTGCCACTGTAACCCTCTCCTCCACTCCAGGCAGCTGAATGTCAAGCGAAAGCAATCTCACCAGCAGCAGGGGAACATGGGACCAGCGGAGAGCCCGGTTTAGAGGACATAGCGGCGGTGCCTATATGCATTCACATACATGTTATAAAACGTGGTGGACTAGACGGCGGCGCTCCGGGAGACCGCGGGTCATCACTTATAGACTATAAACAGCCTCGTACCGACGTCAGGCTTGTGGAAGCCACGCAAACAACAAGAATAGCATGCAGGGCCGAGTGTTCTTGACACTAGGGTTGGGGGGGGGGGGGGGGGGGGGGGGATAGTGTCATGGTGGCTCTGGGGTGGTGGCAGTATAATGGACTTGGAGGGGCAGGATGGGGGTGAGCGTGCCTGGGAGAGGTGACGAGACACCTCGCTCATTAATTTATACATGAAATATTCTTAATTGCTCGCCAGTGCTGTGCGTCCAAAATAATTTGTGCGTGCGTGCGTGCGTGCGTGCGTGGTGCGTGTGCGTGCATTGGGAAGGGGGGTGGGGGCTGTCCACCATATGTGTATCTGTTAATACATAATATGTATGATTTGAATTCTGTGTTCACCCAACTTTCCTCTCTCTCTCTCTCATAGCAGTGACAGAATCACTCAACAACACCTGTCACCACATGCACATACAGCAACAAGCACGCATGAATGCATGTAGACTCTCACCAGCATGAGGCTTCCACAGGGGTCCATTCACACCTATTTTTTTTTTTTTTTTAACACTTTATTTTGATTTTTATTGTTGAATAAATGAAAAAACATATGTGTACATTTTGTTATATCCGACATGTAAATATCCCCCCCTCCCCCCAAATCAAGGTCAGAACAAGACAAATAAAACAAAGACAGACAGTACAAGACAGTAAAAGTAATTAGTAAACTAGTTTTGAAAGTACTAATGAACAAAAAATTAAATTAAAATAAAATAATAATAAAATAAATAGTATTTTCCATCAGGGTATGGTATCTAGGTTACATACATTGTATCCATCTTTCAGTTTAGATAGTAAGTTGCTCTGTATCCAACTGTCTACTTACTGAGGGCCTCTAACCAGAGGTCGGCCAATGTCAGGTTTGGTGTGAGGTATCAGATTGTACAGGGGAATATGGGTTTAAGTGAAAGTTATACTTTCTATTCACACCTATTTTTAAGAAGTGGTTAAGCCTCTGGCTTTTAAACACACACACACACACACACGCACACACACACACACACACACACACACACACACACACACACACACACACACACACACACACACACACACACCACAGAGAGACAGTTGAACGGAATCTCCTCTCCAGTGTGTGCACCTATATGCCTTCAGCGATTATGAATATGAATCGCTGCTTTTAAATGTTTCTTTTATGGAAAGGCTTCCTCTGTGTTTGAAGAGGCAGTAGAGTCACAGACCAGATTTTCACTTTCATTTCCATATTATTAAAAAAGAAAATCTCCCGCACACAGAGAGGAGGACTTAATTGTGTGACTACAAAAGATGCTGTGAAGAGGAGAGTTGAGCCTGGTTTATACTGTCACACGCCGAAAATAGCAGACGTACAAGCTCACGCCGCAGCATATTTTCGAAGCATAAATTAGGCTTTATAGCAGTCAGTGGAGGAACGTTTTTTTTGCCATTGTCAGTCAGGTTTGAATGGAGAGAAGAGTGTTATCTACAGGTCAAATACAGGTCAAATGCTGCTTTCAGCAGACACGACTTTGTGGAGTGCAGTGGTTTGCCAGACAATTGTGACTAGCAGCCAGGTCTATCTGAGAAGTGACATGGTTATTGGTTCTCAAAGTGGGGCCCACGGACTCCCAGGGGTCCTTGATGGAGTTCCAGGGGGTCCCCAGCTAAATGATAGATAGTTAGGAACTAGGGATGGGAATTATGGGTGTGTATGGTTATATGGGTGTGTTAGCTTCAAGGCAAATAACTCTAAGCATGGCTACAGCTGACATAAGTCAGTTAGGTGTGTGTGTGTGTGTGTGTGTGTGTGTGTGTGTGTGTGTGTGTGTGTGTGTGTGTGTGTTTGTGTGTTTGTGTGTGTGTGTGTGTGTGCGCGTGCGTGCGTGCGAGAGAGAGACAGCAGCTTATAATGTGTTTCAGCGTGTCAAGCTGTGTGGTTCTCAATCTTTTTCATTTCAAGGTGCCCTAGATGGATATACGTAAGCCAGCGGTTTTCAAACTGTGGGCCGAGGGTATTGCAAGTAGCCATCCCAAAATCACTAGTCCGTATCATGTCAATATCATGGTCAGTATCATGGTCGGTCTATTGAGGGGCCGGGTTCCAGTGGGTCCCCAGCAAATTGACATGTGAGATTGTATCATTTTGATTAGTTGTAGATACTGTAGATGAAATTAAGAGCCACCACATATAGTGTAACTCAGGTTAGTTTTACCAAGGTTAACCTGCTATGTGCTATCACGTACGCTGTACGGTATCTGAAAATAACCAATCTACAAACCTTAGAGAGACCTAAACATAGGTCTTGGGATAGATGCAGCTGGCAACACATGGTTCTCCACACCCTCCCCAAGACAGTATATAGGGCCAATGACAGGGACTACATGTGGAGAATTGGGAATAGACATGGCTATCCCAATTCCACCCGCCATGTATTTTTACTTCATATTTTTAAAGATAAAGACAGTGCAGAATTCCACAGTGAGTGGAGAGGAGACTGCAGTTCTTGTGGAGAGAGAGAGGAGAGAGTAGGGGAGGGGAGGAGAGAGCAGAGTAGAGGAGTATAGAGGAAAGTCTGGGAGAGGAGAGGAAAGTAGGAGAGAGGAGAGGAGAGTCCCTTAACGATGTCCCAGAGAGGAAACACCTGCCAAGTGACCATTAATAGGCTGTTTGAATGGAGCGCAGTAGCAGGCCAAAGGGGAATCACACCCAAAGTTTGCCCGAGGACTTCGCTATTGCCCCCGTGCTGTTGTCATGGTGACCATGGCTCGGGAGGGTCCAGGACAGAGTAGAGGAAGTTGGAGGATAGATTTATTTGTGTTGTTGCGAAGGGACATGTTGAGAAGACAGAGGCAGAGGTTATGGAGGATGACGGGCCATGACACAGAGGAGTTGCACAAATTGCCTGCAATATGTCTTCCGGCCAAATGGGTGCACTCCGTTTATGCCTGTCTTCCCGTTTGCTTTCAGCCTCATTTAGCCACTTGAACCCCAGCGTCCACATTCTGTGCGGGACATTAGCCAAAAATAGCCGATCTACAAACCATTTGCCATAATTCCTATACATGGACTTATACCGGTATTTGATTTAATGGCTGTCTGAACTGCTGAATAGTTGCACTTTAGGTAGAAGTTGGCTGTGTGTTCATGCATGTGTCTGCACGGGACAGAGGATGTTGTCTCGCCTAGGGAGACTGTATAATGTGTCTCCAGCAGACAACGCTGATGAAGGCTTGAACGCCGAAACGCGTTCGTTGCTGCTGCTCTGCAGCATACCATGTCAACAATTAAATAAATTAAAAGTGCCTTAAAACATGAGTTCCGTGAGTGCTGGTTTTCTCTTTTAGAGAAATTTCAGTTTTAAGTTATTTACCTGACCCGGTAAGAATGCTCAAGAAGTTTGAGACTGTTTGGAGTTGTGCGGGCTTAGGGCTATACCTTGATAAAAAACCGATCTACAAACTCACAATCAATGCGTCGCAACCTTATATCAGCCCCCGAACATGAGCCAATTGCGTTCGTGTAGACCAGGAGTGCCCAAAAGGTAGATCGTGATCTACGACTAGTAGATGTATACATGACCCTATATAATTTAAGTAAAAAAAACTATTGTTGGCATCTGTCACTTAGGTGATTGATTGACATCAAATAGGGCCTGTCAGCTAAAACCCACAATGCAATACTTTGTTTTCAAGAGTGTTGCGCAGTGCGCACAAACGTCAGTAGCATTACAACGTTATAGAAAACACTATATTCCATTTAAACCCATTTAGACCTGAGGACGATTGTACAAATGCCTGACAGTTTTCTGAAAAAACTGTTCTCAAACATTTTCATGTCAAGGACATATTAGGCCGCCGACCCCCATCTGAAAATATGTTGTTCCAGGGAGCCCCCCAGAAGCAAAGATTTGAGCTCTGAAAGAATATAATATATTCAAAGATATGAGCTTGTAACTTCTGACAAACTGTACTCGTATTTATATTCTGTATATGGTTGTGGAAACATCTCCATTTGATGTATCAGTATAGTAGGCATGTCACATGGGTGTACGTACGGGCGTGAGCGCCAGCCAGGTAATGTGATGGTTCCGGCCCGGGCTTTGTGCCACTCTACCATATGGTGTGTCAGTGCCCACATCTTTCTATGACTATGTCTTCTCTCTGTCTGCAATTGAAAATACTTCAGTAAAGTAAAATTGAAAATACTTGAGTAAATGTACTTAGTTACTTTACACCACTGGGTTTGACAGGCAAAACACAATGCGACTCATCTACCCACACATGCATACAGTACGTGTGTATAGAGATGAAGCAAAGGAGTGGAGACGACAGGCAACACACAGCGACAGCGAGGCGAGCTGAGTAGACAGGCAAATACACAGTGTGTGTGTGTGTGTGTGTGTGTGTGTGTGTGTGTGTGTGTGTCTACTGTAGGTGCATGGGTGTGCCTGCCTACATATCTGTCATGTGTGTGCATGTGTGTTCTGTTTGTGTACGATAACGCTTCTGAGGTGCAGGAACAGATGGCGTGTGTGAGTCGTTTGCCAGTCAGTCAGTCAGACACACACACACACACACACACACACACACACACACACACACCCCCCCCCACACACACACACACACACATGCTTGTACAAACACGCATGCATACATATGCATACATGAGCACAAACACTTGCAGACACACAGGCACATGCATGTGCATTTGCATTCACGCACGCACACGGCACACACACACACACACACACACACACACACACACACACACACACACACACACACACACACACACACACACACACACACACACACACACACACACACACACACACGCACACAAAGAGCATACGATTATCCCTCTCATCTGGGGCTCATCTGCTCAGGATATTGCCATGGGATGCGTTCCGGAGGTCACGGCATCTCGACAGCTCCACTTTGTTTACTTTACTGCACTAGAGGAGAGGTAATGCTGATAATAATAATGAAACACTTTAGAAATGCAGGAATCTGACAAACAGTATATGTTTGACATGGAAGGACATGACAGCAGTTTCTGAATACAAGGCCAAATAACACAGCAAACACTTATGTGTTCATAAATGGGCAACAACAGCGTGAAGTAAAAACTGATAACAGTTCCTTGAATGCTGCTGCTGGAGGCTGAGCCACAGAGTACGTTCTAGAAAAATGCAAGGGCAGCAAAAGGCCCTGAGAAAAGATGTGAATTGTCCCAAAACTGAGAAGTTGTCATACTGTGACTCTCATCCAAAATGAGATAGGCCTACTAGTGAAGAAAACTCCCTAGCTTCAGTGAGAGTTAGCCCTGAGCTCTGCCGACATACTCCTCCTGCCTGCATGAAGAATAATGCAGAACCAACTGACCTTGGCTTGCCTTGCAATAAAGACATTAAACAAGCCACCCAATCAAACGTATATGGAAGACAGCGTGGGCTACCACTCCCCCTAGTGGCTCTCAGCCGCCACTGCGCCCAGACCAAGCCTCACATCCATTGGCCCCTCTGGTACCACGGCAACTGGACCGGTGAGGTCATCACAGCTGTAAGTTGAGAGTCCCCTGTGTACAGCGCCTTCTGATTGGCCATGTGGCCCACATCAATGGCGAAAGAGCTGGAATTGATTCTAAATGAGCTAAACGGGTTATTCTCTTGTGTGCGTGAGTCAGGCAAATTAATTAATCAATAATCCTATTATTTCCATGTGTAGCCTATTTTATGTGATTGAATAACATGATTATTATGTTATACTCCCCCCCCTGCATGTGTCACAGGTATCAGTTACAGGCAAGGTCTCCCCGATCTGTCAGAGAAGGGAAAGATATGGGTTTTCTCTTCGTGGGTATATATGTTTGCTGTTGCTGTCAAGCAGTAAATGGACTGCATTTATATAGCCTATAACAATGTGTGTTCCACTTCCAACCACTCAAAACGCTTTACCACTCATTCTTCACATTGGCCTGCTCACACGCCGATGGCAGAATCAGCCATGCAAAGCACCAGTCTGCTCATTGGCAGCACAGCCACTTGCTCAAGGACACTTTGAGGCCCGGGCCGGCCTAGCGGTCCGGGCACCTAGACTGGTAATCCAGCCTGACAGTGTGTTGCGGCCGGGTTCGAGTATCAAACCTCAAGTCCTTTGCTGGGTGTCTTCCCCCCATCTCTCTCAGCGTTTCATGTCAAGCTATACTGTATATCAATCAATAAAGGCAAAAAGCTCCAAAATACTTTGACATGGTGCCAGGAGAATCCAGGCTTGAACCATGAGCTTTCAAATTCCAAGACAACCGCTCTATACTTCCTGTGCTACTGAGCATGGGAAGCTAGTAGCATTTTCAGTCAAGTACACCGGAAAAAGGTCTCTTTATTGCTATATTGTAACACCTTTGTGACAGCGCAAATTTCTATTTTGGTCTCCCAGTATAGAGCGGAGGTTCCAGAACATTTTACCTCAAGACCAGAAAGATAAATCCTATGTCTCCCTGGGACCTAGACTAGTGAAAATAGCTAATCTACAAGGCGTTTTGTAGATCTGCTGTTTTACTTCTGTTTATTTCTTTTTAAATGTTGTAGCAATGAGGCGTTCCTCTGTGGTGGCTGCCTGCCATCCCGACTGTACTGTACTGTACTGTACTGTACTGTACTGTACTGTACTGTACTGTACTGTACTGTACTGTACTGTACTGTACTGTACTGTACTGTACTGTAGGTCCTGGTCATCCACCACAAACTGGGTTTACTGCACGTCCCGCTGGGCCTCATTAGAATAGAACCTGGGTCTCCAGTGTGCGTGTGTGTGTGCGTGCGTGCATGTGTGCGTGCGTGCGTGCATGTGTGCGTGCGTGCTGTGTCAGTGTGTCCTGTGTCGAGGGGACACGGCACACTCTGCCAACTGTGACAACAAGACAAGATGCACAGTCAGTGTCGCGCATGCACACTATATTCATGGATTTTTGTATGTGGTTCTTGCTGTCATTTGGTGCATGTTGGTGTGTATGCATGTGTCATGCACGCACGCACGCACGCATAAACAGAATCACACACACACACACACACACACACACACACACACACACACACACACACGCACACACAGAAACACACACACACACACACACACACACACACACACACGCACACACACACACACACACACACACACACACACACACACACACACACACACACACACACAGAAACACACACACACACACACACACACACACACACACACACACACACACACACACACGCACACACACACACACACACACACACACGCACACACACACACACACACACACACACACACACACACACACACACACACACACACACACACACACACACACACACACGTCACAAGCCTGTTATTGGCTGACAGTGAGCTGACTCATTATGAGCTCATTAGCAAGTAACTAAGACAGCAGAACACCTCCAATTGAATCAGTAATCTCTCTCTCTCTCTCTCCCTCATCCTCTATCTCTCCCACTCTCTCTTTCTCTCTCTCTCTCAATTCAAATTTCAATTTCAAAAGGCTTTATTGGCATGATAAATATGTTCTACATTGCCAAAGCATACATACAACAAAACAAATGTCAACATTGCGCACACAGAGACAACAACAAACATCCCATTCCCAACAATAATGAGCAACAAGCAATACAGTAACAATGAAAATAAATTAACTTTAATTAACTTAATGACCAGATACCTGGCTCTTCTGTCCACTGGCTGTCCCTCAGTTGATGACAACTCCACATGTATTTTGCTGCCAAAAATGTGCATTTGGACTGTTCTCCCAGAACATATTGAAGTGATGAGTTATTAATGGTGGGTTCAAATTCTTTACATTTAGGGAAGAATGATTCTCTGATGTCTATATATTTGTCACATTGTAACAGAAAGTGTAGCTCCGTCTCCACCTCCCCTTGAGAGCAGAGTGAACACAGCCTGTCTTAGACTCTAGGCAGCCAGTTCTGTCTGTGTCTGCCCGTTTCTATTGCCAGGCGGTGGTCACTGAGTCTGTACATAGTCAACATCTTCCTCAGTTTTGGATCAGTAACAGTGGTCAGGTAATTTGCCACTGTGTATTCTCGGTTGAGGGCCAAATAGCATTGTAATTTACTTTGGGTTTTTGTTCTGTTTTTCCAATATGTGATATAATGTTCTTGTTGCATTTTGATAATTTGGTTAGTGGAGGTTGTTTTAGTCAGGGGAGGGGTGGTGGGGGGTAAGACTCAGGACCATCTGACTGAGGGGACTCCTGCTCATGTTCTCCTCTTGGCATTTTAAGGCCTGGTGATGGGGTCACTATTTTGAAGGTGTTTATGGAATTTGAATGCTCTTTTATGGATGTTAATTAGGGGTATGTTGTTGGGAGACCCGAAACCCTGATGACCTTGGGATACATCACTGAGGATACATCGGTGCATCCATGTATATGTATGTATTTTGTTATAGGAGAGGGAATTGGCCACGTTCTTCTCTGCATGCATTATATGGAGTTTTTCTTTGAGTTTTTAATATATATATTTACAAAGTTCTGTGTGAATAGTCTCAATTGGATGTTTGTCCCAATTAGAAAATTCCTGATTTGCCAGGGGACCCCACACTTCACTACCATACAGGGCAATTGGCTCAATAATTGATTTGAAGATTTTCAGCCAAATTCCAATTGGAATATTAATTTTGACAGATTTTCTAATTACCGGTATATAGAAATTAAGCCCTTCTTGCCTTTTCCCCCAGGTCATTCACAGCCATATTAAAATTCCCTGTGGAACTCATTTTTAATCCCATGTATGTGTACTGTCTACAGTATGTGTGTGTGTGTGTGTGTGTGTGTGTGTGTGTGTGTGTGTGTGTGTGTGTGTGTGTGTGTGTGTGTGTGTGTGTGTGTGTGTGTGTGTGTGTGCGTGTGCGTGTGCGTGTGCGCGTGTGTGCATGCGTGTGTGCATGTGCGCGTGTGAGATAGAGAGAGAGAGAGGGGGGGGGGGGTCTATTGATGAGTCAATATTGTCATAGTTTGCCGTCCTTGGTACATGTGCACCCATCCTGCATCTAGCAGCATCTAGCAGACAGACAGAGACATGAGGTATGGTGGAGAAGAGAACGCAGAAAGGATGTCCTAGTTGCTTCCCCTCTGTTCTATTTTTAGAAGAAAAATGGGGGGGGGGGGGGGGGGGGGGGGAGAAGGAAAGAGTGAACCCCTACGAGTCAACAGCAGCAGTTTGATATTCTGGGCGATTCACACTCTTGTGCCAGTGCAGAGGTGATATGTTCTCGTTTCTTTGTTTCATGACGTGCTTGTGTGACGAGGAGCGTTAATTCTGCCCTACTGGTCATCTCCCACCTCTTCTTCCAATCTTCCCTTCGAGGCAACCTCCTATGCCCAGAAATGGTTCATAATATCACACAAGATCAGAAATATATTGGACCTAAACCATTCAAAGCTTGATAGACCAAAAGTAAATCAATGATTTGCCAGTGTATTTTTGCTAGTTAGTTCAGATTTTTGGACTTAAAGCTGTAGGAAATACTTGTGGTCGCAAAGGTATTAATTGATTGCCTGAGTCCCGTGAGTTCTATGGTTTTGGTGAATATTACAGTAAGTACAGGTACAGTAGTTCCAGTCATTTGGTGAGGGGCACTGGGGGCCACTCATTAAAAAATAATGAATCCACAAAACTAGTGTCACTTATATTGTTGGCCTATTTCTACCATATAGCGCATCTTCCATTCAATTTGACCCCCTGGAACTATATTTTTGTGCTACTGCTGGCGTAGGCCTAGTGATACTGGACACACAAAAATCCAACTATAAATGCACCAAGTCTCTGTACGCCTGTACGTACGTCTGTCCTCCACGTAACCGTTCGCCGCACCAACTTCAAATTCGACACACGTGTTCCACCCGACCACAGGTGGTGCAGTGCCCGATGTCGGTTGGACCCACTGTTGTCCAGAACTGCCACAAAAAGGCCTCTGCCTACTTGCTAGCCCGCGGGACAACGATAACTTCCCCTTTGTGGTGCTGGGCAACAAGATCGACCTGGAGAACATGCGGGTACATCGGTACCAAACAAGCACAAGCCTGGTGTCAGAGCATGAACAACTTCCCGTACTTTGAAACCAGCACCAAGGAGGCCATCAACATGGAGCAGGCCTTCCAGGGGGTTGCATGCAGCGCTCTTAAACAGCTCGTTGCAGAGGAGGAGCTGTACGGTGTGTTCCACGGCCCGAGCCCATCAAGCTGGACGGGAACAAAATATGCAGCTGTTGAGAACAGCAGACTAAAAATATGACGAAAAATGTTCGTTGACTACCTTTTTTCACTGACTATGAAATAAAAACTAAGCTATGATGACTAAAACTAAGACTAAATATACAATTTCATCAACAAATAAAAACTTGACTAAAATGTTAGGACAGGACTAGTGGAGAAGAGATCCATTAGAACTTAAAGACAAGTCATTTTATGAAATCTACAATCTACAAGCTCACAACGCATTGCACTGCAACGCGTTGCGAGCTTGTAGATTCAGCATGCAACCAAGTGTAAAATCAGGCATTACGACGGTCGACGGCACCAAGGCCGGGAAGGCCCTGTGCGTCAGTGGTGTCAGATCAATTGAAACCATGCCCAAATATGGAGTCGTACGTCATAAATAATATTGTACTTTTTACTCCACTGTAATTATTTGAAAGCTTACACTACTTAAATATGATTGATTGATTGATTGATTGATTGATTGATTGATTGATTGATTGAATACTTTATTAACAGCAGTTTGAAACAATACAGCAGTGCAGTAAAAAAGAAAAGAAAGGCAAAGCTACGCTACGGATGACACAAGGTTGATTATTTATTTCCATTGTGGTTCCATATCTAGATTATTGTTATAAAACATAGGCTACATAGCAATAAGCCACTAGAGGTCGCAGTTTACCGTGCATTTTATTATGGCTGAGGGGTGTAGGTAGACAGAGCTGAAGCGGAGTGTCTCCCGATAATAACCTTGAGGTCGCGTGCACGCATCCGCCTGGGTGATGGCAGACTGCTGGGCGAGTGCTGGCGCTTTGGCATGGGGGATCAGATCAACATATGGAATGTCAGAACAGGTCAGCTCCATATATGGAGATCTAAGGGTGGCAGCGGGGGCAGTGTCTTGAGTGTACGGGTTTGATGAGGTCTGGCCATATATGGATCGTGTCTTGAGTGTACAGGGTTTGATGAGGTCAGATCAACATAAGGAATGTCAGAACAGGAAGGACAGGTGGGTAGTATCAACATATGGAATGTCAGAACAGGTCAGCTCCATATATGGAGATCTAATGGTTTGAGGTCAGATGTAGAGTTGCTGGCCGGCTCCATATATGCAGATCTGTGATGATCTAGTCTTTCCCATGTATGGTTATCCAGTGTCGGGATCTTCATATATGGAGATGGTGTCATGATGCGTGACCATATGTGGAGGCGTGATGTCATGAGGCGTGACCATATATGGAGGGAGATGCAGGTTTTCATAGTAAATGCTACCTACGGTCAATAATAATAATAATAATTGTGGTATTGCTGCCTAATTAATGTTAGTACTTCTTCCACCCAGCGTCCTCTGCTGGATATACAGGTCATATGTTAATGTGATGCTTGTCACCAATTATCTTCCCCAATATGGCACTGAAATAATGTGCATGACGCTGGAGTTATTCCCTCTGGGACATAGCCTACCAGTAATAGCATATAGTTGGAGCAATGTGCAATGGCATGCATGTACCACACACACTCACACCAGCACACGTGCGCGCGCACGTGCTCACACACTCAGGAACAGTGTAGCCAACTCTCCAAAGTGCCATGTGTTGTTTAGTTACTATATATATATTGCATTACTACACTGCCACCCAGTGGATAAGATGAGCTAATGCTTGATGACGCCAAGATCGAGTCAAAATAATTTCAGTGAACTTGTCTCTATCACTAATTTGGAATCAGTTACACAATTTCCCTACTATTTACATATGCAAATTATAGTTAAATAAAACATGACAAAAGCTACAAAATGAACAGCTCAGTATAGGCTTGACCTATAATTACTATTATGTCTTTGTAGAGAAAGAATACATCATGAATACATGCAGACCTACCCCAAGAAATGGCAGACCACATTCACCGTGAGTCTGGTTTAATTTGCCACACATTTTCTCATCTTTCAAAGCGTATAGCCTAATACCTGAATCACTGTGCAGCTGTCACTACAACCGTAACAACCCGGATGGATCCATCCATCCTCTGGGTCCAGTTCAAAACTATTATTTCCTGCAGGTCCGAATGGATCAGATTTGGATTTCGGTTGTTAAAGATAATATTTGATTAATTAATCTCATATACCTGAAGGTGCACAACAAATTGTGTTGCAAACTTGTAATCCAGCCAGTAGCCTATAGTCTTAAAGATATCTTGGTTTGGGATCAAAGTGGTGGACGGACCTAGCTTTGGGCTGGGATGGGGGGGACCCTGTCTGCCCGCTGTGATGAGGGTTAATGTGCACACCATGATTGACCCTAAGGACCCACGGGTTCCTGCTCAGGACCCCATCGGTTCTGAGACTCCTGACTGGGCTTTAGCTAAAACGTTGAAGAATAACAGATGAGCCAGATGAGCACGCCCATGTGTTTATACTACCCCCTGCTGTTTGCATGCAGCAACAGCCAAGATGAACCACCTGCATGTAAAGTAGGTCATGTCTCTCCCTTTAGGATGTGCTCTCTCTCTCTCTCTCTCTCTCTGTTTAAATATATTTTGAAAATAGCAGAGCTACAAGCTCACAGCGCATCACATTGCCGCACATTGTGAGCTTGTACAGTAGATCGTCTATTTTCAAATGGCTGAATAGGCCTGAAATGGGTAATGCATGTTTTGTTTATAATAATCAAAATGTACAAAGTAAACTAAAGTTTTCAAATGCATGTAGTGGAGTAAAATACCGGTTATTGGAAAATACTCAAGTAAAGTACATTGTTCTTAAGTACAGTACTTAAGTAAATGTACTTTACTTTCTGGAAAAGTCTCTCTCTCTCTCTCTCTCTCTCTCTCTCTCTCTCTCTCTCTCTCTCTCTCTCTCTCTCTCTCTTAATCACTGTGTGTGTGTGTGTGTGTGTGTGTGTGTGTGTGTGTGTGTGTGTGTGTGTGTGTGTGTGTGTGTGTGTGTGTGTGTGTGTGTGTGCGTGTGCGTGTGTCCCCGAGTATGACCTATTGACCCGTGCAGCTGTTTTGTGGGTCGCATTGGAGGGTCAATGGGACGCACGCACGCACGCACACACGCACGCACACACACACACACACACACACACACACACACACACACACACACACTCCAATGCACCGCTCACTTCACATTGCAGGTGAAATTTGATAGTCATTTGAACAGCCAGTATCAGGGTGAATACTAACCACTAAGACCTCTGAGCAGGCCAATGAGCTGTACTGTCCTCTACAGAACATCATTTCTCTGAGGTGTCTGTGAACTAAAGCAGCCTGCCTGGCTATCAGGCAGCTACAGTATAGCAGCAGTGGTAGAAAAAGTACTCGCATGTTTTACTTAAGCAAAAGTATCAATACTGAAATGTAGTACTATATACTCCAAATTCCACATTTACTTGAATAATAGTACAACAGTATTGGTATCAAAAAGTTTAAACATATGAAAATATCAGATCTACAAGAAATGTTAAATGTATACTTGTAGTGTCTCGAATCATATTAATAGTTCATTTTTGCTAAATATAATATAAGTGAACATAATGCATGTTTTGTTTATAATAATAAATAATACAAAAGTTTTCAAACGCATGTAGTGGAGTAAAGTTAAAAGCACCGTACCATACTCAAGTAAAGTACATTGTACTTAAGTACAGTATTTAAGTAAATGTACTTAGTTACTTTCCACCACTGGTAAGATAGGCAGCTAATCAGACAGATTACAGGTTCACCTGCTGCTCAGCTATGCCACTGCTGGCTCCCTGCCTACTACACCTGCAGTCAACCTTTTTATAGCTCTGGAGTCTGGAGTCTGGAACAGCATATTTTTGATCAATTAAACCTCAATGACCACCCCACTCCACCTCCTCACAACGCTATATTTAGTACAGAAGGCACAACACAGTAAGACATGTTTTATTCTTTTGACCCTCCAACTTCTGGCTTTTGCGTCATATGGCAGCTAACAAGTCTAATGTTTGTTTAGAGCACTCTTTAACAAACAGAGTGGCAGCCAAGTCTATGGAATTTTAATGTTTGTTTAGAGCACTTAACAAACATTTAAACAAACATTGACGTCATGTGGCACATTGTGGCAGCCAAGTCATGTGGCATTGTGGCACCCCTCACTCACGAGTGTGATTTATTTTACGAGCTCACACGTGAACTTGTATAATTGCTACAGGATGTGTCATGTTGTGAACTTGTAAGTTGCTATTTTCAGTGTTCAAAATGATTACATTTGATGGACGTTAAAATATAAATGTGTACATCTAACAAAGTATTTAAAGTATCTAATCTTGAAAAATCATCAAGTTCAAGTTAAACAACTTAATGATCAGAAAACCATTAATCTTAATACATAATTTTGTGACACAGCAGTACTTGCTTGTGAGCTTTCTCCTCCTGCCCCATTGCTGCAGGTTCTTCTGGGATATTTGCCTGTCCAAAGGTTCACACAACCTCATCACCACCTAATGCATCCTTGCTAAAGCGGGTGGATCAAATTCACACTTTTGAATGGGACAATACTTGGCAACTGATAATGTATCAAAAGCTCATGAGACAGTACAGACAAGAACAGGTATTGAGAAATGGCCACTGGCTGATGGAAGTTACACCATTGGTCATCTGGCCGAGTGTTTCAAAGTTCCCTATTATGTTATTTGCAATCTGGGAACCCATTTTGTTAAATAATAATAATAATAAAATAAAATACCATTTCCCCCTGGGGGCAGGGGCACCACCTCCATTTTGTGTTCATGTATATAGAAACAGGTATTTGGTGGATATTTTTGTCAAAATTTAAAAAAAATCCACAGACATTCTAAATGAGTAGAGTAATATTACCGCAAACACAAAGAGCTAGCCCTGACTGACCAGGTAACTCTGAGAGTGTAAAATAAACGATGTACACTATCGGAGTTAAGGGGGTCCTTGCAAATAAAACATTCGAGAACCTAATATGCCCTAGTGTCCTAATATGCCCTAGTGTTGTAAATATGTGTCATACATATTCTGAAAATCTGGAGACTTGACATTTAGTAATTGGGTCTTATGTTCAAATTAAGACCACTATAATGCTGTGCAAAAAGGAAAACCAAAGATTTGCCACGGACAAGAACAAATCTTTGCCACTGACTCATTTGTCCATATTGATTGTGACATTGATGACCACAACAACACTAGTTTAGGGCAATGGTGCAGACAGATGAAGTTATTTGGCTTTATATATTTGTCTAACTGCTGCTGTCACAGTGTCACTTCCCCTCTTTTCCTTGCTGGATATTCATTATGTAAATTATGGATATTGTTCATATGCAAGAGAGAAGTGTTGTTGGCGAAGGCCATGTTTCTCAAAGTGTGATCCAATTGGACCCTCAGATCTACTTCAGGTGGATCCAGGGGGTCCCTAGCAAATTAGTGAACAGAGCATCAACATTTGTTTGCTATTTTGAAAAGATCTTGAGAGATTAATTTGTTTCAGAATATTTCTGAAACATTTTAAAAACACACTCTTGTAAATGGGGTTCCTGGCACAAAATACTTTCAGATGGGGGTCCGCGGGCAAATATGTAAATGTAAGGGTCCTTGACATGAAACAGTTTGAGAACCACTGTGCTAAGGGCCAGAAATCAGCAGATTCTTCAAATCTAAAAAGTTATATAACCCTCCCTGTCCGGACCAGCCAGTACGTCACAAATCTGCCTAGCAAAACCCTCTGCAGAGACGGTAGAAATTAAATGCACTGTGGCGGGGTGACTGAGGCCATTGCGCCCCACCTTCCTACCTGTTGCTGTGTCTGGCTTATTAACATGGCTGTCTGGGTCCGAGTGAACTTGATCTTGACATTTGCAGCTGCATGGCTGTCAGCCGCAAGCGAGCAAGGGCGGCATGTGGAGCTTGTCTGGAGCTGGGCCACTTACATACTCAACACTTCATGTCAACAACCCCTTTAATGAAGGTGGCCTTTCCCCCCCGTGGCCCCCTTTTTCATTTGGCGAGATCAAGGGGGTTCACCACCTAGCACTGTCTGTCTGTTGGCCCGAGGAGGCAGAAAGGCTGAGAAAGGAGCAGAAATGGACTTTGGAGTTGAGAGTTAACGTGTAACCCTGTTATAAGTTATATCCCAAATATATAATATATATATATCCCAAAGATAGGCAATCTACAAGCTCACAATGTGTGGCATCATAGCACGTGAGTGAGCTTGCAGATTGGCTATTTTCGGCAAGCGAAGCTGTCGTACGATGAAGTATAAACTAAAGCTTGAGAGGTAAACAAGGTCAGACCTGGCTACAACCTCTCTAAGTAGTTTATCCTATACTGTGTCTATGTATAGTCATTTGGTTCAGCATGTACAGAATAGTGAGTGGTGTTACATCATTATCTGTCACTAAATGTCTCTTCTGTTCAGCCAGCCAGTGAGACTCCACAGGGATCTGTCCTCTGCCAAAAGAAAACACATCTCACCCATTTCTTTACACCCGTAAACCTGCAATGTGACGATAAAGTTAGGATAAAGTCTGATTCTGATTTCATGACTGCATGAAAATATAACCTTTTGTATCCCCAAATCCTGAGGAAAAACTCAATCACTGAATAGCTGTCTTCCTTTTTTTGAATGGGACTACTACAGTACACTCCTTAACCCCATCTTCAGCCCTATGTTGTCAGGCCTACACCCCCCTCCCCTCGGCCCTTACTCCCATGCACGGCACCTCCAACACCAACGGTTCAAAGGAGAGCCGGCTCACTTATCTGCCAAGGGTCAGAGTTTGGCTGGAGAGAGAAAGTATACTGGCATTAGGAGACACTGCCCTGCCAGATGATGTGCGTGCGTGCATGCTTGTCTCTTCCACAAACGTCTGTTAGTCCCTCATTTCCTCCTCGTACCTTCCATGCTTCTCCGTTCTTATTTTCCTCACACTATGCCCCTTTGACGCAGAAATGGCAGAGAGAGAGAGAGAGAGAGAGAGAGAGAGAGAGAGAGTCAGCCAACATGTCTTTCTTGGTCCTCTTTCCCTTCACGCTGGCCTCTTTCTTGCACATGAAAGGATCTGATGGAGGGTGGGTGGAGTGTGTGACTGTGTGCTATGCGAGGGCCCCAGTCAGACCCAGACACAACACAACACATAGACTCTGCAGGCCTCCACAGCTGGGCTGGAATGTGACCTGCTCCACATTTTAATGCCAAACTGCTCTCGCTGCGTGAGGAAGAAGCCTAGAACAGTGGTTCCCAAACTTTTGAGCCTGTGACTCAAAAGAGAAATTTGATGTCTCCCCGCCGGGGACCCGAACTAGTGAAAATAGCATATCTTTAATACAAGCGTTGTGAGCTTGTAGATTGGCTATTGTCACTACTTCTTAAACATTTCTAATTTATGGAATTTCTTCATGAAATTACTGAGAAAATCATTACATTTAATTTTTAATTCAAGATAATTTCTGCTATTTGAAATAATGTATATTTTTAAATGTAGAAAAACAAAGGTCAGTTAAAAATGTGTCCGCAACCCACAAATGGGTCCAGAGTCCGACCCAGTGTTGGGGAACTAGTGGCCTACAAAACCGTATGCTAACATGCTGGCCTGTACACACACTTAAGCCACACGCTGGACAAGACCTACGCTGTAGAGTGTATCGGCGGAAGTAGCGGGATTTTAGCGGAATTACCATTCAAGGAAATGATGTTGGTGCTTTACAAATCTGCTTACGTTCTAATCTAAGTGTTGCGATTGGTCAAAACATATCGTATCCGGGGGAAATACATCTGACGAATGTTCCGGCCCGACACTTCTGCTGATACACTCTCTGCCTTAGGTTGTGGCCAGGCTTTTCTCTTTGCAGATGAGTAAGAGTAAGACTGGGACCGAGGCTACTTAAGCCATATACATATTTTGTTGCACAGCAAATAGTGAAAATAATAGACGATCTACAAGCTCACAGTCACAACACGCCATGAAGCGACACTATTTTTGAACATTGACAATTTGTCTTAACAATTTTGATGAAAGCAATAAGGTACACTCGCACACACTGTGTATTTGCTCGGTACATGTGTATTGTCTTATTTAATGACAATACTTTTCGGTCCCTCCCTATTTTCGGTCCCTCCCTCCGGACCTTCCTGAGGCATGTGCACGTTGCTTCATTAAATAAGACAATATTTTACCGAGCAAATACACAGTGTGCGGGTGTACCTTATTGCTTTCATTGATGTCCACTGGCCTACGCACCTGTGCATATGCCTAATGTCTAGGTGTGCGAAGGTTTTCTCCTACAGTCTTAACAATTTTGAAAATGTGTGAATATTTTTTACCTATAACGATCTTCCCAAATGATGGATGCCATGTTGAAAGTGGTTACATTAGACTGCTTTGATTTCATGTGAAGGTGCATAGGGTATATAAAGCAACACAACATCATGGAGCATTGACAATTGCAAACACAAGAGAGTTTCTTTATACGTCATCTTTATTTACCATCATGTTTCATTAAGTTAGAATGAACACTAATAAGTTATATATGAGATAAGAGTATCTGTACTCTGCTCCTAAGTAAATTAACAGATATATTGACTATATTTGGTCACCACCGTAAAAGTTCAAAAGATCAAAACAATAAATATGAAGTTAAGTAGATAAATCCAGTGGAACCAAATAGCTTATTTGATTCTGGTAGATAAAACGAGGTTTTACATTGCATTATTGTGAGCTCAAGTGCTCAGAACATATATTACAAAATAGTTTGAGAATATACCCACACAGCGTAATGCAAAAGTAGCAATCATATTAAGGCATTCAGCTACATGAATGCCATTAGATTAATTAAAACGTAATGCATAAGGCAATTTCTTGTTTAATTTAAAGCTACAATCCATATGTTTTATGTCCGTTCTCTCCCTCTACAAAGGGGGTGAGGTCGTTGTAACAATGTCCAAACTACAATAAAGATGGCAGTGCATCTAGTGTCCAATCTGGTGTGCCGTCTGCTTCAAATAACTTTGTTGACATTGTCAACCAGTAGGTGGCTGACCCAGGGTCAAACATGTCTCAATGGAAGAGCAGGCAGATGTGCTAGCTAGCCTATATTAAACATACTCTACAATACACATTTGTTAAAAAAAATACAGTTTCCTGGATTATAGCTTTAAAACTGTTACAAAGATTAAATATTCTGTACAGTACAGGTTAAGTGCTTTTCACTATAACTAGGCTATTTCTTCAGTGAATACACCTTGATTGTGATCTATAGTTTGCACTAAATTAAACACATCTCGAGTTAGCCACTGCCACTGTCCACAAATAATGTGCAAAGTAGACTGTAGAATACAACATTAAAAAAGTTAAATGCATTATGAAGGTCACAAATGTATTCCTTGGTACAGTATCTACACAGCAATAAGGAATGAAGGAAAACAGAAACAAATAGGCACCAACAACCTCCAGATAACAGACTAATAGCTTAACAGACTAATAGCTTTATGGTTACTGACAGTCAGTCAGACTGGTGAGGTCAATGGAACTTCAAACCCAGAATTACTTTTGAAAAGAGTCCACCTGTCCTGGTTAGGAAACATTGAAGCCCGTCACTGGATGGTGGAGAAGTCTTTGAGAAAGTCACAAGTCTTCTTGTGGACTACCTCGCGGAGTTTCCTCACCCTCCGTGCGCTGGAGGAGCCTACGAAGCTGTCCGGCTGCAGGACGGCCATGCCATTCTGCACGTCTCCCATGATGATGAGCTGCCCGTCTGGGGCCATGGTGATGTTGGGGCAGGGGCAGGTCCAGTCCATGTTCAGGAGTGTCACCTCCAACGGCTCCTGGCCGAAGAACTTGAGACCCATCTTCTCGTCCTTCAAGATCTCCTCCACCGTCACCAGGGCGTGGCCCGACTCTTGCTCCTCCGTCAGCTCTGTGACGCGCCCCAAGATCACAAAGTCACTCTTGCAGAAGCTGGCCACCATCTTCCCCCGTGGCTTGCACATCTTGCAGTTGTGGTTCTTTGGAAATGGGCACATCTCCTCGCAGGCTTCCTTGGATTCAAAGTTGTTCTCGTTGCCTCCGCAGCCTCCGTAGACAAAAGATTGACACTGTTTGAGGCTGCTGCTGTATGCCCAGCGAGGCTCATAGGCCTTACAGGGGCCCTGAAGGCTGGGTAGGCTGCAGGGGGCCGCTAGTTCTGCACCACATGACAGCATACAGCCTTGGTAGGTGTCAAAGTGGTTGCGGTTTTTATTGCACTGGCTGTATGTGAAGGTGAAGCAATTGTTCCTCTTTGACTCATAGTACCAACTCATGCTCTCCTCGCCACAGTCTCCTGTGTCGGGTGTTTTCAGGCACTCCTCAGCTGGAAATGGCAAGTTAGTACCATTGCCCTCAGCACTCTTACCCCTCGTTTCCCTCCTGATGACAACCAAGGGGAAGTGCGTTGAGATGGTGCCGCCGACATTTTTGGCCGTGCACGTATAAATGCCAGAATCCTGAGGTTGGGTATTGTATATGACCAGCTGGCCGATGTTGGTGACCACGACATTCCCTCGGACGTGATTGGGCCTCATTATGACGTTCTCCCTGCCCTCCAGCTGTTTCTCCCAGGTGATTTCGGGACGTGGCTTCCCGGACACCTCACACAGGAAGCTGGCCGTCTCGCCAGCAAATACCGCTTGTTGTGTGGGGCCACTGAGCATGGTTGGGGGGTGGATGTCGGCAGGTAGGGTGGTCTGGAGTGCAGTGGTGGGTCGTAGCGTGGTCTCCACAGGGATGGGGCTGGTGTTTGGCCACATCAAGTGGAACCTGTGGGTAAGTCAAGTAAGTAGAGACTCAATGTCCTGCTTGATTGAAATACCCATCAAAGAAGCTAGGGGTTATGAGTGTAGTAAAAGACTAGTTACAAGATTAACTGTCACCATAAAATAATTTCTGTAACGTGGTTGTAATTAAACAGAGGAATATATTTTGGAGACAAAACAAACTTTGCTTTGCTTCCTGTTCCCCAACATCCATGATAATATAAAAATGTGAAGGTCAGCAACCCATGTACCAGGAAGGCTGAGACAATTGCCTGATCACATTGCATTCGGTGTAAGGAAACGGCTCATAATAGTCTTTGAACAAAGCCAGATTGAACCATTTGATCAGCCCTTGTATTTGTCGGCTACAGTGAAACCAGATCAATACGTACGACATTCAAACATGCACTGCAAGGGTCACATTAGTTTACTTTCAGATGAGTCCCAGTAGTCCCAGGATGTTTACAGTTTACTCATTCATAGCATGAAATGACTTTACCTCGGCATAGCGGCGAACGGATGATAAAAGATACTTAAAAAGTACTTAACATTTTTACCTGCAGGTGACCACAGAGATGGAGATACCCTTAGAGCACGCCTCTGCATCCATGTAGCACTTGTTATAGTAAGTCATGCCGTCGGAAGCACAGGTGAAGTGGGGCTCTCTCTCGCAGCGGTCGCGGCACTTACACACGGGCTGGCCATCCCAGATGTCACACTCGGAGCCCTGCTGGCTGCACATGAACTTGTCACAGGTGGCGCCCTTCGGCATTCCAATGGGGCCCCTGTTGCCCTTGATGTCCATGTAGCGTGCTGCCACACAGCTCTTGTTGCCACACACGTTGTTGCAGCACTTCTCAAATGTCTCGCAGTCCTGCATGTCGGGAGATTGAAAACATAAAACACCTGTACATTTGATAGCTCAAATAGAGCAATTACATATTCAACATCGACATCAAAATATAATATTTATTTAAGATAATGGGGATCTAATAAATAAAACAATTTTAGTGCAGTCTGATGCATCCATGATCCAGAGACATTATAAGGAAAAGGCTTAAAAGTTCATGTTTCTATGGCAGACAGCTTGTCAAATACTACTGGATTCTAGCACATTTCAGTGCTAGAATTTGACTATTTGCTAAATAAAAAATATTAGAAACATTATTGGCAGCTGTCAGTTGAAGCCCTTGAATATTAAAAGGTAATGGGGAATTCAAACACAGAAATCACAGTATTCTTGTATAGGCCTACCACACAGCCTACCATAATGGATTTGTCAATAGGTGCATGTGTGGTTTACCTGTGATTTGATGTAAATGTATCTGCCTTTGGATCAGTATATTTATAGTAAGTGGGGGAGTCCCTTTGTGCCTTATTGCGTTTGGCTTAACATTTTATAACGTCAATCCTCCCCTGCACATAAGTAGCCTTCCCTATACTATATCCTAATACCTGCACAAAAGTCAAATGAATAGCAAATCACAAAATACTGCAGTGAATGATATAGTAACCATTAAGCAGCTGTGCCTAAAGGTGTAAAATATGACAGGTGATTTAAATTATTAGGCTACATCACAACAGTAGCCTAATATAGGCTACATAATGGTAGGTACAAACATCAATCTGTTTGCACTTTCATAATAGCCTATGTACAGTAAACCAATATTATGGTTACTAGAATATTGTAGCCTACAACATCTTGCTAAATCTTCAACAGGAGTGACCTATATAATTCTTATATGTTGCAATATTCGCAATTATTAGGCTAATGCACCTTTATTATTATAGCCGTCCTCTAATGCCTTATTGCCTTTGCGGCATTGTAGAGATAAGGACCAGAGCTACTTTTTTATAAAATCATATATAGGCTATCCTACAACAATTTGAGAAACAAAACAGCACGTGAGTGCACTGCTCTCCAAATGTCAACGTGGTCCACTCACTGGACTTTATTTCCACTGAGTGTGCGCAGAGATATCGCTGGTTCATATAAAACTCACCTGGTCAGATTCACACTCGCGCATGCAGGTACTCATGGCGTCCACCCACAGGTTGGGGTTCATCTCGTTCGGGCACATGCCCGCGTGGGAGTACACCACCTTTGCCACGGACGACATTGGCATCGGCATGGCCCGCACACGGCAGCTGTTGTCTATGTACAGGAGCAAAATATAACACTGTCCAAGCAGGAACCAAATCCATCGGGGAAACAGCATCCACCACATGTCCTGCGCGTAACGGGACGATGATGATAACCACCGTGGAAGCAAACGATTTGTGTTGTGGTGCGGAAAAGGTCCCTTCAAAAATACCGGTGAACTTATTATAAAACTAAGATCAAACCACAGGACATCAACCAAATATAGCCGAGAGACGCATAGCGTCTGCCATGGAGTGGAGAGCTCCCCAAGTCCGTTGCTCCGCGTTTAATAGTCCTAAGAGATTAGGCTTGCGGTATGCAAACCTTATTACTTAAGATACATGAATTACAGTGGCGCGTCTATCCCACAGCAAATCCCAGCTGAGTTACAGTTATGATGAATTTAATTAAAGAAAAAAAGGAAAGGGTTCTCCAATGGACTGCAAGCTGCGTTATTCGCTCATGGGACTGGCGAGACACCTGTGCGTAAGGACTCAGCCATTTTAACCCTTAGCTTGCAAAGTCGGAGTGAGTGAGAGCAAGCTGTCATTACAAAAATGTGTATGGATAAACATGAAGCCAAAACACAATTATTATAATGTCATAAATGGTTAGTTTTATAATGTTTTGACAATATGTGAATATTCTCCAGGAGAAAAACTTAGCCCAGTCTTTATTGACAATACATACAACTGTAAATAGGCCTAGCCTATATGCCATTTCAACTTGCGACATGGAATACGCACGCTATGTCGAGTTCTTATTAGAACTAATAATTAGCTAGCATAGTAGGCTATTTTCTTTTAGGGACTAGGTCTACTTGTGCCCTGCTGTCAGATGAAACTTCAATTCAGTACGAATATTGTCTCCAGGCCGAAGGCATGGGGAGAGAGAGAGTATATGTTTTGCACTCCGTCCGTGTGTCCGTCCATCCGTCCGTCTGTGAACAGCTAATCTCCGGCACCGATAACTCAGTCAATGCCAAATTTTACACACACAATCCCAACGATGAACCTCTGCCCCAAATTTTCCAGAACGGCTTGTTATAGTGCCACCAGGAGGCAGAATTTTGAAAACATTGGCTTTCAAAGTTTGCAGGATTGGCTCTTTTGAAACAAAAAGCCTCAAACCATGAACGCAGTGTGCAATTTACGTGAAATCTTTCACAGACTTTCCTACTAGGCCGAGGAATATATCCCACCCTTTTTACATTGGCCTGTTATAGCGCCACCAACAGGTGGATGTTTGCAAAACACATTTTTGGAACAAAATGCTTCAAATCATCCAATTGCCATCAATGGTGTAAGAACAAATGGCACCCTTTTCACATTGGCCTATTATAGCGCCACCAGGAGGCCACAATCCGACCTGGCCTGGTCGAGACCTGTGCGAGGGGAACTTTTTCTAGTTTTAGACTGCATTTCTTGCAACTGAAGTGTCATTCTCCAGAAGATGGCACCATACTCAGTGTGTTGATGTTGTATTTTGTATTCTTCATGATAAGGCTGCAATGAATTCTCCCCTGTGATAATAAAGATATCCTTGAACCTTATAAGCACAGCCTGTCACTGTAGCCTTAGCCTCGGAAACCCAGACGTTTTTATTTCCAGGGAGGAAAAAAAAGTCTGGGACCGAGTCCACTTCAATTCGGCTGCATAGATAGCGCAAACGTCGATCACTCTCTGCTGATTTCTGATCCTCTGCACCAATTTGTTAAATTAACGCACACACGTACACACACACACTCCTCGCTCTCTCTGTCGCTCTAATGAATTAGTCTCATGTCGCACAGCTGCGTCTAGATTCTCCCGGCGGATCCTGCCCCTCAAAAAGATAAAAGTTCATCAATCATACATATCATAGCCTATAGTAATTCATTTTCTCATTTGGTTTTATGTAGAAGTAGGTCGATCGGCTTATCTGTCTATCCCTGTTACAATGCGCTATACTCCTGGGAGATGGATTGCTGAGGTGGAGTGCCACACCTACCATCGGCTCCCAGTAGTACTTCCCAAGCTATGCTACTCATCAAGTAGCTCATCATCTGGTGTTATGTAATGTAATGTAATGTTAGTCTTTTCTACTAAAATAGTCCCTGTGTTCCTTGCCTGCCAAAGACAACATATACAGAGCTATAGCTACACTGTGCCACAAGGGGGCATTACACACCTGGACAAAGTACTCAACTCCAGTACTTGAGTCAAATAGGTATTGGTCAAATATTACTCAACTACAAATGAAGGTTGCTCCTTGAAATTTGTACTTGAGTTAAAGTATAGGCTTAGGCTGGTAAACCATCCCATCCCAGTCGCGTGAATTCACATTAGGCATGTGTCTGCAGAAGACGCAAGATATTGTGAATTCACGTGACCAGGATTGTTTCCCAGTCTAGGCTACTGGAGTGTATGCTTTGAAAAGTATTCAAACTAGGGAACACATAAGTACATTTTTTTTCTTTCTTTTTTTCTCATTAGGCTGAAATGGAGAGAGAGAGATGGCGAGTGACACACTGCAATTAAAGGATCGGGACTCGAGCCCACAACGCTACGTCAGGCTACATTGTAGCTTAGGCAGGCAAGTACTGTTTTTAATATCAATGCTCTGCTGTATTGAAATTTAGAAAATTTCCTAAACAACTTTCCAGAAATGATCAAAGAATAATAGATAATAGTGACAAAATACATATAGCCTACTGAAGTAAAGTGCAGATGCTGAAAAAATGTACTTTGATACAGTAGTGTCCACCACTGGTCCAGGATATATAGGACTTGAGTGGTTAAACTTAAAAATGAAGACTTGAACATTAGCAAGACGCCCAACCATCATTAATTGCAGCAACACCAGTGATGCCAATTTCAAACACTGAAATACATGAGACATCAGTGTGTGGTGTGGACTAGAGGTGCACAAAAGTATTGATGGTTGATCATTTAATACAATAATCAATTAATAGGCCTAATCAATCCCTATATTCGGCATGTCATTTTCAAAAACACACTTTTATAGTAAAATAGCACTGTTGTGTGACAAAGTATGAAATAATGAATATATTTCATATAGCATAGAATATATATTTTATATATATTTAAAAATAACGCTTATCGATAAGTGATCAATAGAATAGAAGAATACCTACACAAAATAAATCTATAGTTGCGGCCCTAGTGTGGACATTTTGAACGTTACTCAAAATATGTCCTGACAAAGTGTCAGGCTGTCCGGATACTATAAAGACAAAATGCTGTCACAACTCTCACATGCAAGAGGCCAAGTGTGGTCCGAACAGCTTGATGTCTTGTTGTGAGAAGCTGCTCTAATTCCACAATAAGCCAATTCCAGGAAGTGTGGAAAGGACTCAAAACAGAATAAATGCCATGTGGTTCAATGACACTTTCAATAAAGCAAGTCTTTGCAAAACAAAACACCAGTCAGCAGCACCAGTCTTGTAATGATACAATACACAATACATTACACAACTAATGAAACAATAATGTATAAGAACCTGCTGATTTAGTTTAGCGAACATGAAGTATAAATTACAAGTTGGGTTTTGGATTCTACCTTACAACTGTAAACAGCCAGGGTAAGGTCAAATACTTATATTACTAATAAATGACAGATATACTATAAAGTGTATGTCAAAGAGAAGTCTTATGAAGGCAGAGCGATAGTAGTTGATTGATTGATTGAAAATTGTAGTAACAGTTTGTAGGTACATTTCAAAGATAGTACAGGTCAATACAAAATCTGCTATGAGGATAAAACCAGAAAAAGCACTAAGATTTATTTACATCAGGGTCCTCCATTTTCAATTCATCAACACCCATAATCCTATAATCCATAACCCATCATTCATCACATAACCATAAACTTAAGTAGTCACATAAACAATGAGAAACAAGTTCAACACTTTACATTAACCTCTCAATCCAAAGGGAATTTCCTAGTGCTTTCCATGAGTGCCAACATATCCGTTTGTCTTAATGCTTGTATATACAGTATCTACCACGCTGGCATTGGACCCGGCTGAACGCCTCCGTACTGGGGTTGGTCGCTTCAAATGGCCCATAAAGTAGTGGGGCCTGGCCTGATAATATAACATCCTACTATAAATGCACCACGTCTCAGTACACGTGTACGTCTGTAATCCACGTAACTCGAGAACCGTTTGCTTGCCCCCACCGACTTCAACTTCAACACATGCGTGCCACACCACCACAGGGAGTGCAGTGCCCGGCCTTGAGTCGGTCGGATACGCGGTTGTGCAGAACTACCAGAAAAGGCTCTGGTCAGGCTCTGCCAGTGGACCTAATGAGCCTAAATCCCCTCACCTGTCCAATTTGCAGACTTTGCCTGAGCCAATTGATTGCCATGGCAACCCCAGCCTTATTCCCCACACCTGCCATTTGATTTACTTAGTCAGTCCACTTTTCACACGTAGAGAGAGTGGTGTGGTGTGGTGTGGTGGGGTGTGGGAGAGGAAAGACAAGAGGAATAATAACCAAAATCATTGTGTGTATCCCTGCACTGTTTACAACAAAAATAGCTTACATAGAAATACTATATGAACAGAGCAACTATCTTTAATTACATTTGAATAAATTGCTGCTATTTGTCGCACATGTTTTATACCAAGTGAATGAAAAACATTGGAATACAAATTTCTAAAGTTTATACCAAGTTAACCTCCTACAGTATATGGATGGATGTAACTATTTCTGACAGAAAATGCACAATACTTTTTTTATATAGTTTTATGAGTTTTCCCTCAAAGTTGCAATGTAAATGTAAAGGCTCTGTTTAAACTTGTATTTTATTCCCATTTATATCCAATATTTATTTGTACATACATTGTTGTTTTGATTGTTTTGTTCCATGGCAATGTAAACGTATGTTTTTTCATGGCAACAAAGCCCCTGAATTGAAAATTGAATTGAGAGAGAGAGAGAGAGAGAGAGAGTTTTAAATGTGTTCTTCCACAATCTGTGCTTCCCAAGCTGCTCCCCTGCTGTGCCCAAAGAGGCCCAATACACTCCAGCCCTACCCCCTGCTGCTGCTGTGATGCGCACACGCACATACACACTTGCACGCAAGCACGCACGCACACACGCACACCTACAGCAGAGAAGTGTACATTTCATATATGCACATGCACAGCATACATACTAACTTGACATTCAGTTTGTTTCCTATACAGACTCGAACAGACAAACTGTAGTGTACTACACATTAAAAATAGAAAAAAAGAAGCACTGATGGATACCTGCTAGGTCGAAACCCGTTGGTCATATTTCTTGTTGCCTTAAGCCTTGCTGATGTCTGAGGTGGGTGGGTCTTTCACTACCTTCATGATGCTCAGTGACATCATAGAAGGTATATACGTTTGTTTCCCTGCCCACATCCCTGTTTTTTTCTACAGGCAGGTGTTCCAATGAATTTCACCCGTGTTTAGTGATAGTGAAGATAGAGAAAAATCCCATGCAACCACAATGACTTTTATTTTATTACATTTTTTCTTCACTGGACCATTCTCACTTGTCCCAGGAATGGGTGGACCAAGCTAAATTCCAAGCTCCATTATTGTCATTTTTTTTTAGATTTTTGTCTCCACCAGGCCAAAGGCATGGGGAGAGAGTATGTTTTGCACTCCGTCTGTGTGTGTGTGTGTGTGTGTGTGTGTGTGTGTGTGTGTCCCCTTCCGTCCGTCCGTTATCAGCTAATCTCCGGCACTGTTGGCCCGATCCATGCCAAACTTTGCACGCACACTCCCTGGATGCCCAACTACGAACCTCTGCCCCAAATATTCCTCAACGGCCTGTTATAGTGCCACCATGAGGCCGATTTAGGCAAAGCACATTTCTGTAGATAACTCGTACACATTTTATCCATACATCACACAATTTGGTATACACTATCTCCATAGTCATGTGATCAACACATCAACAAATCACAAACACAGTGTCCAATTTCCATGAAATTATACACGCACATTTCCACTAGGCCGAGGACGACATGCCACTATTTCTTTCCCAAATCAGCCTCACGGTGGTGCTATAACAGGCCATTTTCTGTTTTTACCTATAACTGCATCGATCTGTATACAACTTATGTATGGGCACTCCCTAGAGGCAATGGAAAAACATTTTCCCTGCATTCCTCCACATCTGCCGGTTATAGCGTCACCATGAGGCCGATTTCTGCAAAACACATTATTTATGTTAGTCGCACAGATTTCATCCAAGACGAGCCTGTTGGATTTCTCAGATTCTACACTGATTAGCTAAGATTGCCTTCCAAAGTTTTCAGGAGTAGCCCGTTTTGTACAAAATGCTGCACATGTCCTGCTCATCCAGAATTCTATCCTCAGAGATGTTATGAGTGGTCTGGCTCTTCATTTCCTCAAGAAAAGAAACAAACAAACAAAAAAACATAATATTTTTCCTTTTTTTTTGTGAGAAGTCATAATGCAATATTATCTCAAGTTGCCTGATATATACGACGGCGGTGTCCAAGTGCCAAACATATCTGATCTACAAGCTCACAGTGAGCTAGTAGATGGGCACAGGACACCATCATACGAAGGAATATTATTTGGGCAATAGGCGGCCATCCTGCCTTCCATGCAGACACTGACGCCCGCCAGTGCATGTGAGCTCATGAATGCACGCAAATCAACAAGCGCACTCGTGCTGCAATCTCGACAGTGAGAAGACATTATCTTTTCTTTTTGACTTAAGTTAAAGTACTAATACCACAGTTTATAAATACATACTCTACACTTCAATGTACTGTAGGTACTAATATGTCCTGTATTCAAAATGTCTGTTTTGTATTAAGAATCAGTATCCAGGAAGTAAGTTGCAACTAAGGTTTTTCAAATAATATGGTACAAAGTAATATTTAAGCACCTCTTTAAAGTATTGAAAAACGGATGTACTCAAGTAAAGTAAAAGCACCTCAACAGTACTTGAGTAAATGTACTTTGTTACTTTCCACCAGTGAATCTGGATGTGTCCTGGCCCGCTGCCTCCCTGAAGCCCCCTAACCTTAAAGACCTTGCATTCCCAGCATAGCCGACAGACACTGGAGGGGCTGCAGGGCATGCCACATATTGAATAAAGCCACAAGGACGACCCCCTGCGGTGCCCTTGCATGGCCTATCTGCCTTTAACACATGTATTGTGTCTGCAGACCGACCTTGACTTTGACCTTGCATGGTGCGCCCCTTGGCATCTTTCTGAGTCTGGTCTCAAAACAAGCATGATGTCTCACATATTGTTGTTTGGTTTCCCTTGCGGCGCAGTGTGGTGGTATGCTGCAAAAAAAATTCAATAACACAGTTCAATGTCTCCCAGTATTATTTATTTTGGAACAGGACCGGGCATTCTTACTGTCTACAGTTTGGATCATGAGAAGCACAATAAACAGTTGATTAACAAGTGCAGAACTCTGTCCTATCTTAGACCTCTGTGTCAATTCCAAATGGTTGAAGATGGATAGATGGATGCATGGAGTCTATGACAAATTCCCAAATCAGTGGATGGACAGGCCATCTAGATCAGAGGTTCCCAACCACCAACGTTGGTACTTGAGCCCCCCTCTGGTGGTACATGCAGTGCCCAAAAGAGAAAAAAGTGGAATGAAATATTTATATTACTACAGGTAGTTCTTCTGACCAAGCAATTGGTTGAAATTGGCTATCCATCCGTGCTGAAATGAGCATGACAGCACCCCTAGCCGTTAATAGGAAGATTTGAGAACGGATTAATCACATTAGAAATTTCATCAGTTGTGCTGATTAGTGATTAGACACTTTGTTTTGTCAGAGAAGCAGCATTATTGGTTTAGGAATGGAACAAAAAGGGCAGGTATACGCTCCTGTATTTTAACATCAGTTATTATGGTGGTACTTGGAAAGCCAAATATTTTCGGGTGGTACTTTAGTATAAAAAGGTTGGGAACCAATTATCTAGATTCTAGAATAGTCTGTCTGTCCTTCTGTTTGTCCATGAGTCTATGCTGTCCACAGCTAATCTCAGAAACCACAAGAAATCCCAAAATGTCATCTTGACATTGACACCCACAGCCACAACGACTATGATTTGGTACCACCCAAATTTAGAACAATATAAGACAATATATAAGGAATATAATTAATATGATTGAAGGAACTCTTTGGATAAAGATGAAAAATGTATAGACTTGTCCAGGGGTAGTAGGTTTAGTTGGCTTAGATTTCTTGGGCCTTCCTCTGGCTGGCGACCCCAGAAGAAATGCTTCATGGACTTAGAGAGAGGGCTGGATAGCGCTGACACGAAGGGGCCACAACCTAATCTGTCTCACTGGTCCTAATCAATGTCACAAGGTTTATTTAATGTGCTACACCCAAAACGAACCGTGTTACTTTGCTCATGAACCTAACACCTCCAGAAAGTCTGCCAAGGTGAGCATAGCTCTGCTGCATGGTCATCTCATTCTGTAAGTGGGGTTTCACTTCATATACTGTAGTATCAGAAACAGGCATCACTGATGTTTTCTGGTGATGCCCCATGCAAGGACTCGATGTGACGGTGTTAACGTGCTTCAATTGTGAGAAACAACCATTTATGTGAAGGTAAAAATAGGACTGCTATGTAGGACTAAGTGTTTCCACCATTCCATCATCCTCACAAGGTTTCACAAAGCCAGAGAATCTTGGAATGACATCTTCTCTGACGTCCCTAAAGCTGACAGTCGATTTAGCAAACGCACACGCTGGCAACACCGTAGTCCTGTAGGCAGCTTTTAAAAGAAAACACTCCCCAACGGAGACGTGGATACTTAATGACTTGAGCTAGTGGCTTAAGCTTTATATTATATGTGGTCAGAAAATACCTCAGTCCAAGTACCCCGCAAAAAGATCATCTTCACATGGGCATATCAACAGCAGGGTTTACAGTGACGTACAGTGAGCTGAGTTATAATGGCTTTGTGCGTGATCCCTCAGAGACGTGCACGAATCGTACCGAAGGCCACGGTCTAAGCACATTTGACAGCAGTGCATAGCTGTGAGTAATGTCGCCCTGTGCCTCCATTTCTAAAATGCTCTTAGGCGTCCTTCACCGTGCAGGTTCCGCAGTCTCGCTCACCTCATGTTCCGAGGCTCGAGGGAGCCGGTTCACACAACAATGAAGGTGTTATGACTGTTCATACTAAGCTTATTATGGGCGTCTGACACCATAACAAAGGGGAGAGACGCGTCCAGCCACAGTAGGGCACTAAGCTGATTCCTAGACCCTGGCCAGAAAGAGAGAGGGGCTAGACACATGGCGAGACATGCACCTTTGCATGCACTCACGCACACACACACACACACACACACACACACACACACACACACACTCACAAACACACGTAATACTATACCTGGACATTAACATTTTAGGATGATCATTTTAGAAATTACTTCTTGTTTTGCCATTTTCAACCCTACCCCTAATGCTTGAGTTAAATTGTGTCGCGACTCGCAATGCAACGCACTGTGAGTTTGTAGATCGATGTTTTGGTTGTGTGAAAGTGGCATACAAGTAAGTATAAATGAACTCGATACAAGTCAATTGTTTTAAAGGAGAAAAAGAAAAGAAAATACATTCTGGCCCCCATCTACTCTATTTCTCAAATGATTAATATTACATTGTTTATTTAAATTGGCCCTCAAAAGAATAGTAATACAAACACACACACACACACACACATATAATCACTCCCCTTGGCTGGTATCGTGTAATATTGTTACCTCTTGTGACGTAGCAGAGCTCTTTCAGAACATCTGCTCACCACACACACACTATTGTCTTCACATCACAGAAGAGGCAAAGTGTCGCACACATATGCGTGTCACCACAACTTAACGCTTTGTTTATGTTCTTTAGATCGGAAAGGGAACAAAACTCCTTGTGCGCTCTTGACTTACACATGCCTCAGTGATACATTTCAAAACAGTGCGTACGGGAAACTGGCATGGATGGGGCTGGAGTCACAACAAGCACAGCGGGATGGATCGCTAGTATAAAGCAGTGTTTCTCAACCTTTTTTGGGCCAGTGCCCTCTATCCAATATCCAGGTTCCTTACCGCCCCCACACGCAATTAAAATAAGTAATTATTTATTTTGTTTTGATTGTGTATTGCATTGCTTTACATCATTTAGAAAACATCGATTTCCAAATATCAGACTTTTCATTAAACTGGACAGTATGGGATTATTGTCAGCCTACTTCCCAGTCATTTGATTGTATCAAAGATACTTTGGTTATGGTATACAATAGTAATTAGCATCATTGGGTGCCCCAGCAAAGCGGGGGCCATGGGGCTGTGAACAAGCAAGCATGGTCCTATCTATACATTCATATTTATACACATATAGACCATATGATTATCAGCTAATTCAGTTTAAAAACATTACTGCATAAAATTATGCAGCATTTTATTATTGTTTTAACATTTAACTTACAGTAGCCTACTTCTCATTATTTGGTGCATGCAATTTGCATTTCCATTATAATGTTGCTGTAGTGTAGTATATAAGATTCCACAACCCAATAGTATATTCTGGGACCAGAGTTTGGATCCCGCCCTGCAGTCATAAAATGAGGATATTACAAGTGCCCCCCCCCCCCCCCCCAACTAATTGGGAACACACTAGTTTAATGTTAATATAACATCAATATAAATATATATATATATATATGTCAATGTATTTGACCCCTCTTCAAATACATTCCAATTTGGATAGGTTTTAAAATTCATATCCGGCTACTCTTTTCACATCATACACTTTGTTCTCCAGAATGAGTTCTGACACCCAACTGTTCTTGGCAGTCCGTCATGTTTGTCTGCACTATCACGGGCCTCATATGAACTTGACTAAATCGACATGAAAACAGACATATTCCTCTGACTTTGATATATATAAATTGTATACTGCCAATGGGTGTTAGTAGACTTCTCCCTTGTAACTATCAAGTGAACTAATCCAGTAGTTCTAAACTGTGTTCATTTCCCATACTGTAAAACTCAGTTAGAAACATGTAAGGGTCCATTTGGAACTCCCTCAAGGAACCTCGAGGGTCCCTGGACCCTGATTTGAGAACCACTGAACCGCATCTCTGGCTCAATCTGTCAACATTTGTTTTTCTACTCCCTCTAGTGGCCAGTCTGGCCAAAGCTGAATTCCAATGTACACAGATTTTTGCTCTCCTTAGATGGGTTACACTTACACCTACAGTATATACCAGTTCCTGCAACTCCAGTCTGATATCTGCTGTATGACCCTTCGTAAGACACAAGGCTAATGTTAGGAAGAAACAGGGGATTGATCAAGTTATTCACCATGCTTTATCAAAGAGCAAATACAGGTGTGCAGAACCAAAACCACAGGTTTAACAGTGCCTAAGGCACACAGGACATATAAAAATATCAGACTCTGAATGCATAGGTTAAGTCAAACTGTATTCTTCTCCTGCTAAAACAATTAACAACCCAACAAATGCAGTTAGTCATCTCCTTTCCACACATTCTATAAAACCCCAAATCAAACCGTGGCGTTTCCCAGTAGGCAAGGGCACACAATGACCAGATGCAACATTGTCATTCGTCATCCATACGTCTCTTCCACCTGTGGCACCCCTTCACGCGATAAAGCATTGAATAAGTTTGTGAACAGTGAACATAAACATTCTTGATCGTTCCACTCAGACATGTTTCAAGTTGCTCTCATCACAGCACACTTTCCGTTGACACATTATTTTTCCCCACCAATATTCACAAGCGTCCTTTAACCCTCAAGCCGGATTTATACTTAGTTGACCGCTGGTGTTGCCCACCGAAAATAGCTGCGCTCCCAAGCATTGTGAGCTTGTAGATCTGCCATTTTCTGTGTGCCCACATTACGAATACAACAAAGTATACTCAAGCCCTTCACTGGTATGGTAGGGTTTTTTGTTTTGACACAAACTCAACAGGCCTAGCTTGTTAAAAAAATACAAATGAATAAAAAATATATCAGAAAACATACTAATACAGTAATAGCTTAAGGTATACATCTGAATAGTAAACAATTACCCCTTGGTTAGTAACTATTGATTGTAAGACGTGTAGTGGACACTTACTGAACCACTCAACCCAAACGAGGCAGTGCTGCGAATTAAAAGAACATAATTAAAAAGGTCCTCCTCGTCGGTCAACCGCGTTGACACTTAAGCAGCATAAAAAGCTCTCTGTTCCTTAACACCAGGTACAGTTGTAGTTGTGACCTTAACACCAGGTACAGTTGTAGTTGTGACCTTAACACCAGGTACAGTTGTAGTTGTGACCTTAACACCAGGTACAGTTGTGACCTTAACACCAGGTACAGTTGTAGGTGTGAATCCTTAAGGTTTCATTCTCCGTTTCCAACGTCTGTCACTATTAATGATTCCAGTAAAGCTCCTGCCCCAATTAGCGAATAGAATAAACAGTGAATAAACACTAAGCAAATTAACAAATTACAAGTTGTCCTCAAATAACCATCGCTACTACCGGTAGATTAGAGTTCACAACCAAAATTAAGGATTATATAATATATTAATTTTCTGTTGCTTTGAAGGGAAAATAAAATCTATATAAAGTATTCTCGTCACAATGTAGACTAAATTTAGACAGACATGACATACACCACAGAGCCAACATTTCTGGAACATCCCAAAAATGTAGTTTAGTCCTTTATCCTTTGCTACAGGTTTCAATTCAGATGAAAACAAAGTCTATAACTTCAGAACAAAGTGTAGGCAGCCCCTGGCAGACCCCCCCCCCCCCCCCCTCGAAACCACTGATAGTCTATTCTGAACAATCTATTCTTTGATGACTAGATTAGTATTTGGTTTGAATTCTAATCACAGTTAAATGATAACAGACAATTTTCATATGGAAGGCTAAACTTAAAAAACGCCGGCTTTGTGTGCCAATATGTGCTGAGAATCGAGCCTAGTCACCCCCCAAAGTGCACTGAAGGGTCTTACTGTTAATTAGTACTAAATGTGTAACATTTTCACATAAGAAAAAAAACTATATTCACAGTTGAGAGTCATATCATTGTTATGCAGAAAGATCGCTTGTGCGTGCGGGCTAAGCAGGAACAGTGACACGCTGTATAAAACGTGAGGATTGATCATTGCACATTTTATCTGCACTAGAAAAAGAAATTCTCTTCCACTTTGCCAATTAAACCTTGGCCAAAAAAAAGCGCAAAGAACTATGCCCACAGAGCCATCTTAAATCAATTGTATCAGTAGACACCAAAATATCTATATGAAAGTTGTCCATCTTAACGTGGATACGTATATATACGTGTATGTATATATATATATATATATATATATATAGAAGCGTAAATGTGTTCTCTGCAAACAGGACAAACATCGGTCCCCAGAGTCTTCTTCCTAAACCCCTTTTGTCCTATTGGTTATAATGGACGGATAATGAAGAACCTTTGCAGGAAAGACTTATGCCTACAGCATGTATGCGTATGGGAGACAAAACACCTGATAACGTCCTCAGTCCAAGTCCACTGTGCTGCACTATTGCTCCGGACTCATAATAATGATCTTATCAGGCAGCAGGATAATGCAAAGTCCTCCTGTCGTCACTGTCCATGACCATAGTCCAGGGGTTAGTCCACACAGGGCTACTGCCGAGGCCCATTCAGGTCCACAACTCAAGGAAGACAAGCATCTGCTGTTCCGCTGCAGCCTCGGCACAAAGTGCATCGATAGGAGAGAGAGCGCATGGAGGGAGTGAGAGAGACAGGCCCAAATATTTCCGCACCTAACTGAGGTCACCATGCATGAGTAAGCACTTAGCGCTGGCTGGGTACACAGGAGCAGCGTGATGGCCAGAGAAGGACAATAGCTACACAACCTGGAAAAGCAAGTTCAGATGAACAAATGAACATGAACCAAAACAGAACGCAAAGTGAATTGTGATAACGTTTGACGACAAAGGGGAAGCACTGGTAATGGTGCGAGCTAAGGACTCTGTTTTCATGAGGGAAACTGGTGCTCCATGGTGGCCCTACTAGTAGGTGAGGCGGGAGGCCTTCATGTTGAAGCACGGTCTGTCGGTGAGGCTGCCACCAGCAGAGAAGAGGGACAGGCCTTCGGCCTTCTCCAGCACCACCTCCAGCTCCTGGAAGTCTTGCAGTCGTGCCACGTCCTTGTCCTAGCAAAGGACAAATTCAAATCAACAATGCTCGTATATGCTTTGACATAAAAATGGCATAGGGCAATATTAAAGCTGCAAGACATCATTTCTGCAGGTTCTAATTACAGCAAAGATGGCGGAGCATCTAGTGTTACTCTGTAGCTGGCATCCAGTTATCCAGCACGGTGAAAAGTGTGAAAACAAACCAAGTAACATTAACACAGACACAGATAATGGATTTAGATTTGTGCTTGAGCTGCACCTATACTGTATGGATGTACCACAATTTGCCTATTTACCTTTCTTAGCATGGTATTGGGCAACTTGCGGATCTTTTCCACATGCTCAGCACTAATGTCCAACTCGCGGCAGCAGACCCTGAGCAGGGAGCGGTAAGTCAGCTCCTGGCGTTCCAGTTCTACCTCGATGAAGTCATTCTCCCGCCCATGGGGATTCTGGATGCGCACCTTCAGTACCAGCTCTGGAACACGAGAGAGAGAGAGAGAGAGAGAGAGAGAGCTTTTAATGGTGGCATGAAGGAAATAGACAACAGTGAACAGTCACATATCTACTCTTCATCAGTGAACCTCAGGCATTATCATCTTGTTTCTAAGTAGTAGTTAGTACTGTATGTGCTCTCTAGAGAACATGATTTTGCTAGATATCATCAGGGATTTGGGTTATAATTCTGTTGTATGTGAGGTTAAATTAAAGGTCAACTGATTCTGATTAAAAGTTGTCTTTTCCTGTTCATAAAGTCTGCATTACAGTAAAGTGATTATAAGAAATGTTCTTAAGTTATTAGACTGTTCTAGACGAGTGAAATAAACAATTATCACATTTATCGATATTGAAATATTATACAGTGATATGTGATTTTGCTCGCCCAGCCCTAGCTTGAACCCTTACCTTGCACGTTGACAGGGAAAGTGTTGGTGGTAAAGAAGAAAGGCTGGAAAGCTGGCATGGGACCTCCGGCCTGACAGCTCAGTGGCTGAGGGATAGACTGCTGTCTGCTCATAGCAGCATTAGCACTGGCTTGGGCCTGGCTCCCAGTGCTGCTAGCTGTGCTGGGGCTGGGGGAGGCCAGCGGAGGAGAGCACACGGCTCCGTTGTGGGCCACGGTATGAGGGTAGTCGACATGGTTCACCAGATGGGGCTCTACGGACAGGTCCATGGGAAAGGTGCCGTTGAGGGCAGAGTGGTGGAGGTTGGAGGCTGGACTGGGTGCTACGCCATTCTGCTCAGCCACGGGGATGAAAGTGCCCGCCTGGGTGACAAGGTTAGTGTTAGTGCCTGGGATGGGGTTGTCGGGGACCAGACTCTGGGGCTCGTGAGTCGGGGAGAGGGACGCTGGGTCGCTGTGCTGGTCGTCGGTGTGATCCCCGGAGGAGCCGTTCTGGGTGAGATGCTGCTGCTGGGCCAATAGGATATCTACCTTGTTGTCCATCTTGCTGTACAGGAAGGGTGGGTTGGACAGGTAGTTGGGGATGATTGGCAACTCTGGCTCCTTGACCTCAGGCGTGTCTTCCACCTCAACTGTGACAAATACATAACATAATACGTACATAAAATACATAATATAAAATGCAGTATTTATTTGTAGGGGATTGTTTTTTACCACAACGAAACTGTTAAGTTCTCTTTCCCAGTCAAAATAACATTTCATTCTAGAAATAAGAGTTAATTATAGAAATAACCATGCCTACGCTAGAATTTCTATTTTACAGAGAATTATTATATTATTATTCATCACACTTAACAGTACATGCATCCAATGTGCCATGAATATATATTAGGCCTACATCAACAAGGCATGTACACTGAAGTCTTAATACAAATATTTAAAGAAATATTCATATAGAATATAAATATAGAAATATTCAGTGTACCTCCTAACAGTCGCTTGATCTCTGGTTTAGAGGTGAGCTGTGCAGCCAGCTCATCTTTAGCTGTGAGGATCTCTTTGTCAGCTCCAGAGTTGAGCAGGTACGACACTATGTGCTTATGGTTCCTCTTGCATGCCCAGTGCAAGCATGTCCTACAGTGGTGGGGTTTAGAACAACGAGAAGATTTCAATACAATACTTGTAGTGAATGTTATTTAATGACTCACTTTGGAGAAAATGCAGATTGACTACGATAGGTTGTCACTTTGCTGCATGTCACGCACCAAAACTAGCAAAACAAGCTCACAACATGTCATCCGTGACACCCACACGCAACTAAATATATCTCAGGCCTCTCAGACTGATACAACAGCAACAGTTACTGTGTGTAATTTTCCAGCCATTTCATAACCACACTCACTAGAGCCATTCCACTTTGCTGGGGTATCACCACTGTTGTATTCAGTTAAATTCAAGTCTAAGTTGTGTCTCCAGTGTCCATGTCCAAATCACCTTAAAGGAGAATTTCTTACCTTTCTTTGTAGTCATTACGTCCCAACCAAAGAGGACCAGGTGTTTTTTTGTGCAAAAACTCCTTATTGGCTATTTCCCCTAACATAAGCCCTCAATGAATTGCATTGAATGGGAATTGAATGAGGCTATGGGGTGTTGTGCTAATTCGCTTATTTCCATAGAAATAAGTAGTAAAGTGTGCCGCTTGGGATATTATTTACATTATGAAGAGAGGATATATACAAAAAAATAATACTTTTTGAGCGATGGAAATAAGCGAATTAGAATAACACCCCATAGCCCCATTCAATTCAATGCAATTATTCATTCACATACCCAATACATTGTGGGCCATTCCAAACTCCAAATAAATTCAAATAGCAGTAGATCTACAGTGTAAATCGTGGTAATTGTACTATATAAATAATATACATGTTTGTTTGATTACTGTATTACCAGTTTGTAGAATAAGAACAGGAAATACAAGGTCTGCTAAAAGGATTGAAAGACTCAAAAAGTACTATGGCTTGTTTACATTGGTGTCCTCACTTTCTCTCTGGTTATGTACTTTTATCATTTTATTAAAACGTGCTTTGGCTGTTAGAATGTCCAAGTTGAAAACAAACTCAGTCAAGTCTAAAGTCATAGACTGTGTCCAGTGTCCTGGACAGTGTCCTGTGTCCAATCCACTCAACGGTCCCAAAATCCTCCATAATGAAGGGATGTATGCATTTCTTACAGTGAAGACACAAAAGTCTCTTGTTGTGGCACAGAGCAGACACAAAAGTGGCCGGGTCAAGCTGCTAAACACGTTTGTTGTCGAGTAAAAGGATAGAATAACTGCTTTAAAACCCTGTAGAAACAGTTTGACACGCACATCAAGGACACTTAGCACAGTGACTTCTAGCCCTGGTCGCGCTGGACCAGGTCTAAGTGACTTCAAATCTCAGTAAACGTCACTGGAAAGCTGCAGATTAATCACACGGTTCAGCCATGTGTAATGAATACAATGGTCAGAGTCAGACTGTAGTACTTTACTACTTACCACCCATTGATTTCGTTCTGTGAATTGAGATTTACTCCACTCTCCACCAATGTCCGAACTTCATCGATATCCCCGATGGCAGATGCTTCTCTCAGCCGCTCCTGCAGCTCCTTGTCCAACGATTCCAACGAAGTGGTTGACATTTTAAGTGCAGATAGTTAATTTACACAGAGCATAGGAAATGCCAACGTGTTTCACCTTCAGTGGTTAATCCTAGCTATAGTTCACTGGCGTTTTGTGCCCTGGCGCTGGCACTATATTGCAGTATGCAAAAAAACTAAAACTACTGTTAGCAAGCTGGCTAGTACTGATGCTGTTGACGTGTTGGGTTCGGTTGTTAGCTTGTGTAAGGCAAGCTAATAAGACGCTTCTTCTTCGGCCAGTGCAACTTGTGGATGGTCGGAGGCTTCGGCGTAATGTTGGGAGCCAGTTATTTATTTCTCCATGGCAGTTCCAACATATTGTTAAGTCTAACGTCATGAAATAATCACAACGACAATCATCCACCTACGCAAAGTGGATTAAAACGGAATCAATCGATGGTGTCAGTGCCCTGTCGGTAGACGACCTAAAACACCAGCACCACACATCGGGGGACATCTTTGACTGTAACACAACGTGGGTCACTGCTGGTTGGTTCCCGTCTGAGGTCTGAAAGAATAGAATAACCGATTGGCCTTAATAATACATCATGTGCAAATTATTACTCATTGACCAAGTAACTGTAATTCAAATTCATAACACTTAGTTATCTGTCGCTCGCCATTCAACGCAGAGGTTTGGCAATTTCATCTGAAGTTATGTATCTGTTCAAAGTAAACACAAGGAATCACACCACGCTGTTGTTTAAAATAAATCACACCCGTGTGAAGTGAGGGCGCTCTTATCATCATATGAATGAATTCCCTTGTTTGAGCTGAATCTGGGTTGCACGTGGTTTGTTGAACTCCCTCTGGTGTTGTGATAGATAGATAGATAGATAGATAGATAGATAGATAGATAGATAGATAGATAGATAGATAGGTGATAGATAGATAGATAGATAGATAGATAGATAGATAGATAGATAGATAGATAGATAGATAGATGATATAATGTTATTTATGTATAACATTCAACGAATTAGACCCTTCCTCACCCAGACATTTTGAAATGATATTCAAGTGATATCAAAACTTCACTATTGTAACTCCCTCCTTACTGGACTACCGGCATGCGCACTTAAGCCGTATTTAGACTCCAAATTATCCAAATTTGGCTTGGTCTTCAACCAGCCAAAATTCTCACGTCTGTGGAACGCCCTACCAACAGTCATTAAGACATGCGAATCCCTTGACTCCTTCAAAACTGCTCTCAAAGGGCACCTACGGACGGCTGCAATAGTGCAATTTGAAACTGGCCCCCGTAAAATCAGAATCCCCCACCCCCTCACTGTATATGTTAGAATTATTTTCCCTTTTTACCTCCTATGATGATTTCCTTTTGACTATATAGTAAGTTGTGTATATTCGTACGTCTCTAAATGTTTTGATGAATTGAAAATGGTGGGCCCTATTGTAAACAAGTGTAATGCTTTATGGTGTCGTCCACTCACTGTTAACAGTTTTTGTATTGAGTTGTACTTGAAATGTACTGTAATTCTGCAAACTGTTAATCAATCAATCAATCAATCAATCAATCAAAAAGGTCTCCCCCCTTCTCCGCTCCCTCCATTGGCTTCCGGTTGTGGCAGCACAGAATACAAAACTCTGATGCTGGCCTTCAAAGCAACCTGTTGTGGCAGTCTGACACACACACACACACACACACACACACACACACACACGCACACACACACACACACACACACACACACACACACACACACACACAGGGTACCGCGTCCAAAAATCTGGAAGTACCTTCAGTAAAACTAAAAACCCTGGGACAACGCTCCACACGTCCCAAACTTTTCTCCCTTCTGGCTCCAAAACTATGAAATGCACTTCCCATTGCAATTAGAACTGCAGACTCTCTCCCAATCTTCCGCCGTCGTCTGAAAACCCACCTATTCAAACTCAATTTTAGCCCTAGCCTCAGCAACCGTTCAGGCCTATGCAAAGGCTAAACTTAAGTAACTTAGATACTTGTATCTAGACATAGCACTCTATAGTGTATACGCATAGTTTCATTAGAAGATATTCCACTGTTAGGTTATTAGATTACATATGATTCATGATGAGTGATGACTATTTTGATGTAGCCTATTACCAATTACCATGTTTTTGTTCTTGCTTACTGTAAATCGCTCTGGATTAAGAGCCTCTGCCATATGCCTAAATTGTAAATTGTATAGATAAGAACACCATGACTATAACAAAAAGACTGGTAGAAGAACATCTCTGTAACATGATAACATCACACACCAAACGACCTCAGCCTTCTCAGGAAGAACAGCCTGCATAGAGTGTACCACAGTTGTTAGACCAGTCCAACAGCCAGAAACGTGTAGTTTTCTATAATCTCCACAACCTCCTCATTGATGGTGTTGTCTGACAACATCTGTACGTGTCTTGGAGTTGAAGTGGAAGTCAGATGTACAGTGTAAGTAAGGTGAACAGGAAAGGTACACAGCACTGTGGCATGGGGAGCGCATGCATGTGATGAGTCGGACACCAGCACAGGCGGAGAGAAGAGGAAGAATAATCTAAAATGACAATTTGTGTCAATTCTAGGGGATTTGGGTTGCAGGGAGGATTGAGGAAGAATAATGATTTGAACAATAAATTGTGGGGTGCAGCACTGGCAACAGTCTGGCCAGTGCCACGATACTGTAATACCCATTCTAACCAGTGAGAGGCAGCAATGCGCCATTGTAGTCTTGCCTGCCGGAACTCCAATAGCTGCAGAAGAAGATGCTGTTTTGTGTGAGACCGTCGGAAGGAAGCTGCCATTTTGTCCAGTTACTGTTGCGCGCAATAAATGGTGCGAGTCAAATGAGATAAAAGAGGGCATTTGAATCGTCCGCTCCGTCTGAATTAAACGGGAAAATGCTTTCCGCTGCCCAGTTGCTGGATGAGTTGATGGGCCGAGACAGAAACTTGGCCCCCGACGAGAAACGATGCAACGTCAGATGGGACCACGAGACGGTAAGTTAGCATCCGCTAATTTTAGCTAAGCTAATGGTCTGGCCTGCTTCTGAATCTGTTAATTCCTTCCCAGAACAAAAAAATAAACAAGGTTTCCTTGAGATTCCAACGATAATAACGCAGACATTGACCCAGTCATTGAAATCAGTTCACAAACCCATGTGTTTCTATGACAGTGTGAAAATGGCAATGACTGTGACGTTGGATTGTTAGCAATATGACTAGCTAATGCTGTCTGTGTTAGTGACGATACATGGACGGTAAGGCCAGCGATGCGTTGTGCTGCTGATGTTTTGTCTGCAACAAGTTGGCTCGTTATTCTCGCCACACAACTGCTTTAAATTATGTAGATTATGTCTAACTCACGTAACGTAACCAAAGCCGAACACGGTTCATTTGCTTGCATTTTCACGGTCCATGTTGTTTCAGTACACTCTTCTTGTGTTACAAATGCATGAATTAACGCGGTTTAATTAACAGTACGATCAGAGCCAACCAAATCAGGGTGATTTTCACGTACACTTGGATCCTAAAGTTAACAATGTCAGATAATCCCCTAAATACAGTCACACTATTTAGACTTCACACGTTAATTTAAGCCAACCAGATGGTGCCACTTGCCAAAGTTGGATGGCACTTCCTTTCCAACATGGCATTAGTGCGTGAGTGGTAGGTGGGAGTTCCAGGCCTGCTGTGAAGAACTACCCTTTGACATTGTTGCTTTACAACGCTTAGAAATAGGTAAAAAAATGATCGGTTTTCTGGATGGCAATGCTATGTTAAAGTGAAGGTCACAGATGGAGCTAGTGTGCAAGCATGGTGGCACACAAACGGGATTGATTGAAATATTTAACAGTTTGCAGAATCACAGTACATTTCAAGCACAAACTCACAAAGACTGTTAACTGAGTCGAATTGCCGCCCTTTGAGAGCAGTTTTGAAGGAGGCAAGGGATTCACATGTCTTAATGACTGTTGGTAGGGCGTTCAACATTTTGGTGGCATAGGAGCGAAAATAATTTAGTCCCTTGTTTGTGCCGAATCTGGGTTGTACATGGTTTGTTGCACTCCCTCTGGTACATGGGTATCTTGGTGGTGTATCGAATCTTGTGGACCAGACCCATTGCAAGATGCTGTACTCTGTCGTCGACCCTAAGCCATTCCAGCCTGTCAAATTGGGCAGGGGTGAGGCCAAGTAGGAGCCTGACCAGTTTGTTTTGGGATGTCTGGAGCCTTGAGATGGTTGTGCTGAATGCTCCAGAGTAATGTATTCAAAATCTGACATCTGTAGTGGGTACTCAAAACACATAAAAACACAATGAGATCCTGAGCATTCTGCAGTCATAGACATAATATCCAAGGCTGATTTGTATGAGTTGTGCTAATTATGCATGACCCAGGGCTCAAGATTAATGGCGTCCCGACGTTCCGGGACTGTAAAATATCTATTTGGGACGTAAATGTATCTCATCCGGGACGGTTTCGGGACGAGAGGAGTTTTTACACTGAAAATGCGCATTTCGTGTGCAGCGATGAGCAGCATGAGAATTTGCCGTGCCGTCAACCAATGCTCTGTCGGACCAAATAGTATGCCTCCCGTTGACAACAACAACAACGCACACACTACATTCACCCAACGGAATCATAGGGATTATATTGCTTTTGCCCCGTGGATGAGACATTTAGATTGAAAAACTATCGGTTGGAAGCGTGGATAAGACCATGGAAAATAAAAAGCACTGTTCTCAGGTCGAATATTGATATGCGATTAAAATGTGATTAATTTAGATTAATTAATTACAAAGCCTCTGATTAATTCGATTAACATTTTTAACCAAGCCCTATTTTTCATCTGGGAGCATTTTGACTAAATCAGTGTATCTACAGAAGAAACATGAAGCCAGACAATTAATGTACTGCATGTATTCAATACATGCAGTACATTATTTGTTTGGCTTAATTGTATTTCTATTACAATAGGAATACAGTTATTAATTTCACAATTTGAGTGGTTCTTTTTGTACATTTATTTCCCGGGACGGTATACATTTACTTCGGGACGGTTCAAATTGTATTTTGGGACGGTTCCGGGACGGTGGTGAAAAAAGTTAGTCTGGAGCCCTGGCATGACCCTGCACAAATATTTAATTAATATTGTCTACTCTAAATAGAATGTCTGCTTTATCTGATTTGACAAAGTTGTTTGACCAGAACGTAAACGTGTGATAACTTATGCTCAAACAAACCTTGTACAGAACAATAAGATGTTTGTTTTTCCTCCAATAGGTGTGCCGATACTATTTGTGTGGCTTCTGCCCAGCAGAGCTATTCACAAACACCCGCTCTGACTTGGGTAAGTTCGAGATCCTAGAATATAATGAGTTTTCAAACTACAACTGGATTTCATTTTCATTTTGAAATGAAAATGAAAAATGCTTAATATAAAAACTACAACTGGATGCATGCTCAGTATTTCTGTGTTGATTGAGTTTTGTATATTTTCCACTAGGTCCCTGTGAGAAAATCCATGATGAAAATCTGAGGAAAACGTAAGTACTCACTGTAGCTAAAGAAACACTGTCTGTTTGTTCATTGACTTTTTATTTATTAACCCATTCTGTACAGGAACCCCTTTTGGTGTTTTAAGCCTTATGTTATACTTAAGCTATTGAAAAATAGCAGATCTACAAGCTCAAAGCTACGAGCTTGTAGGTCTGCTGTTTTTCGAAAAATGAATGCGGCACAAATCTTTGAATATATATATTCTTACCGAATACTTTTTTTAAATTTCAACGTCAGGCCTAAATGGGTTAACTTATTTGCACATCCTTCTGTCTAGGTATGAGAAGAGCTCTAGATTTATGAAGGAGGGTTATGAACGGGACTTCCTGCGCTACCTCCAGTCTCTCTTGGCCGAGGTGGAGAGGAGGATCCGTAGAGGGCATGCTCGCCTAGCACTCTCACAAGCTCAGCAAGCGGCAGGGGTAAGTCCACATAATTCCCAGTGTTCTATCCATCTCACAGGGAGATAAAGCCTGGCAAGGAACTACTGCTTAAATTGTCTATTGACCTGTTAAATTGCTTACCTTGACAGCTGCATTGGCCATCGGTGATCGTCCAAGTTTGTCAATAATACGCAATGGCAACTGGTGCTATATCCTCTAGGAATAGTGTATTTTATGTTTAGACTTTAGAACTGTAGTACTGACTGTGACTGATCTGTGTTATTGTATGTTTTTATGATGTTTATACTGTTCATTATAATGTGGGTGATCGCAAATTAATGTTGTCAATCCCTTCTGCAGGGCCCTGGTCCATCAGGGAAGACTGAGGAGAAAGTCCAAGTTTTGACTGAGAAGATTGAGGACCTGGTTCAACAGGTTTGACAAAATACACAGTTTGACTTTGCATTCTTGCCAGTAGTTCATCCAGACATGGTTGTACAGTTTAAAGTAAATTGTCCCTTTTGGTAGCTATCACGCGTCCCCGTATTTCCTACGCTTGCACAGCCTTAAGTTGAATGGAACGGCCCACCCAGGAAGTTTGATCCTCGCATTATTAAGACCTGGAATGCATCTTTGTCTTTAACCACTTTAACCATTAGTTTAAACTTTAGCTATTGAAAAATAGCATATACAAGCAAGAGTGTCACGCTACAAACTTGTAGATCTGCTTTTTTTGAAAACGTGTGCAAATGGTTGAATACATATAGAGCGCCGCAGTCCCTCCCCCTTTCAGAAAAACGAGTGGCCCAGGAAATCAAAACCCAATGCATTCTCCCATAGGCACTTATGCATTTAATTTATTTAAAGACTGTTACGCCGCGGACAAAGCCAACTCTTGGGGTCCTTGACATGAAATAGTTTGAGAACCACTGATATAGAAACTCATCAAAATAGACCGGGAAGTCTGGCGTGGCATTGTGAAATCCATGATCTCGACCGTGGTCGAAAAATGATGATAATGATGATTGTACAGTGATAAAAACCTTTGTGTCCCAGATTGAGGAGCTGGGTTCGGAGGGGCGTGTGGAGGAGGCCCAGGGCATGATGAAGTTGGTGGAGCAGCTAAAAGAGGACAGGGAGCTGCTAAGCTCCACCCCCTCGGTGAGTAAGCCAGCCTTGCATAAGGTCTGATATCTTCAGTTGCCATGGTGATCGTCAACATAACAGTTGCTGCTCAGCTAAAGAATAATTGTCGTTTCCGTTGATGATGCTTTGAGCGTCAACAAAATGTTGCACCTGCTTAAACGGGTAACCAAATGCAAACCTGTGTAAATCGAGCTGCTATCTAAGTTGTGCCAGGTGATGTTGACGCAATCTGCTTATAGAGGGTGACATCAACTGGCAGTGGCAAAAACACCAACCAATCGCAGATTACCTTTTCATTACCCTGGTTCATCGGGTTTCACACTTTTGGTTGGGGTTTAGTTTTTATTTAAGGAATATACTAAATTGTTCAAAACCTGTCTCCATAATGTATTGTTGTATGATTGTGTGTGTGTGTGTGTGAGGGGGGTGGGGGACCCCAACCCCACCAGTTGTCTTTGTGCATTTGTCTCCCCTCCTTATGTTAGTTTCTTCCTAATTATTATACATTTTGGCTATTTGCCTTTTCTAGACCATCGAGAGTTTCGCAGCCCAGGAGAAGCAGATGGAGGTCTGCGAGGTATGCGGGGCCTTCCTCATCGTGGGTGATGCCCAGTCTCGGGTGGATGACCACCTGATGGGCAAGCAGCACATGGGATATGCCAAGATCAAATCCACCGTGGAGGAGCTCAAGGTAATGGGGATCACACCCTGACAGTTACACGGCTGGATGAGGAGTGCAGTATAAAGTGGGGCTTTCAGATAGTACACCGTAACTCCACCCTTTGACTCTGTCTGAAGCCTATTATCTTTGATGGCTTGCACCGTGCAAGAATGGCCTTGTGATGTCCAGAGTAGTCTTGTCGAAAATATCGATATATCGATAAATATCGATTCTGAAAAATTAAAACGGTTCGATATGACTTTTCCATAGTATCAATACTATCGATACTGTCCCGCTCCGTGCTCTCGTTGGTTGAGACCATGCTCCCCAGCGCACACAAAGATTACAGCCCCCTCCAAACTGAGCCTTGAGGGAGGGGAGGGGCCGTCACCGTCAGTCCTGAATCCTCCTCCTCAGTCAGAGCACAGCAGCACTCTCAGACACTACTACACTGTGTTGTTCTCTCTGTGACAAGTTCTGTCTCCACGCTGTGTTAACTTCTTTAACGCTCGTATTTCTTTATGTAAGATAAAGAATCCGATGTACACGGAGAGCTAAAGAGGACGCAGTTGCAAAAGCCTGCATACAATAATCTTACTTGTTGCTGTCATAGCGATAAGCTAACTAGCTAAAGCTATCAACAGTGAACACAATATAGCTACTAGCTAGCAAGCTAACGTTGCAATCGGTTGCTGTGTGTGTGTGTGTGTGTGTGTGTGTGTGGGTGTGTGCGTGCGTGAGTGCGTGTGTGATTCTGGATATTAATAATACTACTAATAAAAATAATAATAGTTTGAGTAGGCTGGCCTTAGACAGGATGCACTGAATAATATCTGAATAGATTATCAAACTTTATTTATTTTGATTTATTTTTTATAATTATAAATGATAAAGATTATAAATAAGTATAGTTATAAATAAGGAATAGAAACCAAGATGATGTGGTTGACTGGTCAGAAAGAAATTAAATGCTGTTCACAACTTTACTTTTATGTGTAGGCCTATACTGGTTTATAATCCATAGTTATTTATAATAATAATAATTATTATTATTATAATAATAGGCCTAATAATACAATTAAAAAAAATGTAAAAAAAATCTGAAAGTGCATAAGACTGCACAACTTTTATTTGTAATAAATGTTAAACCCTCAGAAATCGCCGTGGTTGCGTGGTATCGAAAATGGTATCGAAATATCAATACTTTTCCAAATATCGTATCGAAGTTGAAAATCCAGTATCGTGACAACACTAGTCCAGAGCAAAGGTTTTTATTACATTGCACGTCCTGTCCTATCTGAAAGACCTTAGTTTACTGTCCCACAGTAAGGAATGGAAGCAAAGTCTATGTGGATAAATATCGCAAAACCCTTCCAGTACAGGTGGTGGCTGGGCAATACATATAATTCACCAATATAGAAGAGATATTTATATGAAAAATTCACTTATCAAGATGAATCAAATATTCTTTTCATTGAATCGGTATAGGGCAACATCTGTTGCTGCTTCAGTTAACACTGTGTAGAGGGAAAGTGTTTTTCCTGTGTGTGTGTGTGTGTGTGTGTGTACACACTTTTATCTCCTACATATCAGGTCGAAATTTGGTTGCTGATATCTTGTTAATGTATCGCTCAGCCCTAGCTGCAGGTATAATGAAAATGAGTCCTGTTGGATGCTGTTGCTGTGCTCTTGACACTGCCATGTGTCAGTTGACCTGTGAGGGTCACTGCATTTGAAATGAAATAACCCTGCTATCATCTGTCCGTAGGAGAAACTACGCCGACGCTCTGAAGAACCCGCCGGTGAGAACCCGGTGGTCCGCAAAGACCGAGAAGACAGAGAAAAGGAGCGAGAGGAGAGGGAGAAGAAACGCAAGGAGGAGGAGGAGAAGGAAAAAGAGAAGGAACGTGAGAAGGAGAAAGAGAAGGAGAAGGAGCGGGAGCGTGAAAAGGAGAAGGACCGGGACCGAGAGAAGGAGCGTGAGAAGGAACGAGACAAGAGGTCGCGGAGGAGCCACTCCAACAGCCGCCACTCCAGCCGGCCGTCGGACAGGAAGAGGAGCCGCTCCCGTGAGCGTCGGAGGTCCAGGAGCCGAGACAGAGAAAGGGAACGGGAACGCAAACGCAGCAGGTAGGACCACTGGACCATGACTTGGGTTTCTTTTTTGTCCGAATCTTAATTGTTATGGATATGGAGAAATGTTTCAGCATTTATCCACTAATGGGGTATATGCACAGCAGCCATTTTGGGAATAACTGCTTCCAGGCCTCTTCTGACTTCCTGTGTTACGATGATACTAATTAAGGCGCTGTTCCATTCTGGTCAAACATTGTGCAATGTTCCTTACGCAACAAAATAATTATGTCGTTAAATGTATCTTGCAGCATTTAGTACTTCAATTATAATCATTGGTCCCTGGTTCACTATATTTAAGTATCTGCTTGTGAGATAGTGCCGCTTCATGCAAATTGCAAGAGTGAGACTTTCGTGATGTTTGCCAGATAATATCCTAGAAAGCACAGGCACTCTGAAGTGTAATGTTTTTTTCTTTTAGCAGGAAGTAAGCATGGAACGGCTTGTTGATGTAGAAGAAAAACTTCATTGTATTTTCTTATCTTTCTCAAGGAGTCGGGATCGGGAGAGAGAGAGGAAGCGAAGCCGCGAACGCTCCGACAGGAAGCGTCACTCCCGCAGCCGTGAGAGGAAGCGGTCGCGTAGCTCAGAGCGCAAGTCCCACCGCCACCGCAGTCGCAGCAGGGACAGAGACAGAGACAGAGAGCGGTCTTCTAAAGACAGAGGTGAGGCCAAGAACACAAACTGATTGTTACTTGTTTCCACTGAAGCACTTGTACCCTGTATACTTACACAGGCAATATACTGTATAAAGGGAAACTGATAATTATATATTTTCTTTTTTTTCCCCAATTCCAGTTCTGACAGTTCCCGTTTGTTCAGTTGTAGTATAAAATGTGTGTAAAACCACCCAATTTTTAACATGACAAATAAAATAAATGGAAATTACCACAAATAGACATTAGAACAACAAAGAAAAGAAAATTGAATTATCAGTCGTTTGTTTTGTTCACTGTTTAAAATTGAAGTGGTTGAATGAGCCTATATAGAAGGAGGCCGTGCCTGATCTAATGAATTGTTGATTTAGCGAGGGAGGTTTCTAATATCTCAAGACAGTGTACGCAGTAAAATAAGTTATTTTGACCATATTCAAATTCTGCTCTTAATCCTAGAGTATGAAGTACACAAAATGCACCAGGAATATGGCTGGAGCGACACATTACCAGCCTGCTTTTAATGCATTCTCCTCTCCTCTTTCCCAGACCGTAAGGACACAGACGAGAAGAGGAGCAGCGGCAGCAGCTCCAAGAAAGAAAAGCCGTCTGACAACGGTGACGCGGCCAAGGCCTTGACAGACACGGAGCCCATGGAGGTTGAGGCGGCCGCAGAGCCAGCTGCCTCCTCACTGCCTAACGGCCAGCAAGAGCTCCTCCATTCTGAAGGTGACACTCAGTCCAATTAAAACTGATCTGATAGGACCTCAGATCAGGCTCAGGTAAGTGCGTCCTCCTGCCCCCTTGCAACACCAACCCACCCCCCCCGCCCCCGCCCCCTCCTCCCACAACCCCTACCCTCACACCCCTCCTCTCCTACCCACCATTTATGTTAAGTTCAATGCCTATTGTTTTTTTTGTCTTATCTACTACTGTATGCATATATATATATATATATCTTTATCCTGTTTTCAAATAGTGCATCGTAAGTATGCACTGAAGATGGGGGACTAGGCCTGATGAATGAGAAGAAGGTAGAAAACAATCACACAAAGCCAAGAGGGAAAGACCAGTGTAGCCCTGAGCAAACCTACCCGGAGGTACCCCTCGTTTTGTATCGGTTTTTACAACACGTAGTTGTGTATTTAAAATGCCTTTGTGGACAAAATGGAAGCAAAACTATATGAAAACCAAATTTACTTCAATTATGTTTTTTTTCTTGCATTTACTTGTTTCTATTTTTATAACATGACAATAAGAACATGTAATAATAACTTTGATTTATTGACTTGTTCCTTGATGGAGCCAATTCAAACAGTGTATCTTTGGGATAGTGGGGGCAGGTTTGTTTACATAGTCGTGTACAGACGCAACCATTTTGTAACGCAGCTGCCGTTTCAGGTATTTGTGAGCACGAGAACGACACATTTTTTTTTGTTTTCTTTTTAAAATATTGTCGTAATCGTTGCCAATGGATTTGTTGTCCAGGTCAGTGTGCCTGATGATGCCATGTGTATTTTTTTATTTTATTTTTGAGGCGGGTGGGTGGTTGGTGTCAAGCACCCGGGGCCTATACGTAACTTACTAACTGGACGGTAGGGTTTACCAAATCAATTGCAGCTGACTTCCATACCTCACACAGCGTTGGTGTTGTGAGCAAGACCACATGAGAAAAGGGCAAATTAAAAATCATGGATACTCTGACTCTCAAACTGTGCAGGTACTCACCCCAGGTACTCCTTTCTCTACCCACATCCATTTCTGAATGCTGTTGCCTGTCAAACAAAGTGTTTTTCCAGACCATGAACTTGAAAGCTTGATTTCTTTTGTTTTATTTGTGTATTAATTTAAAACTCATATTCAAATTTATTTTGAAAGATTGTATTCGGGCAGTACAAACTTCCAAGACACTGTGAAATTGTTGAAGCGATGGGACACTTGGTAGAGAGGTTTGAGTTGTGTACTTGCTTGTCATGATGCAGCTTGTCCGATTAGGGAGATGCATTGCGCCGGTGGGCAGTTGATTACAACTTTTATTAATCCAGAAGTAGTGTCTCAATGACTTCCATTGTATGATGAAATGGCTCTCAAATGCACTCTTTTAGCACATAAGCGACTGCAAACGAAGCTAATTCTGACAATACCTCACAAAACCCACTGCAAAGTGTTTTTAAAGAAAATGTTAAACTTTCTGTTGATACTATTTGAAGATAAACTTCTTTCTTTAACACTCAGTTACTGGGTTTTGTGGCGTATAAAACCTAAATGTAAAGGTACACTCTTAGTACTGGCTTGTGTGAGTTATATATCTTTGCTGTCGGGCAGAAACCTTAACTCCATAAGTTTACTATTTAAATCGTAATATTTGTAAATTAAAGCCCTACTTGATCATACTAAAGTTACACTCAAAAGTAGCAGATCCACAAGCTCGAAATGCAGCGCAAATCGACATGTTTTTGAGTTTGTCGATCTACTTTTGCTATTTGAAATTGAATGTTTCCACTAAACAGACATTATTGGAGGAATCAGCTTTGCTCATGTTCGTTTGTGACTTTGAGAGCCGTTTCATTGGATAATGGAAGTCACGACACTAATGTGTTACTAATTTCTTGTCAACTAACGGAGCGATGCGCCCTACCGATTATACTAGTTGGATCATGACAATGTAAGTACACAACCCAAACCTCTACCAAAGTATCATATCACTTTAATATTGCATAACAACATTAGCCTGCTTGATATACCCTTGCCATCTGCTTAAATTGTCACTAATGTAGCACATTTTCCATAGTATAACCTTTTACTAGGAAGTATTCATAGATTTTATTTAAGTTGGCAAACTTTTCTTTGATTATTTAGATGGAAAATTATTTAAACTAACAGTTATTGCCATTTCACGAAACTAACTATGGCCAGGGGAAATATCAAACGGGTTGAGACCAATTATAATATGTGGTGTGTGTGTATATAGTGAAAGGGATTTAAGAGTCATGTGAAACCACACCACATGGTAAAAAGGTCTTGATAATTAAAGGTAGAACATCTAAAAATGCCAGGATTTTCTGGCCCAAATGCATTGCACACTGTCCTTGGTAGCACTAAAAGGCTAGCAGTGTCTCTGTTAATACTCTATACCTTCCTCTGCGACTGATTTGAGGGACCTGTTGAGCTAGGAGGAATACAGCAGTAGTATCAGTAGCAACATTGGCTGCTGTTTGCACTTGTCGAAAGGCCTTTGCTAATATCTTGTCCTGTTAACATTTTTGCTCAACAGGGGAAGCTGGGAAATTGGAGGAAGAATCAGAAGAGTGCACCCCATCCATACCCTGAACCTGACACTTCGCTGCTTAAAAACAAGGTGAACCACAAAAGTAGTGGCTTTAAGGAGAAAACATAGAAAACAAACGTGTACAAGAGGAAAAAAATAAAATGTTCCTATAGATCTGCTGTTTTTCTGGAAGTGTTTGTTTCTTGTTTCAGGATGGGTCTAGTTGTGGTTCATCTGACAATGTATCTCTTAGCTTGTTTTCTTTTTTTGGCCATCATTTTAATTACAGAACTTAGTGCAAGTTCAAGATGAGTTATCTGGCAATCTCTACACGTTCTCCTTGTTTCTTGGCATTTAGAGTAAATTACATTGAAGAAAACAACAAAAGTTGTGGCTTGTTTTGTTTGTCAGGTTCCACTTCACTTCGTGACTTTTAATTTTTAATTTCTGAGAAGTCGGTTAATTAGCATTGCAGTATGTACAATGTTAGTCCAGTTTTCTTCCCCAGAGCTCTCATTGATCGCTCATCCCCTTACTGTAATATAACAAATTCATTTTTGATCAAAAGATTTTGAGGACTGAATGATTATTGTTTTTTGCTTATTTTAATGCTCATGTTTGTCTTGGTGAATAAAAAGTGAAAACGTATATTTTGCCTTTTTTCCATCACTTAACAAAAGAAAACATGCTTTCAAAACTATCCTCAGCCTACAGAAATGGTGCCATCTAAATGAGCATATAGTGGGAACGGAAATAGTTGGCTTAAGTGCTCCCATAAGTATATTTCTCTGAATGACCAGTATAATCTTAAAGGGAGTATAGATTTAGATATGGATAATTTTAGGCACCATCTAGTTCTCTCAGCTGCTCTTGGTCCACCTGTGAGTGAAAATCCACCAGGCTCCTATCCCATTATGGCCGGCCAGTGGACGACACACAGATGTAAAACGGTGATGGTCGTCTTGAGTTGACTGCCGGCCAACTGGCTGAGGACAAGGCCTAGAGATTTGTATTAATCAGCCATGACACACTTGATTCTTATGGCATACCGTAATTGCTGATGCACAGTCTGCTGCTGTACAATCAAGGCAGCTGAGTAGGGGATGTTGGCAAGATTTTAAAAGCCCTAGGCTGATGGTAAATATACAATAGTTTATACACTAGGTTTTTATTGCTAATTAAATATTGAGCACTCTTATTATATATATCTTCCCAAAGGACCAATTAAGGGGCTTGACCATGTTTTGCTGAGGTTGGTGCACTTGTCGGTTCACCTATTGTCTTCGTCTCGACACTCGCTGACTCGCTCGAAGAATAGCCTCCCGTTCTGTCTCAGCTCTGACCTTTGCCAACCACCTCAGAGCTCATCTCTGGCTTCAATCAATTCCACCCGAGCAGCCAGGTCGGTGTACAACTCTGCTTCAAAACGTTCCTCCCTGCAGCTTCACTGAATAGTTCAGCCTGGACTCTGGAGCAGAGCCAAAGAGAAACAACGGGGAGGCAGGGGCGTGTCCCTCTTTTTACTCCTGCTATTCTTGGCCTGGACATTTTGAGTGGTCATTTTGGTCAAGCATGTGTTCTGGGCGTATTAAGGCTACTACAGCAGATCAGAGCTAGTGGAATGATGTCTCTTTTAAGATTGTCAAACTGCAAAGTGGCCAAAAGTTGCCTAGAGAGAGAACTTAAAATACACAGCTATGAAAACAAAGTGGCAATATCAATAATGCAGGGCTGCAGGTTTGAAAAACGGCACACAAACCAGAACAGAATAATCCTCTTCATTACTGATTCAGTATTGTGCAACTTCAAAGCCTCTTTCTTGACAAAATAACTGACAACAGTAGTAAGGAACACATGAGTTGAAAATTCTAAACTGCAACGTTTTTGTTTTCCTAAGCAGCAAAACTTTTGCCTCCTTTTGTTTTTCCTTAATGTCTGGAAATAAGGACAAGGTTTCGGGTCTTCCAACATACCCCTCACTCAGGCGACCCAGGTGATCAAGTCCCCACTTGCGTCCCAGTAGCTACCCTCAATCAGTCTCACTAGGGCAAAACCAGGGCCACACAATCCGTTGGAACTACTCTGCCAGGGCTGGGAGGTACACTTATGGTGCATGGAAGGACTAGGTTCTGTGGGTTGTCTCCTGTCCCTCCTATGTCTCACCAGGTCCACTCCTGCTCTCACCAGGCCCAGGACCTGTGTGTTGCACCAGACAGTTCATTCAGGAGTGGTGGGCAATGGTCCTGCAGGGAAATGGTGCTGCGGCTCCGCTTGCTGCTTGCATGGCCCTCCTAAAGGCCTCACAGAGGGTTGTTGGGCTTCCTACTCACGGAGGACACAGGCTGCGGCGCTAACCCATATTGCTCACCCGGGTGCCGTCTACATTCCGGCTGTCACCGTCTCTCCGGTGGTCACCAGACTACCTGGTTGTCACATAGTCTGTTCCTATGAGTCAGAAATGTTGGAGATTTATTATACTTATTTCATCTCGCTTTCCTCTATTCTGGGCCATTTTTTGCTCTTCAACATAGTGTGGGTTTATGTGGTAAAACATACTTAATTGAAGAGCCTCACAAAACCATATGTATCCGTAGCTCTGGTCCATAGCTCTAATGCGTGCATTAGAACTATGTTACTATCAACTTCCGCCGCTCGCATGAATGCAGACCAGCCTCTACTCTTTAGTGTAAATAAAAAGAACCGTTTTTGCTACTCACCAAAACAAAGGCGGGTTGTGTCAATAGAAAGACTACTTTCCTTAGTGGAAGCACTCGGAGCCCCCCACCACACGTATAAACTGTACTTTTTGGCCAAAAAGGGCTCGGAGATATGGAACACCGAGCTCTGGTGTGAAACCCTTGGATTCAGGGCCACTGCACACTTTGGTGAGAAAGATTGGCACCGGACACGAGTGGAGAGATTCGAGCACCATGAACAACTCATTGAGGGATTTGTGAGTTGTTTTGTTTAACCAATTTCAACCTGGCATTACTGTTTTGGGTATTGTGAAGATTGAAACAAGAATCATCATTATGTGACATTGTGACACATTGCTGTTTTAGGTATTTTGTTGTACAATGATTCAGTTATGTAAATAGGTTTTCAATGTAATGAGTCCCGGGATGCAGAGATGGTCCCAGGGACATTTTAGTCCCACTCCAATGCGTGCTTGTTGCAACACTGAACAGGAGGAGGCAGTGCATGCCTATTTTTGGGAGACGTGATTTAAGCTGAGGACTGAGTATACAAATGATTTAAGCTGAGGACTGAGTATACAAATGATTTAAGCTGAGGACTGAGTATACAAATGAGGCAACGCCACCAAATTGGACATTTTCTGCAGTTGGAAAGTACATTGTTTAGGAATTTGTCATTCCAATACCTTTGTAAATGAACCCCAACCAATGGTTATTTGATATTTGCCATACTTTAATTGTTCTTCTTTATTGATTGCTGGCTGCTATATTTACTTCATAATACTACAGGTTGTTTTCCCTCTATATACACTTTGAGAACTTAGTGTGTGTGGTTTACAAAAGATCCAGTAGGTGGCACAGTTGGCCCATCTATTTGCTGTGTATTCGCCCACGTATAGTATAATTGTGGGAATCTCGCGGGAGTTCTAAAAATCCAAGCTGGCGTTAGCAGTCCAAACAGCTAGACGTTTGTCACAAATAAATATGCTTTATTTCCCTTTTTAACACCCCTTGGAAGGCAGAATGAGGTCTGTATAAGAACATTTCATAGTGCCAAGAGTTGTGTGTTTGTTTAGTTAAAAGAAGAGCGGTTCTTTTCCAATGTAAACACTATTGTCATGTGACTGCAACACATGGCTATACCTGAAAGACTTTTTCGTTTTCAAAGGCTGATTTTAATTTGTCTATGCTGTTTAGTGTTTGGTCCTCACATAGCTAAGCTTACTTGCATAAGTATATCTTTGCTTATTGTCAAGTTGTTTTGCTTATATTGGCTTATTATTTTATGTTGATGGTGATGCATATTCTTTGTGTTTTATGCTTTTTCTAGTTTTCATGGTGCCACACCAAAAATAAAGAGCATCTGTAATGAAACTCTACTGTCTCACTATCAAATCCATACCAAGCCCAGGGGGCAGTTACAACCTTTACCCTTGCACCATGCATCCAAATATTGTACTTTTACTCCACTACCTTTATTTGAAAACTAGTTACTTTGTAGATTTAGATTGCAAAACATACATTTAGGCCATTTGAAAGAGGCCAATCTACAAGCTCATGCATTGTGAGCTTGTAGATTGGCTATTTATATATTCTTTTTACATTTGAAAACTTGTGAAATGGGGTTTTCTGCATAATGAGTACTTTTGTACTTACATTTGATACTGCTATTTTTGTACTTTTACTAAGTACATTTTTAATTCTGAAAGTTTACCTGTAACAAACGGTATTTCTACATTGCCGTATTGATACATTTACTTAAAGTAAAACATTTGAGTAGGACATCCCACTGTCCCTGCCTCAAAACACAAACGGCAATCTTTCTATATCTTATTAAGAGAGCACTATTTCCCTCAGGGCAGGAGGGGAAATACAATGATGTGAAGAGAAGGAAGGATGATGGAAGGAGGTGAAAGGAATGGGTGAGTGAAACAAAGAGGCAAGTGTGACACGGAGAGAGATGGATAGAGTATGCCGGACAGGAGACCAAATAACTTGAGTTTAATAAAAAAAAGGGCTAATGGAGACAGATTGTCCTCTCTCAGCCCAACTTCCCATCCCACCCTCACACACACATGCACTGAAGTGAAGGTCGAGATAGAGTTGCACGTAGATTATGTATTAAGCAAGGCCATTCGTCAGTGTCACGGTACAGTAATGCCCTGTCACTGAGCTGTATGACTAATGGCTGACGCTCCACAATGCACAGTGTGTGTGTGTGTGTGTGTGTGTGTGTGTGTGTGTGTGTGCGCGTGCGCACACATAGTATACACACAACGTATGTCACCTGTCAATCAGCTTCCTGAGCGAATGCTATTCCTCATTCATCATTTACGCCGGCGTACACAAAAAACAACCCTAACAGGCCATCCCATAGGGTGTTTGTGCTGTAATTAAAGGCATAACAACAAGGCAGCTTCTTGGCATCATCAAAGCACACAGTTCACAGTTGACGAACAATCCCTGAGCTCCTTAAGGCTTTTACGGAAACACGAGCTATAAAAAGATCACAACTTTCTTCCCTGTACTCATTGTATCGATAAAAATAACGAACGCTTGACAGATTGTTAACTCGCTCCTTGGTTACCGATGATTAACCTCAAACACTTCTAGGCCTAAAGGGGTGCCTCGCAGGTTCATAAATCAATGTTAGAAGCATAACGTCTGTCAAACCAATCAGATTGCTTGGCGGGAAGTAGTCGATGGAAGTATACGACCCCAATTATGCCTGCCATTCCTGCTTTAGCCTTTTAAGATGGAGTCCTAGTGGCCTGATAGCAAATGAGCTGGAACTGCTGCATGGTGGAAAAAGCCTGCGTTACGCTTCGGCGCCCTGAGAGGTTGCGTGAGAAAAAATGCAGTGTGCAGAATGGAATGGGTAACACATTTGATTCCATTCTGTAGTGTGTATGCCATCCTTTCTCTTCCCATCCCTCCAGTGTGTGTGTGTGTGTGTGTGTTTGTGTCTTTCTCTCGCTGTCCTCAGCAGATGGCTCCACCACGGGAACAGGGCTCCACACCAACTCTGAGCGACAACCCAGCAGTTCTTCTCTTTTTGTCTCTCCTCTTTCTCCCTTTGTCTTCCATTTCATGTTTTTGCCCCTTTAGCGCTCTGCTCCCCCCCCCCATCTCATTTTTATGTGGCGTTCGTTTGCAGTGTTTGGAGGCCCTTGCTGATCCCGCCGACAGCCAAGAAGAGCGGTGTGTCGGCCAGAGTGAGCTTTGTTCTGCCCTTTCAGTTTCCGGCGTCGATGCGCTGTTGTGGACAGGGGACAGACGGGGTCACTGGCACTGCCAACACTCTACCATCATCAGAAACACAAAGGTGCGCAGATCGCTGTTTTATTTGGTTGGAAAGTGAGAATATAAAGATAAAATAAAATTAGGATTTGATCCCTTCCATCAGGAAGAATTGAAATGGGGAGTGGCAAGACGGGGATGTCGTGTTCTTGTAAAACTCGTGGAAAGCAGAATGGGCGGGTGATGATAATATAAAGGGCACGAGACAGGAAGATACAACATATTGTATACTGAGAGTGAGAAAGCAAACAAATCGATGGAAACGCCACAGAAAAGTGAAATGTTGCAGTATAAATTAGGCTGTTGCAGGTATGGACAATTGCTTTGAACAGTTTTTATTGTCTGGCAGGGATGCTGTGTTCCATTGGTAAATATCTATGCCTTTTGCAGGTGAAATCTATTTCACCTCATCTCCACATACAACACAGACACACTGTAAACCGAGAAGAGCTGCCGAATTACCCCACCCCAGTGCAACCCTGTTTCCATAGCAACTCCTCAAACTGACCTTATACCTAATATGTGCCAACAACAAATAAAAACAAGGGAGAAACATTCACAAGCTAAAATCTAAATGCTAGTGTTAAACCCGACGGAAAACAACGAACCAATATCACAGCTAGCTGGCTGAGTAATGCAAAGGGGATGAAAAGAGAATCACTTGAGAAGACGGTCGAACAAAGATTTATTTCCACAGACCATTGGAAAGCTACTTCTCCTGTCCTTTCTTTTTTTAACGTGGCTAAGCTAAAGTTTATGATCAAAACAAATGTCACACAATGAATCCCCATCATTTGGTGCAGTTCATCTGGACTGCATGCAGAATCAACATCAGGTGACATTTTGGACCGACGAGACTGATAATTGGGTAATATCTGATACTTCCGTGACCACGGAGAGCAAAGGTCTGTTTCTCAGACAATTTATCGATGAAGGTTAAAAAAACAAATGCCCCTCTCAAAAATGCATGCAAAATTCTGTGTTAAGACAATAAGGCAAAATTGTCTAAATTAAAGTACCATGTGATGTGTCAAACTAGGTGTTTTCATGATTCTGAATCCATTCCAAGCATTAGTTTTACACAAACACTCCTTGTGCTAAATTTGGCCCAAGGAGTGTTTTTTTGGGCAAAACTAATGCTTGGAATGGATATGTGGAAAGTTTGACACGTCACATGCTACTTAAAGTAGGCCTATAATGAAATTTAGAAAATGTTGCCTTATTGTGTCGTAACAGGTTAATAGTGCCCATATGGTTTTGGGGCTCACACATTTTTGCGAGGAGCATCTGGGCCTAATTAGTTTTTTTACCTCCATAGATGATAGATCCACTGAGAAATGGACCTTTGCTCTCCGTGGTCACGGAAATATCAGATAATTTCCAACTATGATGTGGTCACCTCGAACATCAGAATGTAGCTGTTTAGCTAGATCAGCTTTTTTCTGAATTTGGTGTAGAGGGGGAAAAAGAGAGTCCAAGTACCGTGCCAACTCAGGTCCGTTTGACTATCGGTATAGAGGGTTTTAATGACTGCTATGTTGAATTGGTCTCAAACCCAGAGGCTGCTCATTATAGAAAGATACCAGAATGTTCTATTGTGTCCCTGACTGTCAATCATGAGTGATCATTATTACCCAGAGTCATCGATAGGGACAGACTTGTTGTCTGTAGGCTACAAGCTGTCCATTGATAACGGATCACTTTTGTGGGATACTGATCTCTGAGCCTATACCATTACCATTTGAGAAGCAAGTCCACTATTGTTAACGTATTTCTTCCCGGGGCCGTTTCCTTGCTGGGCTGTAGCGCCATGTTGGTCAATACATCGAGTAGAGCGCTACTTGAGCCCACACTGTTTCTTCAGGAACAGTATTTTTCCTATTTTGTATAAAAAGTAGATGACCACAATGGAAACTAGAAAAAGTGGCACAGGTCTCCACCAGGGCAGGTGAGGTTGTGGCCTCCTGGTGGCGCTATAATAGGCCAATGTGTAAAGGGTGCCATTTCTTCCTTGCCAACCTTGCCTTGGATGGCAATTGGATGATTTGAGGCATTTTGTTCCATTTCCATTCCATTTATTCCTCAGCCTAGTAGGAAAGTCTGTGAAAGATTTCACGTAAATTGCACGCGTGTTAGTGTGTTCGTGATTTGAGGATTTTTGTTCAAAACGGGCCAATCAGGATGGAATATGAAATATCGGACAGATCTGTCTTGAGCACATGACTATAGAGATAGTGTGTAGCGATTTGCGTGAGTAATATCAAAAAATGTGTTTTACAAAAGTCTGTCTCCTGGTGGTGCTATAACAGGCTCTTCTGGAAAAGTTGGGGCAGAGGTTTATCGTTGGCATCCAGGGAGTGTCTGCGCAACATTTGGTATCGACCGGGTAAACAGTGCCGGAGATTAGCTGGTAACAGACGGATGGACACACACACACGGACAGAGTTCAAAACATACCTTCGGCCTGGTGGAGACAATAAGACGGGGCATTATTTTGTGTTTTTATCCTCTGATATTGTGTGTTTTGTTGTTGTGACAGTGCTGATGTGCCATTTGGTTCGTATCACCAAATAAATTCAGTGAATCAATCAAAACAATTTTGGTTAAAGTTCATGCAGTGCCTGTTATATGAGCATATAAATCATCTATTTTTGGTGCATGATACTGGCACATAACTAAGTCAAAGCTAAATGACTGTCACTGCGGCATATTCACATACAAACACATATGCACCACCACCCACACAAATCGCAGCACTTTCTCCTGTCCAAGAAAAATGCCTACGATGCATTCTTTTTCTTCTCCTTCATCGTTCTCATCTGCTTTTTCACCGCTCCCCTGCTGTTCCATGGCACACTTTTCCCACACATGAATTATGTATGTGATAAATTAGGCCCATCGTCATCTACAATATACAGTCAAATGGACCCCACCCCCCTCCCCCTCTTTCCAGTTCAAACAAAAATATGAACCCCCTCTTGTTCCTGTCTTTGCCTCTCCAAAGACGTCACGTGATATATGGATGAGAGAGAGGGCCTTATCTGTGTATCCCTTGGGAAGTTGCACAGCATTGTGGCAGCCATGTAATATAACAAAACAATGAAACGATCGAGGTACACGTAAGAGAAAGTGTTTAGGTTATCAAAGCTTTAAAATCACACCTGTGTGAAGTGAGTGGTGCAACTCTGTGTGGGGGTCCCCGGATATATCATAACAATCATAATGTTTAACATTGTCAAATCGTTATGATGATTTTAAATGTGGAGCGACCTCCTACTTAAATAGACGTACCGTACATGGGATGATGGGATGTTGGCGACGTTAGGACAACCCTGGGGTTGTCCTTTGTGTTGTTGTCTGTTGTGGCTTGTGTTGTCGATGTGTTTGGAGGCAGGGCGAGGTCATCAGAGGAGATGTGGCACACCTGTAGTCTGGCCAAAGACAAACAATAGGAAATTAAGACTAGCCATCTGTATTTGTGTCTCTTAATCCAACAGAGAAGTGGGGCAACCGCGCAGACTATAGGAGACCATTTTGTTTACCATGTTCTAATCTACTTGGTGGCGAGGTGTGTGATTGTGTATCTTGGTATGTTACATTGGTGTGGTCCATCCACCAAGGTTAATAAGATGGCTGCTGGGACGTTCTCAGTCATTTTCATATGTATTTGATAGTTACTTTCATGCACATTGCATGCTACATTCATCCAGTGCTGCATTTGTAAACTATAACCCTAACAACAAACAAAATAACAAAACTAAGGGTTTAAAGTTCAACCAATCTCTAGCCGACTTTATTCAGAATCAGAGTGGAATGTCTATTGTGCATGCTGCTGCTTGCTTCAGAACTGTTTTTGGGACATAATCAAAATTCATCTTGTGACATTCAGTAATTGTGCATTCCTGTCAGTGTCACCCAGCAGCGCGTCCATTCTCTCCACATTTAGGTGTTGGTAGGCCTATCCTTATAGACACTTCATCAGGGTCAATTATTCACAGTGTCTCTCAGGGAAAACCCAGACATTCTTTTTTCTTCTGTTGACAGTATAACTGATTGGCCTTTACAGTTCTCTACTTGCTTAACGCCATAATTATACTTCATTGCATGTCAAATTGAGTAAATAGCAGATCTACAAGCTCAGAGCACGTTGCACTGCGTTGGGTTTTGACTGTGAGCTTGTGCCTAGTTTGCTGAATGTTTGCCTATTTTAGCCAAATGTTTGCCTATTTTTATGACATAAAAGTTAAAAGCAAGATCAACTACAAATATAAAATGTCCCACTACTCTGTGTCCTGTACTAACTTAACTGTGTGTGTATTATAGCATTTACTATGAAAACCTGCATGTCCCATCCGTCAGTTAGTTAGTCACGCCTCCTTACATCACACCTCCATATATGGTCATGCCTTGTGACATCACACCTCCATATATGGTCGCACCTCGTGACATCATGCCTCGTGACACGTCATGCCACCATATCATCTAACTCTGGAAAACCAATGACCATACATGGAGAAGACTGGATCATCATCTAGATCTGCATATAAGCCGGCCATGGAATGTCACAACAGGTCAGCTCCATATATGGAGATGACCTGTTGTGACATTCCATATGTTGATCTGACCTCATCAAACCCTGCACACTCAAGACACGCTTCATATGGCCAGTACAGAATTCACCCCCCACCCATGCCAAAGCGCCAGCGCTCGCCCAGCAGTCCGTCTGCCATCACCCAGGCGGATTCGTGCTCGCCCTGAGGGTGTCTTAAATTTGAAATTACATTTTTGACAATGACATTTCGGTCTTACTTAGAATGATTCTTTAAAGGACTGTTATCTTATTTATAATAATATCCAGGCAGAGAGTGAGATTCTGTTCACTCTACTGATAAAGCAGTCGGCAGGCTGCCAATCAATAAAATAAATCGCTGCATAATGCAACACTTTTTTTGCTCTATTTAAGTTTGTTCCCGGGGGTCAGGACAAAAAATAATAATAAAAATGTATTTATTGTGAAAAATATACCAAATTTAAAAAAGTTACACAGTATGACTTTAACACACTTGTTGGAGTTGTTGACTTGTGGAAGTAAACATCCCAGGAGTCTGCCAGCGGGGGGTGTGGGGGGGGGGCAGTGGGATTGATGTGAGCCTCGATGTTGATAGACGGAGCCTCTAGTGGGAAGAGGTGGGGAGTGAGATGAATGATCTTTCCTTCATGTCTCTGTCCTGGAGCATGGTGCAGGACCTGGACAGACAGGCTTGTTGCAACCAAGCTGATGCTGCAAGGCAGTATTGTGATGTCACATCACAAGTTTTACCGGTGTAAAATCACAATGTTATTTTTGCACTATTTTCAGAAAGCAAGACACGAATACAACCAAACCCTCCCTAACATTTTAGTCTATAGTTTTTATTTGTTGACAACATATTTAGTCTGAGGTGTCATTATTATTGACCCCAGGAAGCTGGATGAATGACTCAACAGACTTTGAATGTTTTCAACCATATTAGCTGAATAAACCTTTACTGGAGTTGTATTACCATCTTTTATGATTTCTGAATCTCCAGACAAACCCTTATTCCCCAGAGCATATTCAAAGCCCCAAGGAGCTTTATTGCACAATAATAATCCTGCCAAGCAGTTATTGATCCACACTGTGTGAGGCTGTGCCTGTAGGGTGTAGGCCTTTGTGAAGCTGAAGAAAACATTCACACGAGACGAGACACATGCATAGTAACTCAAAAACACATGCTATTCAGATGCACTTGTGATAGACTATAATGCAAATCGTTCTCTCTCTGTCACTGACACGCACGGACGCGCACACACACACACACACACACACACACAGTCACACACACACATACACACACACACACACACACACACACACTCTGGGCTTTTAATGCACCATTCCCACACCAAGAGGCATGAGGCTATTGGGCGTCTGCACAGTGACTCCTCTGGCCCGCCATCGATCCCAGCCTTCAATAGCACTCCATTGATCCGTCCTTTTACGGAGATCAGTCATGCACCTGTCCACAGCCGCTCCACAGCCGCAAGCACTGCCTTTAATGCCGGCTTCACAACACAATGATAATATTGGCTAATCGGTGGCATGGCAATTAAGAGGCTGGACTGAAGTGCTATAATCTCATGACACACCTGACGTCATATCGCTTCTGACATATCTGACGATCTAAGAGTGTCTAGAAGCGGCACAAGCTCTCAAATCGTAGAGGCAGCAGCGCGCCACTCTGAGGCGGATGGCATTCATCTGTTTTATCTGCATGTATTCCCATGCGTGTGTACAGCTGTGTGAGCGTGCATGCGCGTTATTCACTCATCCCTGCTGTTATGACGTGTTGGTTTGCGGATTGTAATGAAGCTGCATGGCTGTCTGCTGACAGAGGGTAATCATGCAAATCAACAGAGGAGATTACAGGTGAGGCTGGACACCTCCCTCTGCTTAGCTAACTAAGTATTTTTATACATATGAAAACTTAAAATTGGGACATTCTGCATAGTGAGTAGGCCTACTTTCTACTTTTGGTACTTTAACCCATTCAGGACGGGAACCCCTTTTGGTGTTTAAAACATTGTTATACTTTAGCTATTAAAAAATAGCAGATCTACAAGCTCATAGCTACGTGCTTGTAGATCTGCTCTTTTTGATAAATCAGTTTAGTTTTTATTTGTCTCAGTTTTACTCCTCATAGCTTAGTTTTAATTTAGTTCTGTCAGTGAAAAAAGGTAGTCACCGAAATCAACACTATACTACAGTATGTTTGTGCTGGGTGCATGTGTTTGGTCCAACGGACTAACAGTCCGACAGGCTTTTGGGTTTTGGACCCTATCCAAAACACAAATCCTAAACCTAACCTCACAGGAATGGGTAGTTTTAACCTGCCATGGTTTAGTTTTAGCCTGCCACGCATGTCGGGAGCCACGGGTGAGTTTTAACTGACCACGCATGTCGGGAGCGACGGTGTTGTCGGCCTAATGCCTGTAAGACTGTTAGTACGTCGAACAAACGTATGCGCCGCCGCCCTGTTTGTGCCTTGCATGCATGCTTACCTCTGCTATCAGCGAGTGAATGAGTGACACACATTACAAAGCACTTTGGATAAAGGCGCTTTAGAAATGCAGACCATTTGCCATCAATCTTTGTGCTTTTTTTGTGAATTAGATTCAGAATCGCCCATTTCCCTCAATATATATCGAACAACACCAATCTACATTAGCCTGCTGGCAGGTCTGCTCCCTGGGCACACCGTCCAGTCCAATCACATTATGAAATACTCACTGGATGGACTCCAATCACTGTGTAGCTCACTGTCACGTGGCCGGAACACATGGGCACATCATATTAGTCAGAAGAGGGAAATCACAATGTAGGTGGTATCCAGACAGTGGAGAAATAATGATCTTGTCATGGAGTGAATTAAGCCCTCACACCTCATTTTCGAGGTGCGCTAGTCCCTCCTATTTGTGCACAGAATGTGATGATTTGATTGGCTGATGTATGATGATAAGAGCGTGATGATGATTTGAACGGGTAACACACCACACGTCAGCGCGGTGGTCACAAGAAACGTTTTCTGATGATAATATTGTGATTTTTAATCTTTTTTTAGGAAAGCAATTTTGTGAATCCATTGTTAACCTTTTCTGCCATTTTTAACCCTAACCTGGGTGTTGCCGGCACCATGATTAGAAAACCTTTTCTTTGGACAAAATAGTTGTTATAGTCGATGCGGTATTGTTTTAAGCACTGAAAGTTATTATTCATAGAAGTGTATATTGTTATGTCTTTAAATGTTTTGATGAACTGAAAATGGAGGTTTTATACCTGTGTATGTTGTTTGCATGCCTGGCCTCGTGGGGAAAGATGGTGGGTGGGTGGGGAGGATTGGGAAAGGAGTTGTGGGAGAAAATGTAAAAGAACAAAGAGTTGTATTTTCTTTCTGTGAAACTTGCATATGTCATACTCTTTGAATAGAATGTATTTAAAAAAAGAAAAATAAAATAAAATGGAGGACCCTTATGTAAACAAGTGTCAGCGCTTTTTGGACAGTAGCCATTCTGCAAACTGTTAACATTTCCAATCAATTAATCAATCAATCCAAAAAACTTCAGCAAGGGAATGCGGCTGTTCATTCAGTCATGGTGATGCTTATTGAGTGCTACTGGAGTTGGTGTGCATTCAAGTATGCATTGCATTTGTACCTGTGAATGTCTGTCTGACTACAGGTGTGTATGCTGGGAGTTGAAGTAATCGCTCTTGTGTAACAAGAATAAATACTGACATCTGCAGTGATGTGCACTGAGATGGATGATCACCTGACTCTCACTTCTGAAGTGGGCAAGGACATGCGCGCACACACACAGAGATTGGATTTGCAAACTTTTGGGAACATTCTGATTTCAATCATTCCATAGCTCCACCTCTCAACACTTACCCTAATTGGGGACACCAATATTGGCTCCAAATGTGGCATATATCAGGAACAAGCGAGCGCACACGTCGCGCACACGTCACACACACACACACACACACACACACACACACACACACACACACACACACACACTGTGCAGACTGAAATCGATAGACTTCCCTGTGTTTTTCCTATGCTTATTGTAAGCGTGAAAACCAGGTAACATTGATGTGGACAAAGGGACGTGTTCTTTGTGTTTTATGTGTCATGTTTACTAAGCTGTCCTCAACCAAAGTTTAGTTACTTCCCAGCCACTGTCTCTGGACTCTTTTCTACTTTAAAGTTTGAATATTTTATTTATTTACTTGTTTATGTTTCTGTCTGTATATGACTCAAGGAAGAGGATGATTTGGAGTTTAACTCTGCATTGTATTCCCTGTATTGGGCATGTCATAGCATAGGTAAACATTTCTCTCTATTCATAGCCAATGTACAAGCTCACAACCCTTTGCATGCAGTGGTCCCCAAACATTTTCACGTTATGGACCCCCAAATTGACAGTAATTACTCCTCAGACCCCCATTTGAAAAAATGTGCCAGGGACCCCCATAAGATATTTTTTTTACGGCTCTAGCAGTGATTCTCAACCCTCAGTTTGATATGCAATAGGCTACAGACCCCCATTTAATGGCATTTCTATCTCTGAGACCCCACTTTGTATTGTTAAATCAATGTAAATTGTACTCTGAGAGTGTACAAACTAAATGGACCCGCCATAATGGATTGTGAGCTGGTCGATTGCCTGTTTGTTATTCGTCATACAACACACTATAAGACAAGTGGTTATTATGTAGGATATTAAGGGGGAGCTAATCATTTGCTACAGGCAGCAACAGGACAAATAAATGTTTGCTTGGTTTAATGTGTGTGGCGCTGGATGGGAGCGGTGCAGCCAAAGGAACATCACTAGGTCGGCTCGATTTGATCTCCAAGGATGAACCTTTACTATTAATGGAAAACAGAAAGCCGGGATCAGAGGCAATCTCTTCTTTTATATATGGAAATGAAATGAGATGGCAGTCAGGCAGAGTGCACCGTGAAGACTCACGGTACAGCAAAGAGCCTGATTTATCTAATCAGAATGATTAGATAAGGGGAGTGAGTATGCACAGAGGCAGATTAACGATGAGTGAAAATGGCCTGGAATGAAATGAAAACAAAAAGAGTTGCATGCCACTGCCACATTTATCAGCATTTCTTTTTGAAAGAATACCGGGCCAAAGCTGCAATGATGCGTGCACAACTGCACAGTGAATGTTAATCAAGAGAGGACACATTCTAATTTGCATTTGAATTGTTTTAGATTGCATAGATCAATGCTGCCCTTGTAAATTTGTTTGTAATAGTTTGATGAATGAGCCCTGGAAAGTGTTTACTTTTCCACACTGCACCTGTAACCACGCACGCATGCGGCACGCACCCACACACCGTGATCACAGGAGCTCCATCAACGCAACAACCACTGTTTAAAAGACAGCTGGATCGATAATAGTGTTGATGTCAGTGTTTATTTTCTTTCGGTGTTAATGAGAAACATCAGCAAGAACCACAGGATTCATATTAGTTGTTATAGCTGAATCTATCTGCCCCCTGTTATTATAATGTGGCAAACATTGTACATTTAAAACCTTTCAGAAAATGGAAAAAATAATCTCCCACCTGCAACCATAATATTGTAATAATATTGTAATCATCTGTCCACATGATCCAGACATTGGTCTTCACTCTGAAACTTTACTTTGAAGAAAGAAGAAGATAAAAATGTCCTGGATGTTTGCACTGCAGCAAACCTCATACCACCACCGCGTTTAAGTTAAATAACTCGGAAAATACAAAACATTTCAAAATAAAATGTTCCAGCATGTGTCTCCACAGTAAGCTGAATTATAAAAAGTGTGAATGGGGTTTCTAGGTGAAAGTGATTTTTTGACGTGCCAAAATCTGCGATTGACTATTTCCACCCCAAAAAGTAGAGCTGCTCTAATGCAGTTTGTCCTCTTCTTACACCTTCCCACAGAAGAGAAGAGATGATCGAGGGCTTTGCCACGTTGTCAGGACCGGGATTCAAACGCAGGACCTTCGGCTTGTCAGTCAGTCTCTGTACCCATTCATTGTACTTATCAGCACAATGATCCTCAAACATCGTCATGTCAAGGACATCCAAAGTAATAGGTATTTGGCAACAGACCCCCAATCAATAATTAAGATAGAATCTTGTCTGGATTGGAACCCACAACCTGAGGATCATAGACACAGTGTCTTAATAGAGACACTGTGCTCTCTGTAACCTATCACAGTTTTAGGGTGTTCTTCTGGACGTCACTCATGGCTCACATAGACATCATGCTCTTCGAGAACCTCCTGGCTTATTAGTCTGGGACATACAAAAGCAGGCATGGCCGATTTTATGGCCAGGGAGTCATGTTTACTGAAAACGAATGATTGGAACGGATTCAGCACCCCAGAAAAACCCTATTTACACATGCTCACATTTACACAAGCTCATATTGGCCAATATTTTTCATTTCTTGCTTTTAGCTAAGGTTAATTAAATAAGGTTAGGAAGCGAAGACCGTATGGTGGACTCCATGTTGCTCCCTGAAAGGAAAGAAACATGCGCAATTGAGACCAAGGAAGCTGAACGCGGGTAGCCTAGGCCCTCCGCGTAGTCCAACTTTTACTGGCTCCCACAAAGTTTATTTTTATTCATGTTTTTGACAATATACTAACTATAGTTTGTTGTTTTTCATGGTTTTCATAATTTTGTATCGTTGAAAACCATTTTCATCTTTTCTTATCATCGACAACCTTGAAAAACGACATACTATAGGCTATAGTGTTGTTCTTCTGATTTTCATAATGTTTTTATCGTTAGAAATCATGTCATTTTTCAATATTTGGAACTGAGATGTAGAGGAAAGAAGTAAACATATTGGATATTACTTTATTCATAATTAATATGAATGGACTGGATATCCACAGCATCTGCAGCTATAACTACAATTCGCACATATCTAGCGCCTGCGCAAATTGGTGTTGTTAAGCATACATGGCAACAGTTTGTGTTGTGTCTGGACAGGCTACATAAAGTGTTTAGAAGTCATTAGAATTTAAACTTGACCCTCTTTCTGTACTGGAGTAAAGTAATGATGAATTTTCCCAGAAGCCTTGTGAATTGGTGGAGCAAGATGAGCCCTTACTATGCCAAGGCATACCAAGAGATGTGGCCGGGTCTTGGCATAATGGCATTTCTGTACTACAAATTGTCACATGGGGTAAAGAAAGCTGTGAAGGACAGCAAGCCTTAGGACAGCCATGCAAGCCACTGAAGCACCAAATGCTCTGAGAGTTAATGTTTCTTGAGGACAAAAATGGAAATTCATGGAGTTGAGTTTAACTGACCACTCCACCATAATGACGATCACACCTCTTCCCACTGTGACTGAAATACCTCCAACTGCTAAATTCCACCTTCATGTGCAAATATCTATTTATATGGAACACATTAAAGAAAACCAAAAAATAAATGACAAACAATAATGAAAATATTTTGATTAACAAGACAGCAACTGTACATTCTGACTCTGAGCCATGCAGTGCCATGAGTGTGGACGGCAATCAACCAACCCAGGAATCAAGATGAAACACGTCAAGAGCAGACTCTTCGGCAGAGCTTGGGAAAGAGCTTTTTGGTTCTCCACTCTATTTCAACTGTGCCCCAGGGCTGTCACAATTATTATATGATTGTCAAATTGCAATTATTATAGATAATCACAATTATTTTGTCATAATTGTTTCCATGTTGAATCTTTGTAACACATTGTAAGCTTGTAGATCAGCTATTTCCGCAATGTTTTATCTTTTTTTTAAGTAGGCCTATATATAGAAACCAGTAAGATGCGCAAACGCGGGAAGCGAACGCAGCTGAGACCCTGCAGATTCTGTCTGTCTGTCTGTGTGTCTGTCCCGCTGTTACTGTATATGTGGACCTGGCCCCTTTTGTGCCCATATATGGAGCTGAGTGATTGCTGATGCAACACACTCCATATTTAGACGTATAGCGGGACAGACACACACACAGACAGACATGATCTGCTAGGTCTCATAGTAAGTGCTCACTGCGTTCGCAATCACTGCGTTCGCAATAATGAAAATGTCAGTAATTTCAGGCAAACAGAAATGTATTCTGTATTCATATGTTCCAAAGTTCAATGCCAAAAACACGGTTAAATCGTTAATCGCAATTATTTTCACGACAATTAATTGTCAACTTGAATTTAGTAATCGTGACAGCCCTACCAGTACCACCTTCCCCACACAGCAGCCTCAGAATGCGAGCTCAGCAAGCCAGCGCAGCTGGCAAGCACGCAGTCAGGCAAAACCAGTTTCAGACAGGCAGGCCAGGGCAGACAGAACAGGGCAGACAGATAGGAAGACCGAGGCAGGCAAGGCCAGGAAGGCAACAAAGTGCAGGCAGGGGGACTATCCGACCTAAGGCTGCGCTGCAAGTGTTGGAGCCTGGCTTAATTGCTGCCCTGTTGAGGTGCTTGACAGGCTAGTGCCTAGCGAGTAGCGACACATGGCTGCTCAGATTGTGCACAATATTGCAGTTCCTCCCACAGTGTGTAACATGTTGCATTGTATTAACCAACATGGGCTCAGGGCCAGGTCTGTTTAGCCCAGCTGGACCTGTGTGGTCTCCTCAAAATGTTAAATGTTAAAATGTTTGTATTTTTTTTCTCCATTACCACCCCCCCTCCCTTTTTAATAGCAGATCTATAGGCTCACAACGCGTCACATTGTGATGCTTTATGAGTGTGTATAGATCGCCTATTTTCAAATAGTCCTTAAAGGGATTGTGACATTAAAAAAAAGGTTTTGGAATTGTTCTTATTTTTTTTAGGTTTTCTAATCTCAATTGCACCCAAAAAACATGAACTTTTAACATTCAGTAGATTTTCTGTGATCTGGGGTTTTCTGGCTCAAACAGGCCTCTGATTTGCCGGCAGTTTGTGATGTAAGATCCTGCAAATCCCATATATGTCAATGGGATTTGCCAGCAGATGTCACTGTTTTCACTGTTTTGCCTGTTTTCATTGTAGCTCAAAAGGCTTCCAAACCCCAAAGTAAACTTCAGACCACAGAAAATCCACTGAATGTTCAAAGTTCAGGTTTTTTAGGTGTAATTGAGGTCATAAAACCTAAAAGAAAAAAGAAAAAGAAAAATAAATGAAAATGAATGTCATAAAACCTTTAATAGGATAAACACATTTTTGGTGGGGGAGGAGGGGTGGTGTCACTCACTTTAAGGCAAATTATATTGTTTTAAGATATATTTAGATGCTTTCTCCATTCCATCATACCAAATGTAAAGTCTGATTTAGTTGTACAACGGTGTCCTGTACTGAACGGGGTTCAACTCCCTGCAGTGCCCTGCTCAATGTGTTGTATTTACCGGAAAGGATGGGAAACATTAGCAAATTGCGGAGTGTTTAAAAAAAAACGATGGGTTATAGCCCATGTTTTTTGATTTTTTTGAAAAATTGCTGAAATTGCGGAATTTAGAATTTAGAATTTTTTTAAAAAATTGCGAAATTGCGGAAAAATGCGGAAAAAACAATTTTTTATAACAAATCTTTTTTAGCGCAATTTTCCGCTATTTCGCAATTTTTCAAAAAAACCATGGGACCATGGGCTATAGCCCATATCGTACGGCATACTATAGCGCGCCGTTTTTCATCATTTTTGATGATTTGACAAAAATGAAAAAATGAAAAAAACGATGGGTTATAGCCCATGTTTTTTGAAATTTTGGAAGAAAAAGTTAGCCTCGTTTCTCATCATTTTGGACCATGGGCTATAGCCCATATCGTACGGCATACTATAGCGCGCCGTTTTTCATCATTTTTGAGGATTTGAAAAAAATGACGAAATGACAAAAACGATGGGTTATAGCCCATGTTTTTTGAAATTTTGAAAAAAAAAGTTAGCCTCGTTTCTCATCATTTTGGACCATGGGCTATAGCCCATATCGTACGGCATACTATAGCGCGCCGTTTTTCATCATTTTTGAGGATTTGAAAAAAATGAAAAAATGAAAAAAGAAATCCGCAATTTCCTCAATTTCCTCAATTTCCATTTCCGCAATTTCCGCAATTACCATTTCCGCAATTTTCGCAATTTCCACAATTCCGCAATTTGACAAAAACGATGGGTTATAGCCCATGTTTTTTGAAATTTTGAAAAAAATAGTTAGCCTCGTTTCTCATCATTTTGGACCATGGGCTATAGCCCATATCGTACGGCATACTATAGCGCGCCGTTTTTCATCATTTTTGATGATTTGAAAAAAATGACGAAATGACAAAAACGATGGGTTATAGCCCATGTTTTTTGAAATTTTGAAAAAAAAAGTTAGCCTCGTTTCTCATCATTTTGGACCATGGGCTATAGGCCATATCGTACGGCATACTATAGCGCGCCGTTTTTCATCATTTTTGAGGATTTGAAAAAAATGACGAAATGACAAAAACGATGGGTTATAGCCCATGTTTTTTGAAATTTTGAAAAAAAAAGTTAGCCTCGTTTCTCATCATTTTGGACCATGGGCTATAGCCCATATCGTACGGCATACTATAGCGCGCCGTTTTTCATCATTTTTGAGGATTTGAAAAAAATGAAAAAATGAAAAAAAAAATCCGCAATTTCCTCAATTTCCTCAATTTCCATTTCCGCAATTTCCGCAATTACCATTTCCGCAATTTCCGCAATTTCCGCAATTCCGCAATTTGACAAAAACGATGGGTTATAGCCCATGTTTTTTGAAATTTTGAAAAAAAAAGTTAGCCTCGTTTCTCATCATTTTGGACCATGGGCTATAGCCCATATCGTACGGCATACTATAGCGCGCCGTTTTTCATCATTTTTGATGATTTGAAAAAAATGACGAAATGACAAAAACGATGGGTTATAGCCCATGTTTTTTGAAATTTTGAAAAAAAAAGTTAGCCTCGTTTCTCATCATTTTGGACCATGGGCTATAGCCCATATCGTACGGCATACTATAGCGCGCCGTTTTTCATCATTTTTGAGGATTTGAAAAAAATGACGAAATGACAAAAACGATGGGTTATAGCCCATGTTTTTTGAAATTTTGAAAAAAAAAGTTAGCCTCGTTTCTCATCATTTTGGACCATGGGCTATAGCCCATATCGTACGGCATACTATAGCGCGCCGTTTTTCATCATTTTTGATGATTTGAAAAAAATGACGAAATGACAAAAACGATGGGTTATAGCCCATGTTTTTTGAAATTTTGAAAAAAAAAGTTAGCCTCGTTTCTCATCATTTTGGACCATGGGCTATAGCCCATATCGTACGGCATACTATAGCGCGCCGTTTTTCATCATTTTTGAGGATTTGAAAAAAATGACGAAATGACAAAAACGATGGGTTATAGCCCATGTTTTTTGAAATTTTGAAAAAAAAGTTAGCCTCGTTTCTCATCATTTTGGACCATGGGCTATAGCCCATATCGTACGGCAGTGATACTCAACCTCAGGCCCGCGGGCCACATCAGGCCCGCGGGACCATTATGACTGGCCCACCAATGAAAATCTAAAAAAAAGAAGAAAATAAAATCTGGAAAATGAAATAAAAATAAATAAATCTGAATGAAGTTATCTTTAATTACATTATTATAAGTAATACTATTAGAGTTGTACTATTACTCGAACGAAAATAAAAGCTTGGGGGGGGGGGGGGGGGGAGATGCAATGCAAATGAAAGACATATACTGTGTATCCCTATTCCCTGACATAATTTTATAGCTAAATGGACAGATTTCTATTTTATTTGAATGATGAAACCCAGCTGCCATTAATAGATGGAAATTGCGGAAATGGAAATTGCGGAAATTGCGGAAATGTGCAAATGGAAATTGCGGAAATGTGAAAATGGAAATTGCGGAAATTGTGGAAATTGTGGAAATTGTGGAAATGGAAATTGCGGAAATTGCGGAAATGGAAATTGCGGAAATGGAAATTTCGGAAATTGCGGAAATGGAAATTGCGGAAATGGTAATTGCGGAAATTGCTCTTCACTTATAGCTATCTATTTTCAGGTAGATTGTTTTATTTTACTCAGTCAGCCATATCACTACTCATTTTTTTTCATGAAAAAGGTCATAGCTGGGTAATCTATTTTCAGGCAAATTGTGTTTATTGTATTTTATTTTACTCAGCCATAACAATTTATTTTCTGTTAACCAACTTGCTGGCTGGCAGGCAGGCAGACAGCTACTCATAGACAGGCAGACAGACAGACAGCTACTCATGGAGAATTGGACAGGCAGGCAATCAGACAGCTACTCATAGACAGGCAGACAGACAGCTACTCATGGGCTGCGTCCGAAATCATTCCCTATGCCCCATATAGTGCACTACTTTGAGGTTCCGCCATTTTGTTATAGTGTCCGAATATGTAGTGAGCATTTTTGCACCCTAACGTAGTGGACTGAAGTATCCCATAATGCACCGGGAATTGTAGGGAGCATCCGATGGTCACTACAAAAACACAGCGAAGCAAATCTGCCCCATAATGCATTGTGCAAGCTCGCTCTTGAGCGCACATGCACGCGTTTGCGCACGTGCGCTGCTTCTGCATGCGCTCATTGCGCTCCAACTCAGAAGAGGCAGAAGTTGAACCAGCGAAAGAAATCAACACAAATGTACTTTTTAAACTTTCGTTTTCCCCTCTTTTCTTCCCTGGCGGATCTCGAAGCTACAGATCTCGAGACAAATGATCTGTGCATTTATTTGAAATTTTATTTTATTTATAATAAATCTACTCATTTGCAATAGTATTACTAATCTGATTCATTGTATCACCCAGGCCCAGCGCATGACGTTAGGAGAGGAATCAGTTGCTTGCTGTAGAATATATTTGTGAGATTCTTTATCACAAATGATAAATGCATTAAAACTTCAATGTGTAGGCAGTCATTTATTGGACTGCTGTTTCTGTTAACACCAAACGTCCGTATTGTGAGCAGAGCTTGTAGATCGGCTACTTTTGGTAATTCTTTACCAAAAGTACCCAAGTAAAAGTATACAAGCTCACAACACGGACGTCGCGTGTTGCTTATAGATCGGCTATTTTTGGTAGGCCTATCCCCCCCGCCCCAGGATTAGCGGGGGTTCATGTGGTTAATCAATCATGCTGGTGATATTTTCATATATTGTCAAGGTTGTGCACTGTTTTCATATTGCTGGATAATGGATATAGCCTAATATTAATTTATTGATAATAATCATAGGCCCATTGTTATGGGCCTATGATTTTAAAATAACCTTTTTATCATAGATATATAGGCCTAAATGCCTGCAAACATATTTTCATTAACCTATTTTTTCTTTATTCATTCATGAATTTAAAAATAACTTTACAAATTGTCCTTGCAGGGAGGTGACAGCCTGCAGTCACTTATTTGATACAGTCTGTTCCTAGCAGAAATTCAGCAGCAGCGTTTTGATTGGTTTCTTGTAGTCAGTTGATTCTTCATATCCAAATGAGTGAAACGGCCGGGATGATTTGTTTATTTTTCAAACAGTTCTTTATGAGGCGATCTGAAAAAACCTAATGGGGATTTCATGCAAATAAAAAGTACATGAACCCGCGGAACTACAGCGCCCTCTATCGATATTGACGTCAGAGTCGGTGCTCCCCATACAGGGAGTATTGTCCGAAATCATCACTATAGAGTCCACTAGAGTCTGGATCCCCGTATGGGGGATAGGGAGTAGGGAACAACCCTAGCAATTCGGACGCAGCCATGGAGAATTGGACAGGCAGGCAGACAGCTACTCATGGACAATTGGACAGGCAGGAAGGCAGACAGCTACTCATAGACAGACAAACAGCTACTCATGGACAATTGGACAGGCAGGAAGGCAGACAGCTACTCATAGACAGACAGACAGCTACTCATAGACAATTGGGCAGGCAGGCAGACAGCTACTCATAGACAGACAGACAGCTACTCATGGACAATTGGACAGGCAGGAAGGCAGACAGCTGCTAGATGGCTGCTGGTGCTCATTTGCCTGATTGAACACCTGTTAAAGGCTGATGGTGGTGACACTCAAACAAATATCAAACAAGATGGCGGAATAAACAAACCTATAAAGGCTGATACAGACAGCCACAGACACACACGTCCTTGTGTTTATTAATATAAGCCTTTATAACCAACCAAAGGGTGAAATAATGCACGTGCGTGCGTGCGTGAGTGCATGAGTGCGTGTGTGTGTGTGTGTGTGTGTGTGTGTGGTGCACACAGCAGTTACATCAACAGTGGATGATCCAAATCACTCTGACTAACGGACCAATGACGGACGGACTAGTTGAACAGGTGACCGGATCCAGTGGGCGGGGCTTTGGATTTAAATAGGAGCGGCCATGTTTTTTCCCAGCATGCTGTTTGGTTTGGGATCCACTTCATGCTGTCTGTGAGCAGAGCGGTTTGTTCCAAGGTAAGAAGCGTTTGTTTGAGAAACACGGTTTTATCCTTGAGCACTGTTGTTGTTTAGACATTAAGATGATTTATAGGACTGTTTATTGTTTAAACAGAGTATTTATAAGACTGTTGTTTATTGTGACACTAAATGGACAACAATGTCAGCAATGTTTGTCCTTTTATAGGACTCGTTCTTTGGCCTTGGGCCTCGATCACACAAAAAAAACATTTGTCTTAAGAGTCTGTTTAATGGCCGCCCCAATGCATTTCCAATGGGAGGCACATGCTTTGACCAAACATTTGTGTTTGATTTTGGGGGGCAATCAAACACAGGCAGAGCCCAGAACATATGCTTATGTGTGACTGAGGCCTTGGGCCTTGATCGCACCATGGCAACAAAGCATTGTCTTGTCTGTGAAAATGGCTGATCTACAAGCTCACAATGCATTGTGAATGTGATGTGACACATTGTGAGCTTTTAGATCTACTATTTTCAAAAGGTTTTTTTCTGTTCAAAATGACCAAGTATGCAGATTGTCCCATTTGAAATGTTTAAGTACATTTTGATGCCAAAACCTTTTAACTTTGACTCAAGTTATATAATGTAGATTTTGAAGTTTAGATTTTTTTTTACCAATATCTTAAAGGGACAATTCACTTTAAAAAACTAACTTTTTGTCATTGTATTATCTACTCGGGTTTATGTGAACACTACAGACAGTTTTTAAGTTAAAATGCTAAAAAGCTAAAATGAATATTTAAATACTGAATCAAGCAACTTAAAAGCTGTCTGCAGTGTTCACATAAGCCTGAGTAGACGATAAAGTGAAATATCCTTTTAATATTATATGAATTTGACAATGTATGAAATCTGGATAAAGAGTAATGTTGTTTTTATTTATGTCTTGCAGGTTAATCATGTGACCTTGGTGTCATGTGTGACCTTGGATGGGGTCATCAGGAGATGGCTGGTATTGATAATAGAGTGTCTACTCGGCTGAGCTGAAACGTATAACGGTGTCAACGAACGCTCCCTGAGATTACGAGGCGTACGGTGCTCGGGACGTATTTTGCCATACAACCTACGCGGCTCTATTGATACCGGCTATCTTCAACTGAGCGACGGAAGCCCCCCCATGGTATGTACCTGGATTACATGTGGCTGTAGTAGAAACAAGGGCAGTGTCACCATTACATGTCAAGTTGACCATTCATTGTCATACATATGATTTTACATATGTTTGGGTGAAAAACCTTACTGAGGTTTTTATGTGTTTTTAGTATTTCAATGTGTCCATGATTTCATGGACACTTCCTACCCAGACTACAATTCCCATAATGCTTTGGTGCACTGCTCCTTGTGCATAGGGGAGGGCTGTCTTACTGAGACAACATGTAGTCTAGGCAAGGACTGTATAAAGAGGACAGGAAGCGAAGACCGTAAGGGCGCCGCCATGTTGATCACATGGTGCTCCATGGAAGGAAAGAAACATGCGCAGTTGAGACCAGGAAGTTGGACATGCATATGGCACAAATGGCCCAGCAGATGGCGTGAGGTGATTAAAGACCTTGCTGAAAGTAGGGACGCTTGTATCTCACTCTTCTGCCAGCCTATATGCTGAAGCCAGCTTGGCTCAGTGCTCACCATGAACGGACTGACTGAGACAGCCGTGTCATGATCAGTGCAAGTTGTGCAACTATAATATATCTATATAATTTGTATGTAATACAGTGGTTTTCAACTTTTGCCTGTTGATCAGTCCGTTCATGGTGAGCACTGAGCCAAGCTGGCTTCAGCATATAGGCTGGCAGAAGAGTGAGATACAAGCGTCCCTACTTTCAGCAAGGTCTTTAATCACCTCACGCCATCTGCTGGGCCATTTGTGCCATATGCATGTCCAACTTCCTGGTCTCAACTGCGCATGTTTCTTTCCTTCCATGGAGCACCATGTGATCAACATGGCGGCGCCCTTACGGTCTTCGCTTCCTGTCCTCTTTATACAGTCCTTGAGTCTAGGGAGGAAGTGAGCCCATTGTCCATGACATCATGGAGCCCATGGACACTTTTGAAATACTACATATATAAAAACGACGATTACCCACATAAAAAACCCAGGAAAGTGTTTCTTGTCTCCCAAACATCATTAAAATAAGCTCTGGTTGCAAAAGGGGTGAAGTCGCCTTTAATGGGTTGAATCATTAAAGCTGCTATAAGCAATATGTCAAATGTAATTACTTTAAAAAAAATTGGTATTCAGACTGCCAGCAATGGGTAAAACAATATTGTCTCTGACACATCTTGGGGCCACAATCTGCATTCAAAGATGTTCCTAGCTTTGTCATTGGTCGATTTGCCTGTCTACTTCCTGATTGGTCAGTCATTTTGACCGGGTTCTTTTTTTTTCTCTGACCAATGACAAAGCTTCTAGGAATATCTTTGACTGCAGATTGTGGCCCCTAGATGTATCGCAGAGACTAAATCATGTGTGTTTTACTCATTGCTGAATGAAATAAAAATCATTAAAATTGACATTATTGCATATAGGAGCTTTAATCACAATTTGTGACAATGATAAAGTAAGATATTGGTGACACAGCTTTCAGTGACTGTTATGACTTACAAAATGTCATCCTGTAGGCCGACAACTAAATAGATATATTTTTTTCTTCATTTCAGAACGTGAAGCTGACAAGGCGACGTCGGTATTGAAGGTACAGTGCTGTTGCCACTCCTGGGTGCTGTTGGCAGTGAAGGTTAGTAATGAACATTTTGATTCCTGATGCTTGTGTAAGTGGGCTACATGCTACATGCTACCATACCATAGGTTGTCATTCGCACCGTGTATCGTTTCACGTAATCTGTGTATAATGCCACTCTACATCACATGCCGCAATGTGATTTATGTATTGTTTAACATAATTTACGGGTAAAGCTGTCGCGTCACGTCACATCACATTATGTATGTTCTGTTGTAGTCTTTCTGTGCTGTTTTCTGTGTCGAGTTATTAGAATTTCTATTTCCTTTCTCTTTTAATAAAAAAAAGTATTTTTTTTATTTCTCCTTGCCCATTGCCCTAGTTCTTCACTAGTGGACTGTGTGTACAAAATGTGATTTGGCGTCATGCGACTTATTTCCGGTATCATTATGGTAGCATGTAGCCTGCTTAACACTGTTTACAGCCTTCTATGCTGTAGATCTCTCCAAACTAACAGGAAGAAAATTATGGCAGATTTTCTTCGTTGGTTAGTTTGTTTTGTTTAGTGCTGATATTGAAGGTAAGTGGGCGTAGTTTATTATCTTTTGATGTCGGGCAGAAACCTTGTATCTCCATAGTTCAACCTTTTGTAAATTAATTTCCTTACTTGGTCATGCTACAGTGTCACACACTAAAGTAGCAAATAGCTGATCTACAAGCTCACGATGCAAAGATCATCCCTTATTGAATATAACCTATTAGTATCGAACATGCACGGTTTCTACCCCGACCTTTCATCTTCTCTTCTATTCTTTGCTTTAATAAAGTTATTGTTTTTTCTGGTCAGAGTTTTTAATCGCATTTTGCTTTATTTTTCATAAGTCATTTCTTTCTTTCCTATCTATCACTAGTTCTTCACTAGTGTATGTGGTGCGTGTGTCGGGTCGTGTCTCTCATACAGTTTCTAATCATTTGATTGGAGCTGTATCGTTTCACGTCATTTGCGTTGTGTCATTTGCTGGTAAAGCGCCATCACGTCAGTTCACATCAGATATGAACACAGGCCGGTATGTGATGTGCATTTATGTGATATTTTTATGTGATTATTTCACAAATTGCGGATAGCTCGTTGCACGCCATGCACTCTGTTCATTGCTCTTGTGTTCTAATGTCATCCTCAGTGTTGTATGTATGTTGTGTTCTCATGTTCATAGTGTTGCTGTATTGCTGACAAATACTGGGGTCCAAAGAATGCTTCTGCCATTGCATAATTTGCACCTCGTATAATTTGTCAATCGTCCACAAATGGCATAAATTGTAATGTATATTTAAATTTGGGCAATTCTTTTGAAAACATGTAGATTTTAAAATAGAAATGTGGGACAACTGGCTAGAAAGACTGGCCACAAACCTAAGGCCAACTGCTTGGGCGGAGACCAAGAATCTTTTTGTTTTGTTCATGTTCATAAAGCGCTCCAAGTGCTTTAAGTGAGAAGTCCAGCAGCAAACCTCTAGGTCATAAGAGCATTGTTTGTGCTATATTATCAGATCCAATTTGTGAGTATAAAGCTTCATCTAAGCCCACATCACATATGAACACAGGCCCGGTATGTGATGTGTGTTTATGTCTCGTATCATTTCACATTGGTGAGTAAGGCTTCATCACGTCATCCCCACATCACATGATGAATTTAGGGTTAGGGCTAGGGTTAGGTATGTGATGTGGATTGATGTGATGTATGTCTTTTATAATGTGCGAGTGAAGCTTCATCGTGTCAGTTCACATCACATTATGTGGTGTGTATTGATGTGATTTATTTATGCTGCCATTTGCAGCTAAAACTTAATTCATGCCGGTCAGTAGGCGAGGCATTGACGATGGGCCTATGACCCAAAGGTTTTCTGCTGCACTTTTCACTTTTAGCACTTTGCAGCTCTTTATGAGCACGGAAAAATTAAATATTTTCTTAGTTTATGTCTGAGGAGTTTTCCTTAGTCTTCTTCTCGATTTCAATTGTAAGACATAATCATGGCTATCATTTATAGTCCATTATGATTCAAATTATTATGAATGTGATTGCTTTTGGACCTGTAAATTACAACAAAACAAACTAAGGCACTGGTGTGGTACTACTGGTTTACCAGAATGGGGTTCAACTCCCTGCGGTGCCCTCAATTTGTTGTATTTAGATGGTTCATTTTCTGCTCATTGTTGCCTTTTCAGAGATGATAACCCCCAGGTTCTTTACTGCGTTTGTACTCTCTACATTTGCGTTACAAGTCTATTTAGGGACAAGCCCGAAGGTACTCTTGGTTTTCTCTTCTCCTTCCACCAAAAATGGCAGTCCACGGTCACACTCGGCAGTCAGTTGGGGGTTGGGGGTCCATATTAGAAGTCCATGGAACTTTTTTTCAAATCCTCGTTTTTCAGTATGCCGTTTTTCATTTTGGAGGATTTGAAAAAATAGACTAATCATTCCAAGATCATGGACTATAGCCCATGGTCTCGGGATGATTTTCGTTCCATAGTGAGGCGGCATAGCTAACCTATCGTTCATTTTATGACGTAAGTGCCAAATTTGGCAGAAGTTTTGACAGATATATTGGTAACGAAACTGGATATTGGGCCATCCCAAATTCTTATTCTGGTGGGTGTGGCAGCCATTTTTCAAAATGGCCGCCAGCGGTTTTGTCAAATCTTCCTAAACGTCCCTCCAGCAGCTACAATATTTGCTGTAGAAGACTGAAATGTTGCATGAAGGTCATGTGCTTTCAGACCAATTGGCTAAAAGGGGTGGGGGAGATGCAATGGGAGTGGCCTATCATAAAATGTGCATAACTAAGTAGACATACAAATTTTGTTTTCATTATTACATTTATTTTCAAAAATGATGAAAAACGGCGCGCTATAGTATGCCGTACGATATGGGCTATAGCCAATGGTCCAAAATGATGAGAAACGAGGCTAACTTTTTTTTTCAATATTTCAAAAAACATGGGCTATAACCCATCGTTTTTGTCATTTCGTAAAAAAAATTAAATCTTCAAAAATGATGAAAACGGCGCGCTATAGTATGCCGTACGATATGGGCTATAGCCCATGGTCCAAAATGATGAGAAACGAGGCTAACTTTTTTTTTCAAAATTTCAAAAAACATGGGCTATAACCTTTCGTTTTTGTCATTTCGTCATTTTTTTCAAAAATGATGAAAAACGGCGCGCTATAGTATGCCGTACGATATGGGCTATAGCCCATGGTCCAAAATGATGAGAAACGAGGCTAACTTTTTTTTTCAAAAAACATGGGCTATAACCTTTCGTTTTTGTCATTTCGTCATTTTTTTCAAATCTTCAAAAATGATGAAAAACGGCGCCCTATAGTATGCCGTACGATATGGGCTATAGCCCATGGTCCAAAATGATGAGAAACGAGGCTAACTTTTTTTTTCAAAATTTCAAAAAACATGGGCTATAACCTTTCGTTTTTGTCATTTTTTTCAAATCTTCAAAAATGATGAAAAACGGCGCGCTATAGTATGCCGTACGATATGGGCTATAGCCCATGGTCCAAAATGATGAGAAACGAGGCTAACTTTTTTATTCAAAATTTCAAAAAACATGGGCTATAACCTTTAGTTTTTGTCATTTTGTCATTTTTTTCAAATCTTCAAAAATGATGAAAAACGGCGCGCTATAGTATGCCATACGATATGGGCTATAGCCCATGGTCCAAAATGATGAGAAACGAGGCTAACTTTTTTTTTCAAAATTTCAAAAAACATGGGCTATAACCTTTCGTTTTTGTCATTTCGTCATTTTTTTCAAATCTTCAAAAATGATGAAAAACGGCGCGCTATAGTATGCCGTACGATATGGGCTATAGCCCATGGTCCAAAATGATGAGAAACGAGGCTAACTTTTTTTTTCAAAATTTCAAAAAACATGGGCTATAACCTTTCGTTTTTGTCATTTCGTAATTTTTTTCAAATCTTTAAAAATGATGAAAAACGGCGCGCTATAGAATGCTGTACGATATGGGCTATAGCCCATGGTCCAAAATGATGAGAAACGAGGCAAACTTTTTTTTTCAAAATTTAAAAAAACATGGGCTATAACCTTTCGTTTTTGTCATTTCGTCATTTTTTTCAAATCTTCAAAAATGATGAAAAACGGCGCGCTATAGTATGCCGTACGATATGGGCTATAGCCCATGGTCCAAAATGATGAGAAACGAGGCTAACTTTTTTTTTCAAAATTTCAAAAAACATGGGCTATAACCTTTCGTTTTTGTCATTTCGTAATTTTTTCAAATCTTTAAAAATGATGAAAAACGGCGCGCTATAGAATGCCGTACGATATGGGCTATAGCCCATGGTCCAAAATGATGAGAAACGAGGCTAACTTTTTTTTTCAAAATTTCAAAAAACATGGGCTATAACCTTTCGTTTTTGTCATTTTGTCATTTTTTTTAAATCTTCAAAAATGATGAAAAACGGCGTGCTATAGTATGCCGTACGATATGGGCTATAGCCCATGGTCCAAAATGATGAGAAACGAGGCTAACTTTTTTTTTCAAAATTTCAAAAAACATGGGCTATAACCTTTCGTTTTTGTCATTTCGTAATTTTTTTCAAATCTTTAAAAATGATGAAAAACGGCGCGCTATAGAATGCCGTACGATATGGGCTATAGCACATGGTCCAAAATGATGAGAAACGAGGCTAACTTTTTTTTTCAAAATTTCAAAAAACATGGGCTATAACCTTTCGTTTTTGTCATTTCGTAATTTTTTTCTAATCTTTAAAAATGATGAAAAACGGCGCGCTATAGAATGCCGTACGATATGGGCTATAGCCCATGGTCCATAATGATGAGAAACGAGGCTAACTTTTTTTTTCAAAATTTCAAAAAACATGGGCTATAACCTTTCGTTTTTGTCATTTCGTAATTTTTTTCAAATCTTTAAAAATGATGAAAAACGGCGCGCTATAGAATGCCGTACGATATGGGCTATAGCACATGGTCCAAAATGATGAGAAACGAGGCTAACTTTTTTTTTCAAAATTTCAAAAAACATGGGCTATAACCTTTCGTTTTTGTCATTTCGTAATTTTTTTCAAATCTTTAAAAATGATGAAAAACGGCGCGCTATAGAATGCCGTACGATATGGGCTATAGCCCATGGTCCAAAATGATGAGAAACGAGGCTAACTTTTTTTTTCAAAATTTCAAAAAACATGGGCTATAACCTTTCGTTTTTGTCATTTTGTCATTTTTTTCAAATCTTCAAAAATGATGAAAAACGGCGCGCTATAGTATGCCGTACGATATGGGCTATAGCCCATGGTCCAAAATGATGAGAAACGAGGCTAACTTTTTTTTTCAAAATTTAAAAAAACATGGGCTATAACCTTTCGTTTTTGTCATTTCGTCATTTTTTTCAAATCTTCAAAAATGATGAAAAACGGCGCGCTATAGTATGCCGTACGATATGGGCTATAGCCCATGGTCCAAAATGATGAGAAACGAGGCTAACTTTTTTTTTCAAAATTTCAAAAAACATGGGCTATAACCTTTCGTTTTTGTCATTTCGTAATTTTTTCAAATCTTTAAAAATGATGAAAAACGGCGCGCTATAGAATGCCGTACGATATGGGCTATAGCCCATGGTCCAAAATGATGAGAAACGAGGCTAACCTTTTTTTTCAAAATTTCAAAAAACATGGGCTATAACCTTTCGTTTTTGTCATTTTGTCATTTTTTTTAAATCTTCAAAAATGATGAAAAACGGCGCGCTATAGTATGCCGTACGATATGGGCTATAGCCCATGGTCCAAAATGATGAGAAACGAGGCTAACTTTTTTTTTCAAAATTTCAAAAAACATGGGCTATAACCTTTCGTTTTTGTCATTTCGTAATTTTTTTCAAATCTTTAAAAATGATGAAAAACGGCGCGCTATAGAATGCCGTACGATATGGGCTATAGCACATGGTCCAAAATGATGAGAAACGAGGCTAACTTTTTTTTTCAAAATTTTAAAAAACATGGGCTATAACCTTTCGTTTTTGTCATTTTGTCATTTTTTTCAAATCTTCAAAAATGATGAAAAACGGCGCGCTATAGTATGCCGTACGATATGGGCTATAGCCCATGGTCCAAAATGATGAGAAACGAGGCTAACTTTTTTTTTCAAAATTTAAAAAAACATGGGCTATAACCTTTCGTTTTTGTCATTTCGTCATTTTTTTCAAATCTTCAAAAATGATGAAAAACGGCGCGCTATAGTATGCCGTACGATATGGGCTATAGCCCATGGTCCAAAATGATGAGAAACGAGGCTAACTTTTTTTTTCAAAATTTCAAAAAACATGGGCTATAACCTTTCGTTTTTGTCATTTCGTAATTTTTTCAAATCTTTAAAAATGATGAAAAACGGCGCGCTATAGAATGCCGTACGATATGGGCTATAACCCATGGTCCAAAATGATGAGAAACGAGGCTAACTTTTTTTTTCAAAATTTCAAAAAACATGGGCTATAACCTTTCGTTTTTGTCATTTTGTCATTTTTTTAAAATCTTCAAAAATGATGAAAAACGGCGCGCTATAGTATGCCGTACGATATGGGCTATAGCCCATGGTCCAAAATGATGAGAAACGAGGCTAACTTTTTTTTTCAAAATTTCAAAAAACATGGGCTATAACCTTTCGTTTTTGTCATTTCGTAATTTTTTTCAAATCTTTAAAAATGATGAAAAACGGCGCGCTATAGAATGCCGTACGATATGGGCTATAGCACATGGTCCAAAATGATGAGAAACGAGGCTAACTTTTTTTTTCAAAATTTTAAAAAAACATGGGCTATAACCTTTCGTTTTTGTCATTTTGTCATTTTTTTCAAATCTTCAAAAATGATGAAAAACGGCGCGCTATAGTATGCCGTACGATATGGGCTATAGCCCATGGTCCAAAATGATGAGAAACGAGGCTAACTTTTTTTTTCAAAATTTCAAAAAACATGGGCTATAACCTTTCGTTTTTGTCATTTCGTAATTTTTTTCAAATCTTTAAAAATGATGAAAAACGGCGCGCTATAGAATGCCGTACGATATGGGCTATAGCCCATGGTCCAAAATGATGAGAAACGAGGCTAACTTTTTTTTTCAAAATTTCAAAAAACATGGGCTATAACCTTTCGTTTTTGTCATTTCGTCATTTTTTTCAAATCTTCAAAAATGATGAAAAACGGCGCGCTATAGTATGCCGTACGATATGGGCTATAGCCCATGGTCCAAAATGATGAGAAACGAGGCTAACTTTTTTTTTCAAAATTTCAAAAAACATGGGCTATAACCCATCGTTTTTGTCATTTCGTAATTTTTTTCAAATCTTTAAAAATGATGAAAAACGGCGCGCTATAGTATGCCGTACGATATGGGCTATAGCCCATGGTCCAAAATGATGAGAAACGAGGCTAACTTTTTTTTTCAAAATTTCAAAAAACATGGGCTATAACCTTTCGTTTTTGTCATTTCGTCATTTTTTTCAAATCTTCAAAAATGATGAAAAACGGCGCGCTATAGTATGCCGTACGATATGGGCTATAGCCCATGGTCCAAAATGATGAGAAACGAGGCTAACTTTTTTTTTCAAAATTTCAAAAAACATGGGATATAACCTTTCGTTTTTGTCATTTCGTCATTTTTTTCAAATCTTCAAAAATGATGAAAAACGGCGCGCTATAGTATGCCGTACGATATGGGCTATAGCCCATGGTCCAAAATGATGAGAAACGAGGCTAACTTTTTTTTTCAAAATTTCAAAAAACATGGGCTATAACCTTTCGTTTTTGTCATTTCGTAATTTTTTTCAAATCTTTAAAAATGATGAAAAACGGCGCGCTATAGAATGCCGTACGATATGGGCTATAGCCCATGGTCCAAAATGATGAGAAACGAGGCTAACCTTTTTTTTCAAAATTTCAAAAAACATGGGCTATAACCTTTCGTTTATGTCATTTTGTCATTTTTTTCAAATCTTCAAAAATGATGAAAAACGGCGCGCTATAGTATGCCGTACGATATGGGCTATAGCCCATGGTCCAAAATGATGAGAAACGAGGCTAACTTTTTTTTTCAAAATTTCAAAAAACATGGGCTATAACCTTTCGTTTTTGTCATTTCGTAATTTTTTTCAAATCTTTAAAAATGATGAAAAACGGCGCGCTATAGAATGCCGTACGATATGGGCTATAGCCCATGGTCCAAAATGATGAGAAACGAGGCTAACTTTTTTTTTCAAAATTTCAAAAAACATGGGCTATAACCTTTCGTTTTTGTCATTTTGTCATTTTTTTCAAATCTTCAAAAATGATGAAAAACGGCGCGCTATAGTATGCCGTACGATATGGGCTATAGCCCATGGTCCAAAATGATGAGAAACGAGGCTAACTTTTTTTTTCAAAATTTAAAAAAACATGGGCTATAACCTTTCGTTTTTGTCATTTCGTCATTTTTTTCAAATCTTCAAAAATGATGAAAAACGGCGCGCTATAGTATGCCGTACGATATGGGCTATAGCCCATGGTCCAAAATGATGAGAAACGAGGCTAACTTTTTTTTTCAAAATTTCAAAAAACATGGGCTATAACCTTTCGTTTTTGTCATTTCGTAATTTTTTCAAATCTTTAAAAATGATGAAAAACGGCTCGCTATAGAATGCCGTACGATATGGGCTATAGCCCATGGTCCAAAATGATGAGAAACGAGGCTAACTTTTTTTTTCAAAATTTCAAAAAACATGGGCTATAACCTTTCGTTTTTGTCATTTTGTCATTTTTTTCAAATCTTCAAAAATGATGAAAAACGGCGCGCTATAGTATGCCGTACGATATGGGCTATAGCCCATGGTCCAAAATGATGAGAAACGAGGCTAACTTTTTTTTTCAAAATTTAAAAAAACATGGGCTATAACCTTTCGTTTTTGTCATTTCGTCATTTTTTTCAAATCTTCAAAAATGATGAAAAACGGCGCGCTATAGTATGCCGTACGATATGGGCTATAGCCCATGGTCCAAAATGATGAGAAACGAGGCTAACTTTTTTTTTCAAAATTTCAAAAAACATGGGCTATAACCTTTCGTTTTTGTCATTTCGTAATTTTTTCAAATCTTTAAAAATGATGAAAAACGGCGCGCTATAGAATGCCGTACGATATGGGCTATAGCCCATGGTCCAAAATGATGAGAAACGAGGCTAACTTTTTTTTTCAAAATTTCAAAAAACATGGGCTATAACCTTTCGTTTTTGTCATTTTGTCATTTTTTTTAAATCTTCAAAAATGATGAAAAACGGCGCGCTATAGTATGCCGTACGATATGGGCTATAGCCCATGGTCCAAAATGATGAGAAACGAGGCTAACTTTTTTTTTCAAAATTTAAAAAAACATGGGCTATAACCTTTCGTTTTTGTCATTTCGTAATTTTTTTCAAATCTTTAAAAATGATGAAAACGGCGCGCTATAGAATGCCGTACGATATGGGCTATAGCACATGGTCCAAAATGATGAGAAACGAGGCTAACTTTTTTTTTCAAATTTTTAAAAAAACATGGGCTATAACCTTTCGTTTTTGTCATTTTGTCATTTTTTTCAAATCTTCAAAAATGATGAAAAACGGCGCACTATAGTATGCCGTACGATATGGGCTATAGCCCATGGTCCAAAATGATGAGAAACGAGGCTAACTTTTTTTTTCAAAATTTCAAAAAACATGGGCTATAACCTTTCGTTTTTGTCATTTCGTCATTTTTTTCAAATCTTCAAAAATGATGAAAAACGGCGCGCTATAGAATGCCGTACGATATGGGCTATAGCACATGGTCCAAAATGATGAGAAACGAGGCTAACTTTTTTTTTCAAAATTTTAAAAAACATGGGCTATAACCTTTCGTTTTTGTCATTTTGTCATTTTTTTCAAATCTTCAAAAATGATGAAAAACGGCGCGCTATAGTATGCCGTACGATATGGGCTATAGCCCATGGTCCAAAATGATGAGAAACGAGGCTAACTTTTTTTTTCAAAATTTAAAAAAACATGGGCTATAACCTTTCGTTTTTGTCATTTCGTCATTTTTTTCAAATCTTCAAAAATGATGAAAAACGGCGCGCTATAGTATGCCGTACGATATGGGCTATAGCCCATGGTCCAAAATGATGAGAAACGAGGCTAACTTTTTTTTTCAAAATTTCAAAAAACATGGGCTATAACCTTTCGTTTTTGTCATTTCGTAATTTTTTCAAATCTTTAAAAATGATGAAAAACGGCGCGCTATAGAATGCCGTACGATATGGGCTATAGCCCATGGTCCAAAATGATGAGAAACGAGGCTAACTTTTTTTTTCAAAATTTCAAAAAACATGGGCTATAACCTTTCGTTTTTGTCATTTTGTCATTTTTTTTAAATCTTCAAAAATGATGAAAAACGGCGCGCTATAGTATGCCGTACGATATGGGCTATAGCCCATGGTCCAAAATGATGAGAAACGAGGCTAACTTTTTTTTTCAAAATTTCAAAAAACATGGGCTATAACCTTTCGTTTTTGTCATTTCGTAATTTTTTTCAAATCTTTAAAAATGATGAAAACGGCGCGCTATAGAATGCCGTACGATATGGGCTATAGCACATGGTCCAAAATGATGAGAAACGAGGCTAACTTTTTTTTTCAAATTTAAAAAAAAACATGGGCTATAACCTTTCCTTTTTGTCATTTTGTCATTTTTTTCAAATCTTCAAAAATGATGAAAAACGGCGCACTATAGTATGCCGTACGATATGGGCTATAGCCCATGGTCCAAAATGATGAGAAACGAGGCTAACTTTTTTTTTCAAAATTTCAAAAAACATGGGCTATAACCTTTCGTTTTTGTCATTTCGTCATTTTTTTCAAATCTTCAAAAATGATGAAAAACGGCGCGCTATAGTATGCCGTACGATATGGGCTATAGCCCATGGTCCAAAATGATGAGAAACGAGGCTAACTTTTTTTTTCAAAATTTCAAAAAACATGGGCTATAACCTTTCGTTTTTGTCATTTCGTCATTTTTTTCAAATCTTCAAAAATGATGAAAAACGGCGCGCTATAGTATGCCGTACGATATGGGCTATAGCCCATGGTCCAAAATGATGAGAAACGAGGCTAACATTTTTTTTCAAAATTTCAAAAAACATGGGCTATAACCCATCGTTTTTGTCATTTCGTAATTTTTTTCAAATCTTCAAAAATGATGAAAAACGGCGCGCTATAGTATGCCGTACGATATGGGCTATAGCCCATGGTCCAAAATTATGAGAAACGAGGCTAACTTTTTTTTTCAAAATTTCAAAAAACATGGGCTATAACCCATCGTTTTTGTCATTTCGTAATTTTTTTCAAATCTTTAAAAATGATGAAAAACGGCGCGCTATAGTATGCCGTACGATATGGGCTATAGCCCATGGTCCAAAATGATGAGAAACGAGGCTAACTTTTTTTTTCAAAATTTCAAAAAACATGGGCTATAACCTTTAGTTTTTGTCATTTTGTCATTTTTTTCAAATCTTCAAAAATGATGAAAAACGGCGCGCTATAGTATGCCGTACGATATGGGTTATAGCCCATGGTCCAAAATGATGAGAAACGAGGCTAACTTTTTTTTTCAAAATTTCAAAAAACATGGGCTATAACCCATCGTTTTTGTCATTTCGTCATTTTTTTCAAATCTTCAAAAATGATGAAAAACGGCGCGCTATAGTATGCCGTACGATATGGGCTATAGCCCATGGTCCAAAATGATGAGAAACGAGGCTAACTTTTTTTTCCAAAATTTCAAAAAACATGGGCTATCACCTTTCGTTTTTGCCATTTCGTCATTTTTTTCAAATCTTCAAAAATGATGAAAAACGGCGCGCTATAGTATGCCGTACGATATGGGCTATAGCCCATGGTCCAAAATGATGAGAAACGAGGCTAACATTTTTTTTCAAAATTTCAAAAAACATGGGCTATAACCCATCGTTTTTGTCATTTCGTAATTTTTTTCAAATCTTCAAAAATGATGAAAAACGGCGCGCTATAGTATGCCGTACGATATGGGCTATAGCCCATGGTCCAAAATTATGAGAAACGAGGCTAACTTTTTTTTTCAAAATTTCAAAAAACATGGGCTATAACCCATCGTTTTTGTCATTTCGTAATTTTTTTCAAATCTTTAAAAATGATGAAAAACGGCGCGCTATAGTATGCCGTACGATATGGGCTATAGCCCATGGTCCAAAATGATGAGAAACGAGGCTAACTTTTTTTTTCAAAATTTCAAAAAACATGGGCTATAACCTTTAGTTTTTGTCATTTTGTCATTTTTTTCAAATCTTCAAAAATGATGAAAAACGGCGCGCTATAGTATGCCGTACGATATGGGTTATAGCCCATGGTCCAAAATGATGAGAAACGAGGCTAACTTTTTTTTTCAAAATTTCAAAAAACATGGGCTATAACCCATCGTTTTTGTCATTTCGTCATTTTTTTCAAATCTTCAAAAATGATGAAAAACGGCGCGCTATAGTATGCCGTACGATATGGGCTATAGCCCATGGTCCAAAATGATGAGAAACGAGGCTAACTTTTTTTTCCAAAATTTCAAAAAACATGGGCTATCACCTTTCGTTTTTGCCATTTCGTCATTTTTTTCAAATCTTCAAAAATGATGAAAAACGGCGCGCTATAGTATGCCGTACGATATGGGCTATAGCCCATGGTCCAAAATGATGAGAAACGAGGCTAACATTTTTTTTCAAAATTTCAAAAAACATGGGCTATAACCCATCGTTTTTGTCATTTCGTAATTTTTTTCAAATCTTCAAAAATGATGAAAAACGGCGCGCTATAGTATGCCGTACGATATGGGCTATAGCCCATGGTCCAAAATTATGAGAAACGAGGCTAACTTTTTTTTTCAAAATTTCAAAAAACATGGGCTATAACCCATCGTTTTTGTCATTTCGTAATTTTTTTCAAATCTTTAAAAATGATGAAAAACGGCGCGCTATAGTATGCCGTACGATATGGGCTATAGCCCATGGTCCAAAATGATGAGAAACGAGGCTAACTTTTTTTTTCAAAATTTCAAAAAACATGGGCTATAACCTTTAGTTTTTGTCATTTTGTCATTTTTTTCAAATCTTCAAAAATGATGAAAAACGGCGCGCTATAGTATGCCGTACGATATGGGTTATAGCCCATGGTCCAAAATGATGAGAAACGAGGCTAACTTTTTTTTTCAAAATTTCAAAAAACATGGGCTATAACCCATCGTTTTTGTCATTTCGTCATTTTTTTCAAATCTTCAAAAATGATGAAAAACGGCGCGCTATAGTATGCCGTACGATATGGGCTATAGCCCATGGTCCAAAATGATGAGAAACGAGGCTAACTTTTTTTTCCAAAATTTCAAAAAACATGGGCTATCACCTTTCGTTTTTGCCATTTCGTCATTTTTTTCAAATCTTCAAAAATGATGAAAAACGGCGCGCTATAGTATGCCGTACGATATGGGCTATAGCCCATGGTCCAAAATGATGAGAAACGAGGCTAACTTTTTTTTTCAAAATTTCAAAAAACATGGGCTATAACCCATCGTTTTTGTCATTTCGTCATTTTTTCCAAATCTTCAAAAATGATGAAAAACGGCGCGCTATAGTATGCCGTACGATATGGGCTATAGCCCATGGTCCAAAATGATGAGAAACGAGGCTAACTTTTTTTTTCAAAATTTCAAAAAACATGGGCTATAACCTTTCGTTTTTGTCATTTCGTCATTTTTTTCAAATCTTCAAAAATGATGAAAAACGGCGCGCTATAGTATGCCGTACGATATGGGCTATAGCCCATGGTCCAAAATGATGAGAAACGAGGCTAACTTTTTTTTTCAAAATTTAAAAAAACATGGGCTATAACCTTTCGTTTTTGTCATTTCGTCAATTTTTTCAAATCTTCAAAAATGATGAAAAACGGCGCGCTATAGTATGCCGTACGATATGGGCTATAGCCCATGGTCCAAAATGATGAGAAACGAGGCTAAGTTTTTTTTTCAAAATTTCAAAAAACATGGGCTATAACCCATCGTTTTTGTCATTTCGTAATTTTTTTCAAAATCTTTAAAAATGATGAAAAACGGCGCGCTATAGTATGCCGTACGATATGGGCTATAGCCCATGGTCCAAAATGATGAGAAACGAGGCTAACCTTTTTTTTCAAAATTTCAAAAAACATGGGCTATAACCTTTCGTTTTTGTCATTTTGTCATTTTTTTCAAATCTTCAAAAATGATGAAAAACGGCGCGCTAAAGTATGCCGTACGATATGGGCTATAGCCCATGGTCCAAAATGATGAGAAACGAGGCTAACTTTTTTTTTCAAAATTTCAAAAAACATGGGCTATAACCTTTCGTTTTTGTCATTTCGTCATTTTTTTCAAATCTTCAAAAATGATGAAAAACGGCGCGCTATAGTATGCCGTACGATATGGGCTATAGCCCATGGTCCAAAATGATGAGAAACGAGGCTAACTTTTTTTTTCAAAATTTCAAAAAACATGGGCTATAACCCATCGTTTTTGTCATTTCGTCATTTTTTTCAAATCTTTAAAAATGATGAAAAACGGCGCGCTATAGTATGCCGTACGATATGGGCTATAGCCCATGGTCCAAAATGATGAGAAACGAGGCTAACTTTTTTTTTCAAAATTTCAAAAAACATGGGCTATAACCTTTCGTTTTTGTCATTTCGTAATTTTTTTCAAATCTTTAAAAATGATGAAAAACGGCGCGCTATAGAATGCCGTACGATATGGGCTATAGTCCATGGTCCAAAATGATGAGAAACGAGGCTAACTTTTTTTTCCAAAATTTCAAAAAACATGGGCTATAACCTTTCGTTTTTGTCATTTTGTCATTTTTTTCAAATCTTCAAAAATGATGAAAAACGGCGCGCTATAGTATGCCGTACGATATGGGCTATAGCCCATGGTCCAAAATGATGAGAAACGAGGCTAACTTTTTTTTTCAAAATTTCAAAAAACATGGGCTATAACCTTTCGTTTTTGTCATTTCGTATTTTTTTTCAAATCTTTAAAAATGATGAAAAACGGCGCGCTATAGAATGCCGTACGATATGGGCTATAGCCCATGGTCCAAAATGATGAGAAACGAGGCTAACCTTTTTTTTCAAAATTTCAAAAAACATGGGCTATAACCTTTCGTTTTTGTCATTTTGTCATTTTTTTCAAATCTTCAAAAATGATGAAAAACGGCGCGCTATAGTATGCCGTACGATATGGGCTATAGCCCATGGTCCAAAATGATGAGAAACGAGGCTAACTTTTTTTTTCAAAATTTCAAAAAACATGGGCTATAACCTTTCGTTTTTGTCATTTCGTAATTTTTTTCTAATCTTTAAAAATGATGAAAAACGGCGCGCTATAGAATGCCGTACGATATGGGCTATAGCCCATGGTCCAAAATGATGAGAAACGAGGCTAACCTTTTTTTTCAAAATTTCAAAAAACATGGGCTATAACCTTTCGTTTTTGTCATTTTGTCATTTTTTTCAAATCTTCAAAAATGATGAAAAACGGCGCGCTATAGTATGCCGTACGATATGGGCTATAGCCCATGGTCCAAAATGATGAGAAACGAGGCTAACTTTTTTTTTCAAAATTTCAAAAAACATGGGCTATAAGTATAACCTTTCGTTTTTGTCATTTCGTAATTTTTTTCAAATCTTTAAAAATGATGAAAAACGGCGCGCTATAGAATGCCGTACGATATGGGCTATAGCCCATGGTCCAAAATGATGAGAAACGAGGCTAACTTTTTTTTCCAAAATTTCAAAAAACATGGGCTATAACCTTTCGTTTTTGTCATTTCGTAATTTTTTTCAAATCTTTAAAAATGTAGAAAAACGGCGCGCTATAGTATGCCGTACGATATGGGCTATAGCCCATGGTCCAAAATGATGAGAAACGAGGCTAACTTTTTTTTTCAAAATTTCAAAAAACATGGGCTATAACCTTTAGTTTTTGTCATTTTGTCATTTTTTTCAAATCTTCAAAAATGATGAAAAACGGCGCGCTATAGTATGCCGTACGATATGGGTTATAGCCCATGGTCCAAAATGATGAGAAACGAGGCTAACTTTTTTTTTCAAAATTTCAAAAAACATGGGCTATAACCCATCGTTTTTGTCATTTCGTCATTTTTTTCAAATCTTCAAAAATGATGAAAAACGGCGCGCTATAGTATGCCGTACGATATGGGCTATAGCCCATGGTCCAAAATGATGAGAAACGAGGCTAACTTTTTTTTTTTAAATTTCAAAAAACATGGGCTATAACCCATCGTTTTTGTCATTTCGTAATTTTTTTCAAATCTTTAAAAATGATGAAAAACGGCGCGCTATAGAATGCCGTACGATATGGGCTATAGCACATGGTCCAAAATGATGAGAAACGAGGCTAACTTTTTTTTTCAAAATTTTAAAAAACATGGGCTATAACCTTTCGTTTTTGTCATTTTGTCATTTTTTTCAAATCTTCAAAAATGATGAAAAACGGCGCGCTATAGTATGCCGTACGATATGGGCTATAGCCCATGGTCCAAAATGATGAGAAACGAGGCTAACTTTCTTTTTCAAAATTTCAAAAAACATGGGCTATAACCTTTCGTTTTTGTCATTTTGTCATTTTTTTCAAATCTTCAAAAATGATGAAAAACGGCGCGCTATAGTATGCCGTACGATATGGGCTATAGCCCATGGTCCAAAATGATGAGAAACGAGGCTAACTTTTTTTTTCAAAATTTCAAAAAACATGGGCTATAACCTTTCGTTTTTGTCATTTCGTCATTTTTTTCAAATCTTCAAAAATGATGAAAAACGGCGCGCTATAGTATGCCGTACGATATGGGCTATAGCCCATGGTCCAAAATGATGAGAAACGAGGCTAACTTTTTTTTTTTTAATTTCAAAAAACATGGGCTATAACCCATCGTTTTTGTCATTTCGTAATTTTTTTCAAATCTTTAAAAATGATGAAAAACGGCGCGCTATAGTATGCCGTACGATATGGGCTATAGCCCATGGTCCAAAATGATGAGAAACGAGGCTAACTTTTTTTTTCAAAATTTCAAAAAACATGGGCTATAACCTTTAGTTTTTGTCATTTTGTCATTTTTTTCAAATCTTCAAAAATGATGAAAAACGGCGCGCTATAGTATGCCGTACGATATGGGTTATAGCCCATGGTCCAAAATGATGAGAAACGAGGCTAACCTTTTTTTCCAAAATTTCAAAAAACATGGGCTATAACCCATCGTTTTTGTCATTTCGTCATTTTTTTCAAATCTTCAAAAATGATGAAAAACGGCGCGCTATAGTATGCCGTACGATATGGGCTATAGCCCATGGTCCAAAATGATGAGAAACGAGGCTAACTTTTTTTTTTTTAATTAAAAAAAACATGGGCTATAACCCATCGTTTTTGTCATTTCGTAATTTTTTTCAAATCTTTAAAAATGATGAAAAACGGCGCGCTATAGTATGCCGTACGATATGGGCTATAGCCCATGGTCCAAAATGATGAGAAACGAGGCTAACTTTTTTTTTCAAAATTAAAAAAAACATGGGCTATAACCTTTCGTTTTTGTCATTTCGTCATTTTTTTCAAATCTTCAAAAATGATGAAAAACGGCGCGCTATAGTATGCCGTACGATATGGGCTATAGCCCATGGTCCAAAATGATGAGAAACGAGGCTAACTTTTTTTTTCAAAATTTCAAAAAACATGGGCTATAACCCATCGTTTTTGTCATTTCGTAATTTTTTTCAAATCTTTAAAAATGATGAAAAACGGCGCGCTATAGTATGCCGTACGATATGGGCTATAGCCCATGGTCCAAAATGATGAGAAACGAGGCTAACTTTTTTTTTCAAAATTTCAAAAAACATGGGCTATAACCTTTCGTTTTTGTCATTTCGTAATTTTTTTCAAATCTTCAAAAATGATGAAAAACGGCGCGCTATAGTATGCCGTACGATATGGGCTATAGCCCATGGTCCAAAATGATGAGAAACGAGGCTAACTTTTTTTTTCAAAATTTCAAAAAACATGGGCTATAACCTTTCGTTTTTGTCATTTCGTCATTTTTTTCAAATCTTCAAAAATGATGAAAAACGGCGCGCTATAGTATGCCGTACGATATGGGCTATAGCCCATGGTCCAAAATGATGAGAAACGAGGCTAACTTTTTTTTTCAAAATTTCAAAAAACATGGGCTATAACCTTTCGTTTTTGTCATTTCGTAATTTTTTTCAAATCTTTAAAAATGATGAAAAACGGCGCGCTATAGAATGCCGTACGATATGGGCTATAGCCCATGGTCCAAAATGATGAGAAACGAGGCTAACCTTTTTTTTCAAAATTTCAAAAAACATGGGCTATAACCTTTCGTTTTTGTCATTTTGTCATTTTTTTCAAATCTTCAAAAATGATGAAAAACGGCGCGCTATAGTATGCCGTACGATATGGGCTATAGCCCATGGTCCAAAATGATGAGAAACGAGGCTAACTTTTTTTTTCAAAATTTCAAAAAACATGGGCTATAACCTTTCGTTTTTGTCATTTCGTAATTTTTTTCAAATCTTTAAAAATGATGAAAAACGGCGCGCTATAGAATGCCGTACGATATGGGCTATAGCCCATGGTCCAAAATGATGAGAAACGAGGCTAACTTTTTTTTTCAAAATTTCAAAAAACATGGGCTATAACCTTTCGTTTTTGTCATTTCGTAATTTTTTTCAAATCTTTAAAAATGATGAAAAACGGCGCGCTATAGAATGCCGTACGATATGGGCTATAGCCCATGGTCCAAAATGATGAGAAACGAGGCTAACCTTTTTTTTCAAAATTTCAAAAAACATGGGCTATAACCTTTCGTTTTTGTCATTTTGTCATTTTTTTCAAATCTTCAAAAATGATGAAAAACGGCGCGCTATAGTATGCCGTACGATATGGGCTATAGCCCATGGTCCAAAATGATGAGAAACGAGGCTAACTTTTTTTTTCAAAATTTCAAAAAACATGGGCTATAACCTTTCGTTTTTGTCATTTCGTAATTTTTTTCAAATCTTTAAAAATGATGAAAAACGGCGCGCTATAGAATGCCGTACGATATGGGCTATAGCCCATGGTCCAAAATGATGAGAAACGAGGCTAACTTTTTTTTTCAAAATTTCAAAAAACATGGGCTATAACCTTTCGTTTTTGTCATTTCGTAATTTTTTTCAAATCTTCAAAAATGATGAAAAACGGCGCGCTATAGTATGCCGTACGATATGGGCTATAGCCCATGGTCCAAAATGATGAGAAACGAGGCTAACTTTTTTTTTCAAAATTTCAAAAAACATGGGCTATAACCCATCGTTTTTGTCATTTCGTAATTTTTTTCAAATCTTTAAAAATCATGAAAAACGGCACGCTATAGTATGCCGTACGATATGGGCTATAGCCCATGGTCCAAAATGATGAGAAACGAGGCTAACTTTTTTTTTCAAAATTTCAAAAAACATGGGCTATAACCTTTCGTTTTTGTCATTTCGTCATTTTTTTCAAATCTTCAAAAATGATGAAAAACGGCGCGCTATAGTATGCCGTACGATATGGGCTATAGCCCATGGTCCAAAATGATGAGAAACGAGGCTAACTTTTTTTTTCAAAATTTCAAAAAACATGGGCTATAACCTTTCGTTTTTGTCATTTCGTCATTTTTTTCAAATCTTCAAAAATGATGAAAAACGGCGCGCTATAGTATGCCGTACGATATGGGCTATAGCCCATGGTCCAAAATGATGAGAAACGAGGCTAACTTTTTTTTTCAAAATTTCAAAAAACATGGGCTATAACCTTTCGTTTTTGTCATTTTGTCATTTTTTTCAAATCTTCAAAAATGATGAAAAACGGCGCGCTATAGTATGCCGTACGATATGGGCTATAGCCCATGGTCCAAAATGATGAGAAACGAGGCTAACTTTTTTTTTCAAAATTTCAAAAAACATGGGCTATAACCTTTCGTTTTTGTCATTTCGTAATTTTTTTCAAATCTTTAAAAATGATGAAAAACGGCGCGCTATAGAATGCCGTACGATATGGGCTATAGCCCATGGTCCAAAATGATGAGAAACGAGGCTAACTTTTTTTTTCAAAATTTCAAAAAACATGGGCTATAACCTTTCGTTTTTGTCATTTCGTAATTTTTTTCAAATCTTTAAAAATGATGAAAAACGGCGCGCTATAGAATGCCGTACGATATGGGCTATAGCCCATGGTCCAAAATGATGAGAAACGAGGCTAACCTTTTTTTTCAAAATTTCAAAAAACATGGGCTATAACCTTTCGTTTTTGTCATTTTGTCATTTTTTTCAAATCTTCAAAAATGATGAAAAACGGCGCGCTATAGTATGCCGTACGATATGGGCTATAGCCCATGGTCCAAAATGATGAGAAACGAGGCTAACTTTTTTTTTCAAAATTTCAAAAAACATGGGCTATAACCTTTCGTTTTTGTCATTTCGTAATTTTTTTCAAATCTTTAAAAATGATGAAAAACGGCGCGCTATAGAATGCCGTACGATATGGGCTATAGCCCATGGTCCAAAATGATGAGAAACGAGGCTAACTTTTTTTTTCAAAATTTCAAAAAACATGGGCTATAACCTTTCGTTTTTGTCATTTCGTAATTTTTTTCAAATCTTCAAAAATGATGAAAAACGGCGCGCTATAGTATGCCGTACGATATGGGCTATAGCCCATGGTCCAAAATGATGAGAAACGAGGCTAACTTTTTTTTTCAAAATTTCAAAAAACATGGGCTATAACCCATCGTTTTTGTCATTTCGTAATTTTTTTCAAATCTTTAAAAATCATGAAAAACGGCACGCTATAGTATGCCGTACGATATGGGCTATAGCCCATGGTCCAAAATGATGAGAAACGAGGCTAACTTTTTTTTTCAAAATTTCAAAAAACATGGGCTATAACCTTTCGTTTTTGTCATTTCGTCATTTTTTTCAAATCTTCAAAAATGATGAAAAACGGCGCGCTATAGTATGCCGTACGATATGGGCTATAGCCCATGGTCCAAAATGATGAGAAACGAGGCTAACTTTTTTTTTCAAAATTTCAAAAAACATGGGCTATAACCTTTCGTTTTTGTCATTTCGTCATTTTTTTCAAATCTTCAAAAATGATGAAAAACGGCGCGCTATAGTATGCCGTACGATATGGGCTATAGCCCATGGTCCAAAATGATGAGAAACGAGGCTAACTTTTTTTTTCAAAATTTCAAAAAACATGGGCTATAACCTTTCGTTTTTGTCATTTCGTAATTTTTTTCAAATCTTTAAAAATGATGAAAAACGGCGCGCTATAGAATGCCGTACGATATGGGCTATAGCCCATGGTCCAAAATGATGAGAAACGAGGCTAACCTTTTTTTTCAAAATTTCAAAAAACATGGGCTATAACCTTTTGTTTTTGTCATTTTGTCATTTTTTTCAAATCTTCAAAAATGATGAAAAACGGCGCGCTATAGTATGCCGTACGATATGGGCTATAGCCCATGGTCCAAAATGATGAGAAACGAGGCTAACTTTTTTTTTCAAAATTTCAAAAAACATGGGCTATAACCTTTCGTTTTTGTCATTTCGTAATTTTTTTCAAATCTTTAAAAATGATGAAAAACGGCGCGCTATAGAATGCCGTACGATATGGGCTATAGCCCATGGTCCAAAATGATGAGAAACGAGGCTAACTTCTTTTTTCAAAATTTCAAAAAACATGGGCTATAACCTTTCGTTTTTGTCATTTTGTCATTTTTTTCAAATCTTCAAAAATGATGAAAAACGGCGCGCTATAGTATGCCGTACGATATGGGCTATAGCCCATGGTCCAAAATGATAAGAAACGAGGCTAACTTTTTTTTTCAAAATTTAAAAAAACATGGGCTATAACCTTTCGTTTTTGTCATTTCGTCATTTTTTTCAAATCTTCAAAAATGATGAAAAACGGCGCGCTATAGTATGCCGTACGATATGGGCTATAGCCCATGGTCCAAAATGATGAGAAACGAGGCTAACTTTTTTTTTCAAAATTTCAAAAAACATGGGCTATAACCTTTCGTTTTTGTCATTTCGTCATTTTTTTCAAATCTTCAAAAATGATGAAAAACGGCGCGCTATAGTATGCCGTACGATATGGGCTATAGCCCATGGTCCAAAATGATGAGAAACGAGGCTAACATTTTTTTTCAAAATTTCAAAAAACATGGGCTATAACCCATCGTTTTTGTCATTTCGTAATTTTTTTCAAATCTTCAAAAATGATGAAAAACGGCGCGCTATAGTATGCCGTACGATATGGGCTATAGCCCATGGTCCAAAATTATGAGAAACGAGGCTAACTTTTTTTTTCAAAATTTCAAAAAACATGGGCTATAACCCATCGTTTTTGTCATTTCGTAATTTTTTTCAAATCTTTAAAAATGATGAAAAACGGCGCGCTATAGTATGCCGTACGATATGGGCTATAGCCCATGGTCCAAAATGATGAGAAACGAGGCTAACTTTTTTTTTCAAAATTTCAAAAAACATGGGCTATAACCTTTAGTTTTTGTCATTTTGTCATTTTTTTCAAATCTTCAAAAATGATGAAAAACGGCGCGCTATAGTATGCCGTACGATATGGGTTATAGCCCATGGTCCAAAATGATGAGAAACGAGGCTAACTTTTTTTTTCAAAATTTCAAAAAACATGGGCTATAACCCATCGTTTTTGTCATTTCGTCATTTTTTTCAAATCTTCAAAAATGATGAAAAACGGCGCGCTATAGTATGCCGTACGATATGGGCTATAGCCCATGGTCCAAAATGATGAGAAACGAGGCTAACTTTTTTTTCCAAAATTTCAAAAAACATGGGCTATCACCTTTCGTTTTTGCCATTTCGTCATTTTTTTCAAATCTTCAAAAATGATGAAAAACGGCGCGCTATAGTATGCCGTACGATATGGGCTATAGCCCATGGTCCAAAATGATGAGAAACGAGGCTAACTTTTTTTTTCAAAATTTCAAAAAACATGGGCTATAACCCATCGTTTTTGTCATTTCGTCATTTTTTCCAAATCTTCAAAAATGATGAAAAACGGCGCGCTATAGTATGCCGTACGATATGGGCTATAGCCCATGGTCCAAAATGATGAGAAACGAGGCTAACTTTTTTTTTCAAAATTTCAAAAAACATGGGCTATAACCTTTCGTTTTTGTCATTTCGTCATTTTTTTCAAATCTTCAAAAATGATGAAAAACGGCGCGCTATAGTATGCCGTACGATATGGGCTATAGCCCATGGTCCAAAATGATGAGAAACGAGGCTAACTTTTTTTTTCAAAATTTAAAAAAACATGGGCTATAACCTTTCGTTTTTGTCATTTCGTCAATTTTTTCAAATCTTCAAAAATGATGAAAAACGGCGCGCTATAGTATGCCGTACGATATGGGCTATAGCCCATGGTCCAAAATGATGAGAAACGAGGCTAAGTTTTTTTTTCAAAATTTCAAAAAACATGGGCTATAACCCATCGTTTTTGTCATTTCGTAATTTTTTTCAAAATCTTTAAAAATGATGAAAAACGGCGCGCTATAGTATGCCGTACGATATGGGCTATAGCCCATGGTCCAAAATGATGAGAAACGAGGCTAACCTTTTTTTTCAAAATTTCAAAAAACATGGGCTATAACCTTTCGTTTTTGTCATTTTGTCATTTTTTTCAAATCTTCAAAAATGATGAAAAACGGCGCGCTAAAGTATGCCGTACGATATGGGCTATAGCCCATGGTCCAAAATGATGAGAAACGAGGCTAACTTTTTTTTTCAAAATTTCAAAAAACATGGGCTATAACCTTTCGTTTTTGTCATTTCGTCATTTTTTTCAAATCTTCAAAAATGATGAAAAACGGCGCGCTATAGTATGCCGTACGATATGGGCTATAGCCCATGGTCCAAAATGATGAGAAACGAGGCTAACTTTTTTTTTCAAAATTTCAAAAAACATGGGCTATAACCCATCGTTTTTGTCATTTCGTCATTTTTTTCAAATCTTTAAAAATGATGAAAAACGGCGCGCTATAGTATGCCGTACGATATGGGCTATAGCCCATGGTCCAAAATGATGAGAAACGAGGCTAACTTTTTTTTTCAAAATTTCAAAAAACATGGGCTATAACCTTTCGTTTTTGTCATTTCGTAATTTTTTTCAAATCTTTAAAAATGATGAAAAACGGCGCGCTATAGAATGCCGTACGATATGGGCTATAGTCCATGGTCCAAAATGATGAGAAACGAGGCTAACTTTTTTTTCCAAAATTTCAAAAAACATGGGCTATAACCTTTCGTTTTTGTCATTTTGTCATTTTTTTCAAATCTTCAAAAATGATGAAAAACGGCGCGCTATAGTATGCCGTACGATATGGGCTATAGCCCATGGTCCAAAATGATGAGAAACGAGGCTAACTTTTTTTTTCAAAATTTCAAAAAACATGGGCTATAACCTTTCGTTTTTGTCATTTCGTATTTTTTTTCAAATCTTTAAAAATGATGAAAAACGGCGCGCTATAGAATGCCGTACGATATGGGCTATAGCCCATGGTCCAAAATGATGAGAAACGAGGCTAACCTTTTTTTTCAAAATTTCAAAAAACATGGGCTATAACCTTTCGTTTTTGTCATTTTGTCATTTTTTTCAAATCTTCAAAAATGATGAAAAACGGCGCGCTATAGTATGCCGTACGATATGGGCTATAGCCCATGGTCCAAAATGATGAGAAACGAGGCTAACTTTTTTTTTCAAAATTTCAAAAAACATGGGCTATAACCTTTCGTTTTTGTCATTTCGTAATTTTTTTCTAATCTTTAAAAATGATGAAAAACGGCGCGCTATAGAATGCCGTACGATATGGGCTATAGCCCATGGTCCAAAATGATGAGAAACGAGGCTAACCTTTTTTTTCAAAATTTCAAAAAACATGGGCTATAACCTTTCGTTTTTGTCATTTTGTCATTTTTTTCAAATCTTCAAAAATGATGAAAAACGGCGCGCTATAGTATGCCGTACGATATGGGCTATAGCCCATGGTCCAAAATGATGAGAAACGAGGCTAACTTTTTTTTTCAAAATTTCAAAAAACATGGGCTATAACCTTTCGTTTTTGTCATTTCGTAATTTTTTTCAAATCTTTAAAAATGATGAAAAACGGCGCGCTATAGAATGCCGTACGATATGGGCTATAGCCCATGGTCCAAAATGATGAGAAACGAGGCTAACTTTTTTTTCCAAAATTTCAAAAAACATGGGCTATAACCTTTCGTTTTTGTCATTTCGTAATTTTTTTCAAATCTTTAAAAATGATGAAAAACGGCGCGCTATAGTATGCCGTACGATATGGGCTATAGCCCATGGTCCAAAATGATGAGAAACGAGGCTAACTTTTTTTTTCAAAATTTCAAAAAACATGGGCTATAACCTTTAGTTTTTGTCATTTTGTCATTTTTTTCAAATCTTCAAAAATGATGAAAAACGGCGCGCTATAGTATGCCGTACGATATGGGTTATAGCCCATGGTCCAAAATGATGAGAAACGAGGCTAACTTTTTTTTTCAAAATTTCAAAAAACATGGGCTATAACCCATCGTTTTTGTCATTTCGTCATTTTTTTTAAATCTTCAAAAATGATGAAAAACGGCGCGCTATAGTATGCCGTACGATATGGGCTATAGCCCATGGTCCAAAATGATGAGAAACGAGGCTAACTTTTTTTTTCAAAATTTCAAAAAACATGGGCTATAACCTTTAGTTTTTGTCATTTCGTCATTTTTTTCAAATCTTCAAAAATGATGAAAAACGGCGCGCTATAGTATGCCGTACGATATGGGCTATAGCCCATGGTCCAAAATGATGAGAAACGAGGCTAACTTTTTTTTCCAAAATTTCAAAAAACATGGGCTATAACCTTTCGTTTTTGTCATTTCGTCATTTTTTTCAAATCTTCAAAAATGATGAAAAACGGCGCGCTATAGTATGCCGTACGATATGGGCTATAGCCCATGGTCCAAAATGATGAGAAACGAGGCTAACTTTTTTTTTCAAAATTTCAAAAAACATGGGCTATAACCCATCGTTTTTGTCATTTCGTCATTTTTTTCAAATCTTCAAAAATGATGAAAAACGGCGCGCTATAGTATGCCGTACGATATGGGCTATAGCCCATGGTCCAAAATGATGAGAAACGAGGCTAACTTTTTTTTTCAAAATTAAAAAAAACATGGGCTATAACCTTTCGTTTTTGTCATTTCGTCATTTTTTTCAAATCTTCAAAAATGATGAAAAACGGCGCGCTATAGTATGCCGTACGATATGGGCTATAGCCCATGGTCCAAAATGATGAGAAACGAGGCTAACTTTTTTTTTCAAAATTTCAAAAAACATGGGCTATAACCCATCGTTTTTGTCATTTCGTAATTTTTTTCAAATCTTTAAAAATGATGAAAAACGGCGCGCTATAGTATGCCGTACGATATGGGCTATAGCCCATGGTCCAAAATGATGAGAAACGAGGCTAACTTTTTTTTTCAAAATTTCAAAAAACATGGGCTATAACCTTTCGTTTTTGTCATTTCGTAATTTTTTTCAAATCTTCAAAAATGATGAAAAACGGCGCGCTATAGTATGCCGTACGATATGGGCTATAGCCCATGGTCCAAAATGATGAGAAACGAGGCTAACTTTTTTTTTCAAAATTTCAAAAAACATGGGCTATAACCTTTAGTTTTTGTCATTTCGTCATTTTTTTCAAATCTTCAAAAATGATGAAAAACGGCGCGCTATAGTATGCCGTACGATATGGGCTATAGCCCATGGTCCAAAATGATGAGAAACGAGGCTAACTTTTTTTTCCAAAATTTCAAAAAACATGGGCTATAACCTTTCGTTTTTGTCATTTCGTCATTTTTTTCAAATCTTCAAAAATGATGAAAAACGGCGCGCTATAGTATGCCGTACGATATGGGCTATAGCCCATGGTCCAAAATGATGAGAAACGAGGCTAACTTTTTTTTTCAAAATTTCAAAAAACATGGGCTATAACCCATCGTTTTTGTCATTTCGTCATTTTTTTCAAATCTTCAAAAATGATGAAAAACGGCGCGCTATAGTATGCCGTACGATATGGGCTATAGCCCATGGTCCAAAATGATGAGAAACGAGGCTAACTTTTTTTTTCAAAATTAAAAAAAACATGGGCTATAACCTTTCGTTTTTGTCATTTCGTCATTTTTTTCAAATCTTCAAAAATGATGAAAAACGGCGCGCTATAGTATGCCGTACGATATGGGCTATAGCCCATGGTCCAAAATGATGAGAAACGAGGCTAACTTTTTTTTTCAAAATTTCAAAAAACATGGGCTATAACCCATCGTTTTTGTCATTTCGTAATTTTTTTCAAATCTTTAAAAATGATGAAAAACGGCGCGCTATAGTATGCCGTACGATATGGGCTATAGCCCATGGTCCAAAATGATGAGAAACGAGGCTAACTTTTTTTTTCAAAATTTCAAAAAACATGGGCTATAACCTTTCGTTTTTGTCATTTCGTAATTTTTTTCAAATCTTCAAAAATGATGAAAAACGGCGCGCTATAGTATGCCGTACGATATGGGCTATAGCCCATGGTCCAAAATGATGAGAAACGAGGCTAACTTTTTTTTTCAAAATTTCAAAAAACATGGGCTATAACCTTTCGTTTTTGTCATTTTGTCATTTTTTTCAAATCTTCAAAAATGATGAAAAACGGCGCGCTATAGTATGCCGTACGATATGGGCTATAGCCCATGGTCCAAAATGATGAGAAACGAGGCTAACTTTTTTTTTCAAAATTTCAAAAAACATGGGCTATAACCTTTCGTTTTTGTCATTTCGTCATTTTTTTCAAATCTTCAAAAATGATGAAAAACGGCGCGCTATAGTATGCCGTACGATATGGGCTATAGCCCATGGTCCAAAATGATGAGAAACGAGGCTAACCTTTTTTTTCAAAATTTCAAAAAACATGGGCTATAACCTTTCGTTTTTGTCATTTTGTCATTTTTTTCAAATCTTCAAAAATGATGAAAAACGGCGCGCTATAGTATGCCGTACGATATGGGCTATAGCACATGGTCCAAAATGATGAGAAACGAGGCTAACTTTTTTTTTCAAAATTTCAAAAAACATGGGCTATAACCTTTCGTTTTTGTCATTTCGTAATTTTTTTCAAATCTTTAAAAATGATGAAAAACGGCGCGCTATAGAATGCCGTACGATATGGGCTATAGCCCATGGTCCAAAATGATGAGAAACGAGGCTAACTTTTTTTTTCAAAATTTCAAAAAACATGGGCTATAACCTTTCGTTTTTGTCATTTCGTAATTTTTTTCAAATCTTTAAAAATGATGAAAAACGGCGCGCTATAGAATGCCGTACGATATGGGCTATAGCCCATGGTCCAAAATGATGAGAAACGAGGCTAACCTTTTTTTTCAAAATTTCAAAAAACATGGGCTATAACCTTTCGTTTTTGTCATTTTGTCATTTTTTTCAAATCTTCAAAAATGATGAAAAACGGCGCGCTATAGTATGCCGTACGATATGGGCTATAGCCCATGGTCCAAAATGATGAGAAACGAGGCTAACTTTTTTTTTCAAAATTTCAAAAAACATGGGCTATAACCTTTCGTTTTTGTCATTTCGTAATTTTTTTCAAATCTTTAAAAATGATGAAAAACGGCGCGCTATAGAATGCCGTACGATATGGGCTATAGCCCATGGTCCAAAATGATGAGAAACGAGGCTAACTTTTTTTTTCAAAATTTCAAAAAACATGGGCTATAACCTTTCGTTTTTGTCATTTCGTAATTTTTTTCAAATCTTCAAAAATGATGAAAAACGGCGCGCTATAGTATGCCGTACGATATGGGCTATAGCCCATGGTCCAAAATGATGAGAAACGAGGCTAACTTTTTTTTTCAAAATTTCAAAAAACATGGGCTATAACCCATCGTTTTTGTCATTTCGTAATTTTTTTCAAATCTTTAAAAATCATGAAAAACGGCACGCTATAGTATGCCGTACGATATGGGCTATAGCCCATGGTCCAAAATGATGAGAAACGAGGCTAACTTTTTTTTTCAAAATTTCAAAAAACATGGGCTATAACCTTTCGTTTTTGTCATTTCGTCATTTTTTTCAAATCTTCAAAAATGATGAAAAACGGCGCGCTATAGTATGCCGTACGATATGGGCTATAGCCCATGGTCCAAAATGATGAGAAACGAGGCTAACTTTTTTTTTCAAAATTTCAAAAAACATGGGCTATAACCTTTCGTTTTTGTCATTTCGTCATTTTTTTCAAATCTTCAAAAATGATGAAAAACGGCGCGCTATAGTATGCCGTACGATATGGGCTATAGCCCATGGTCCAAAATGATGAGAAACGAGGCTAACTTTTTTTTTCAAAATTTCAAAAAACATGGGCTATAACCTTTCGTTTTTGTCATTTCGTAATTTTTTTCAAATCTTTAAAAATGATGAAAAACGGCGCGCTATAGAATGCCGTACGATATGGGCTATAGCCCATGGTCCAAAATGATGAGAAACGAGGCTAACCTTTTTTTTCAAAATTTCAAAAAACATGGGCTATAACCTTTTGTTTTTGTCATTTTGTCATTTTTTTCAAATCTTCAAAAATGATGAAAAACGGCGCGCTATAGTATGCCGTACGATATGGGCTATAGCCCATGGTCCAAAATGATGAGAAACGAGGCTAACTTTTTTTTTCAAAATTTCAAAAAACATGGGCTATAACCTTTCGTTTTTGTCATTTCGTAATTTTTTTCAAATCTTTAAAAATGATGAAAAACGGCGCGCTATAGAATGCCGTACGATATGGGCTATAGCCCATGGTCCAAAATGATGAGAAACGAGGCTAACTTCTTTTTTCAAAATTTCAAAAAACATGGGCTATAACCTTTCGTTTTTGTCATTTTGTCATTTTTTTCAAATCTTCAAAAATGATGAAAAACGGCGCGCTATAGTATGCCGTACGATATGGGCTATAGCCCATGGTCCAAAATGATAAGAAACGAGGCTAACATTTTTTTTCAAAATTTAAAAAAACATGGGCTATAACCTTTCGTTTTTGTCATTTCGTCATTTTTTTCAAATCTTCAAAAATGATGAAAAACGGCGCGCTATAGTATGCCGTACGATATGGGCTATAGCCCATGGTCCAAAATGATGAGAAACGAGGCTAACTTTTTTTTCAAAATTTCAAAAAACATGGGCTATAACCTTTCGTTTTTGTCATTTCGTAATTTTTTCAAATCTTTAAAAATGATGAAAAACGGCGCGCTATAGAATGCCGTACGATATGGGCTATAGCCCATGGTCCAAAATGATGAGAAACGAGGCTAACTTTTTTTTTCAAAATTTCAAAAAACATGGGCTATAACCTTTCGTTTTTGTCATTTTGTCATTTTTTTTAAATCTTCAAAAATGATGAAAAACGGCGCGCTATAGTATGCCGTACGATATGGGCTATAGCCCATGGTCCAAAATGATGAGAAACGAGGCTAACTTTTTTTTTCAAAATTTCAAAAAACATGGGCTATAACCTTTCGTTTTTGTCATTTCGTCATTTTTTTCAAATCTTCAAAAATGATGAAAAACGGCGCGCTATAGAATGCCGTACGATATGGGCTATAGCACATGGTCCAAAATGATGAGAAACGAGGCTAACTTTTTTTTTCAAAATTTAAAAAAACATGGGCTATAACCTTTCGTTTTTGTCATTTCGTCATTTTTTTCAAATCTTCAAAAATGATGAAAAACGGCGCGCTATAGTATGCCGTACGATATGGGCTATAGCCCATGGTCCAAAATGATGAGAAACGAGGCTAACTTTTTTTTTCAAAATTTCAAAAAACATGGGCTATAACCTTTCGTTTTTGTCATTTCGTAATTTTTTTCAAATCTTTAAAAATGATGAAAAACGGCGCGCTATAGAATGCCGTACGATATGGGCTATAGCCCATGGTCCAAAATGATGAGAAACGAGGCTAACCTTTTTTTTCAAAATTTCAAAAAACATGGGCTATAACCTTTCGTTTTTGTCATTTTGTCATTTTTTTCAAATCTTCAAAAATGATGAAAAACGGCGCGCTATAGTATGCCGTACGATATGGGCTATAGCCCATGGTCCAAAATGATGAGAAACGAGGCTAACTTTTTTTTTCAAAATTTCAAAAAACATGGGCTATAACCTTTCGTTTTTGTCATTTCGTAATTTTTTTCAAATCTTTAAAAATGATGAAAAACGGCGCGCTATAGAATGCCGTACGATATGGGCTATAGCCCATGGTCCAAAATGATGAGAAACGAGGCTAACTTTTTTTTTCAAATTTTCAAAAAACATGGGCTATAACCTTTCGTTTTTGTCATTTCGTAATTTTTTTCAAATCTTTAAAAATGATGAAAAACGGCGCGCTATAGAATGCCGTACGATATGGGCTATAGCCCATGGTCCAAAATGATGAGAAACGAGGCTAACCTTTTTTTTCAAAATTTCAAAAAACATGGGCTATAACCTTTCGTTTTTGTCATTTTGTCATTTTTTTCAAATCTTCAAAAATGATGAAAAACGGCGCGCTATAGTATGCCGTACGATATGGGCTATAGCCCATGGTCCAAAATGATGAGAAACGAGGCTAACTTTTTTTTTCAAAATTTCAAAAAACATGGGCTATAACCTTTCGTTTTTGTCATTTCGTAATTTTTTTCAAATCTTTAAAAATGATGAAAAACGGCGCGCTATAGAATGCCGTACGATATGGGCTATAGCCCATGGTCCAAAATGATGAGAAACGAGGCTAACTTTTTTTTTCAAAATTTCAAAAAACATGGGCTATAACCTTTCGTTTTTGTCATTTCGTAATTTTTTTCAAATCTTCAAAAATGATGAAAAACGGCGCGCTATAGTATGCCGTACGATATGGGCTATAGCCCATGGTCCAAAATGATGAGAAACGAGGCTAACTTTTTTTTTCAAAATTTCAAAAAACATGGGCTATAACCCATCGTTTTTGTCATTTCGTAATTTTTTTCAAATCTTTAAAAATCATGAAAAACGGCACGCTATAGTATGCCGTACGATATGGGCTATAGCCCATGGTCCAAAATGATGAGAAACGAGGCTAACTTTTTTTTTCAAAATTTCAAAAAACATGGGCTATAACCTTTCGTTTTTGTCATTTCGTCATTTTTTTCAAATCTTCAAAAATGATGAAAAACGGCGCGCTATAGTATGCCGTACGATATGGGCTATAGCCCATGGTCCAAAATGATGAGAAACGAGGCTAACCTTTTTTTTCAAAATTTCAAAAAACATGGGCTATAACCTTTCGTTTTTGTCATTTCGTCATTTTTTTCAAATCTTCAAAAATGATGAAAAACGGCGCGCTATAGTATGCCGTACGATATGGGCTATAGCCCATGGTCCAAAATGATGAGAAACGAGGCTAACTTTTTTTTTCAAAATTTCAAAAAACATGGGCTATAACCTTTCGTTTTTGTCATTTCGTAATTTTTTTCAAATCTTTAAAAATGATGAAAAACGGCGCGCTATAGAATGCCGTACGATATGGGCTATAGCCCATGGTCCAAAATGATGAGAAACGAGGCTAACCTTTTTTTTCAAAATTTCAAAAAACATGGGCTATAACCTTTCGTTTTTGTCATTTTGTCATTTTTTTCAAATCTTCAAAAATGATGAAAAACGGCGCGCTATAGTATGCCGTACGATATGGGCTATAGCCCATGGTCCAAAATGATAAGAAACGAGGCTAACTTTTTTTTTCAAAATTTAAAAAAACATGGGCTATAACCTTTCGTTTTTGTCATTTCGTCATTTTTTTCAAATCTTCAAAAATGATGAAAAACGGCGCGCTATAGTATGCCGTACGATATGGGCTATAGCCCATGGTCCAAAATGATGAGAAACGAGGCTAACTTTTTTTTCAAAATTTCAAAAAACATGGGCTATAACCTTTCGTTTTTGTCATTTCGTAATTTTTTCAAATCTTTAAAAATGATGAAAAACGGCGCGCTATAGAATGCCGTACGATATGGGCTATAGCCCATGGTCCAAAATGATGAGAAACGAGGCTAACTTTTTTTTTCAAAATTTCAAAAAACATGGGCTATAACCTTTCGTTTTTGTCATTTTGTCATTTTTTTTAAATCTTCAAAAATGATGAAAAACGGCGCGCTATAGTATGCCGTACGATATGGGCTATAGCCCATGGTCCAAAATGATGAGAAACGAGGCTAACTTTTTTTTTCAAAATTTCAAAAAACATGGGCTATAACCTTTCGTTTTTGTCATTTCGTAATTTTTTTCAAATCTTTAAAAATGATGAAAAACGGCGCGCTATAGAATGCCGTACGATATGGGCTATAGCACATGGTCCAAAATGATGAGAAACGAGGCTAACTTTTTTTTTCAAAATTTAAAAAAACATGGGCTATAACCTTTCGTTTTTGTCATTTTGTCATTTTTTTCAAATCTTCAAAAATGATGAAAAACGGCGCGCTATAGTATGCCGTACGATATGGGCTATAGCCCATGGTCCAAAATGATGAGAAACGAGGCTAACTTTTTTTTTCAAAATTTCAAAAAACATGGGCTATAACCTTTCGTTTTTGTCATTTCGTCATTTTTTTCAAATCTTCAAAAATGATGAAAAACGGCGCGCTATAGTATGCCGTACGATATGGGCTATAGCCCATGGTCCAAAATGATGAGAAACGAGGCTAACGTTTTTTTTCAAAATTTTAAAAAACATGGGCTATAACCTTTCGTTTTTGTCATTTTGTCATTTTTTTCAAATCTTCAAAAATGATGAAAAACGGCGCGCTATAGTATGCCGTACGATATGGGCTATAGCCCATGGTCCAAAATGATGAGAAACGAGGCTAACTTTTTTTTTCAAAATTTCAAAAAACATGGGCTATAACCTTTCGTTTTTGTCATTTCGTCATTTTTTTCAAATCTTCAAAAATGATGAAAAACGGCGCGCTATAGTATGCCGTACGATATGGGCTATAGCCCATGGTCCAAAATGATGAGAAACGAGGCTAACGTTTTTTTTCAAAATTTCAAAAAACATGGGCTATAACCTTTCGTTTTTGTCATTTCGTCATTTTTTTCAAATCTTCAAAAATGATGAAAAACGGCGCGCTATAGTATGCCGTACGATATGGGCTATAGCCCATGGTCCAAATGATGAGAAACGAAGCTAACTTTTTTTTTCAAAATTTCAAAAAACATGGGCTATAACCTTTCGTTTTTGTCATTTCGTAATTTTTTTCAAATCTTTAAAAATGATGAAAAACGGCGCGCTATAGAATGCCGTACGATATGGGCTATAGCCCATGGTCCAAAATGATGAGAAACGAGGCTAACTTTTTTTTTCAAAATTTCAAAAAACATGGGCTATAACCTTTAGTTTTTGTCATTTTGTCATTTTTTTCAAATCTTCAAAAATGATGAAAAACGGCGCGCTAAAGTATGCCGTACGATATGGGCTATAGCCCATGGTCCAAAATGATGAGAAACGAGGCTAACTTTTTTTTAAAAATTTCAAAAAACATGGGCTATAACCTTTCGTTTTTGTCATTTCGTCATTTTTTTCAAATCTTCAAAAATGATGAAAAACGGCGCGCTATAGTATGCCGTACGATATGGGCTATAGCCCATGGTCCAAAATGATGAGAAACGAGGCTAACTTTTTTTTTCAAAATTTCAAAAAACATGGGCTATAACCCATCGTTTTTGTCATTTCGTAATTTTTTCAAATCTTTAAAAATGATGAAAAACGGCGCGCTATAGTATGCCGTACGATATGGGCTATAGCCCATGGTCCAAAATGATGAGAAACGAGGCTAACTTTTTTTTTCAAAATTTCAAAAAACATGGGCTATAACCTTTCGTTTTTGTCATTTCGTCATTTTTTTCAAATCTTCAAAAATGATGAAAAATGGCGCGCTAAAGTATGCCGTACGATATGGGCTATAGCCCATGGTCCAAAATGATGAGAAACGAGGCTAACTTTTTTTTTCAAAATTTCAAAAAACATGGGCTATAACCTTTCGTTTTTGTCATTTCGTCATTTTTTTCAAATCTTCAAAAATGATGAAAAATGGCGCGCTATAGTATGCCGTACGATATGGGCTATAGCCCATGGTCCAAAATGATGAGAAACGAGGCTAACTTTTTTTTTCAAAATTTCAAAAAACATGGGCTATAACCCATCGTTTTTGTCATTTCGTAATTTTTTCAAATCTTTAAAAATGATGAAAAACGGCGCGCTATAGTATGCCGTACGATATGGGCTATAGCCCATGGTCCAAAATGATGAGAAACGAGGCTAACTTTTTTTTTCAAAATTTCAAAAAACATGGGCTATAACCTTTCGTTTTTGTCATTTCGTCATTTTTTTCAAATCTTCAAAAATGATGAAAAACGGCGCGCTATAGTATGCCGTACGATATGGGCTATAGCCCATGGTCCAAAATGATGAGAAACGAGGCTAACTTTTTTTTTCAAAATTTCAAAAAACATGGGCTATAACCTTTCGTTTTTGTCATTTCGTCATTTTTTTCAAATCTTTAAAAATGATGAAAAACGGCGCGCTATAGAATGCCGTACGATATGGGCTATAGCCCATGGTCCAAAATGATGAGAAACGAGGCTAACCTTTTTTTTCAAAATTTCAAAAAACATGGGCTATAACCTTTCGTTTTTGTCATTTTGTCATTTTTTTCAAATCTTCAAAAATGATGAAAAACGGCGCGCTATAGTATGCCGTACGATATGGGCTATAGCCCATGGTCCAAAATGATGAGAAACGAGGCTAACTTTTTTTTTCAAAATTTCAAAAAACATGGGCTATAACCTTTCGTTTTTGTCATTTCGTAATTTTTTTCAAATCTTAAAAAATGATGAAAAACGGCGCGCTATAGAATGCCGTACGATATGGGCTATAGCCCATGGTCCAAAATGATGAGAAACGAGGCTAACTTTTTTTTTCAAAATTTCAAAAAACATGGGCTATAACCTTTCGTTTTTGTCATTTTGTCATTTTTTTCAAATCTTCAAAAATGATGAAAAACGGCGCGCTATAGTATGCCGTACGATATGGGCTATAGCCCATGGTCCAAAATGATGAGAAACGAGGCTAACTTTTTTTTTCAAAATTTAAAAAAACATGGGCTATAACCTTTCGTTTTTGTCATTTCGTCATTTTTTTCAAATCTTCAAAAATGATGAAAAACGGCGCGCTATAGTATGCCGTACGATATGGGCTATAGCCCATGGTCCAAAATGATGAGAAACGAGGCTAACTTTTTTTTTCAAAATTTCAAAAAACATGGGCTATAACCTTTCGTTTTTGTCATTTCGTCATTTTTTTCAAATCTTCAAAAATGATGAAAAACGGCGCGCTATAGTATGCCGTACGATATGGGCTATAGCCCATGGTCCAAAATGATGAGAAACGAGGCTAACGTTTTTTTTCAAAATTTCAAAAAACATGGGCTATAACCTTTCGTTTTTGTCATTTCGTCATTTTTTTCAAATCTTCAAAAATGATGAAAAACTGCGCGCTATAGTATGCCGTACGATATGGGCTATAGCCCATGGTCCAAAATGATGAGAAACGAGGCTAACTTTTTTTTTCAAAATTTCAAAAAACATGGGCTATAACCTTTCGTTTTTGTCATTTCGTCATTTTTTTCAAATCTTCAAAAATGATGAAAAACGGCGCGCTATAGTATGCCGTACGATATGGGCTATAGCCCATGGTCCAAAATGATGAGAAACGAGGCTAACTTTTTTTTTCAAAATTTCAAAAAACATGGGCTATAACCCATCGTTTTTGTCAAATTGCGGAATTGCGGAAATTGAGGAAATTGAGGAAATGGTAATTGCGGAATTTGCGGAAATGGAAATTGTGGAAATTGCGGAAATTGCGGATTTTTTTTTTCATTTTTTCCAAATCCTCAAAAATGATGAAAAACGGCGCGCTATAGTATGCCGTACGATATGGGCTATAGCCCACGGTCCAAAATGATGAGAAACGAGGCTAACTTTGTTTTTTTTAATTTAAAAAAACATGGGCTATAACCCATCGTTTTTGTCATTTCGTCATTTTTTTAAAATCTTCAAAAATGATGAAAAACTGCGCGCTATAGTATGCCGTACGATATGGGCTATAGCCCACGGTCCAAAATGATGAGAAACGAGGCTAACGTTTTTTTTCAAAATTTCAAAAAACATGGGCTATAACCCATCGTTTTTGTCATTTCGTCATTTTTTTCAAATCTTCAAAAATGATGAAAAACTGCGCGCTATAGTATGCCGTACGATATGGGCTATAGCCCACGGTCCAAAATGATGAGAAACGAGGCTAACTTTTTTTTTCAAAATTTCAAAAAACATGGGCTATAACCTATCGTTTTTGTCATTTCGTCATTTTTTTCAAATCTTCAAAAATGATGAAAAACTGCGCGCTATAGTATGCCGTACGATATGGTCTATAGCCCACGGTCCAAAATGATGAGAAACGAGGCTAACTTTTTTTTTCAAAATTTCAAAAAACATGGGCTATAACCCATCGTTTTTGTCATTTCGTCATTTTTTTCAAATCTTCAAAAATGATGAAAAACTGCGCGCTATAGTATGCCGTACGATATGGGCTATAGCCCACGGTCCAAAATGATGAGAAACGAGGCTAACTTTTTTTTTCAAAATTTCAAAAAACATGGGCTATAACCTATCGTTTTTGTCATTTCGTCATTTTTTTCAAATCTTCAAAAATGATGAAAAACTGCGCGCTATAGTATGCCGTACGATATGGTCTATAGCCCACGGTCCAAAATGATGAGAAACGAGGCTAACTTTTTTTTTCAAAATTTCAAAAAACATGGGCTATAACCTTTCGTTTTTGTCATTTCGTAATTTTTTTCAAATCTTTAAAAATGATGAAAAACGGCGCGCTATAGAATGCCGTACGATATGGGCTATATAGCCCATGGTCCAAAATGATGAGAAACGAGGCTAACCTTTTTTTTCAAAATTTCAAAAAACATGGGCTATAACCTTTCGTTTTTGTCATTTTGTCATTTTTTTCAAATCTTCAAAAATGATGAAAAACGGCGCGCTATAGTATGCCGTACGATATGGGCTATAGCCCATGGTCCAAAATGATGAGAAACGAGGCTAACTTTTTTTTTCAAAATTTCAAAAAACATGGGCTATAACCTTTCGTTTTTGTCATTTCGTAATTTTTTTCAAATCTTAAAAAATGATGAAAAACGGCGCGCTATAGAATGCCGTACGATATGGGCTATAGCCCATGGTCCAAAATGATGAGAAACGAGGCTAACTTTTTTTTTCAAAATTTCAAAAAACATGGGCTATAACCTTTCGTTTTTGTCATTTTGTCATTTTTTTCAAATCTTCAAAAATGATGAAAAACGGCGCGCTATAGTATGCCGTACGATATGGGCTATAGCCCATGGTCCAAAATGATGAGAAACGAGGCTAACTTTTTTTTTCAAAATTTAAAAAAACATGGGCTATAACCTTTCGTTTTTGTCATTTCGTCATTTTTTTCAAATCTTCAAAAATGATGAAAAACGGCGCGCTATAGTATGCCGTACGATATGGGCTATAGCCCATGGTCCAAAATGATGAGAAACGAGGCTAACTTTTTTTTTCAAAATTTCAAAAAACATGGGCTATAACCTTTCGTTTTTGTCATTTCGTCATTTTTTTCAAATCTTCAAAAATGATGAAAAACTGCGCGCTATAGTATGCCGTACGATATGGGCTATAGCCCATGGTCCAAAATGATGAGAAACGAGGCTAACTTTTTTTTTCAAAATTTCAAAAAACATGGGCTATAACCTTTCGTTTTTGTCATTTCGTCATTTTTTTCAAATCTTCAAAAATGATGAAAAACGGCGCGCTATAGTATGCCGTACGATATGGGCTATAGCCCATGGTCCAAAATGATGAGAAACGAGGCTAACTTTTTTTTTCCAAATTTCAAAAAACATGGGCTATAACCCATCGTTTTTGTCAAATTGCGGAATTGCGGAAATTGAGGAAATTGAGGAAATGGTAATTGCGGAATTTGCGGAAATGGAAATTGTGGAAATTGCGGAAATTGCGGATTTTTTTTTTCATTTTTTCATGTTTTTCAAATCCTCAAAAATGATGAAAAACGGCGCGCTATAGTATGCCGTACGATATGGGCTATAGCCCACGGTCCAAAATGATGAGAAACGAGGCTAACTTTTTTTTTTTTAATTTAAAAAAACATGGGCTATAACCCATCGTTTTTGTCATTTCGTCATTTTTTTTAAATCTTCAAAAATGATGAAAAACTGCGCGCTATAGTATGCCGTACGATATGGGCTATAGCCCACGGTCCAAAATGATGAGAAACGAGGCTAACGTTTTTTTTCAAAATTTCAAAAAACATGGGCTATAACCCATCGTTTTTGTCATTTCGTCATTTTTTTCAAATCTTCAAAAATGATGAAAAACTGCGCGCTATAGTATGCCGTACGATATGGGCTATAGCCCACGGTCCAAAATGATGAGAAACGAGGCTAACTTTTTTTTTCAAAATTTCAAAAAACATGGGCTATAACCTATCGTTTTTGTCATTTCGTCATTTTTTTCAAATCTTCAAAAATGATGAAAAACTGCGCGCTATAGTATGCCGTACGATATGGTCTATAGCCCACGGTCCAAAATGATGAGAAACGAGGCTAACTTTTTTTTTCAAAATTTCAAAAAACATGGGCTATAACCCATCGTTTTTGTCATTTCGTCATTTTTTTCAAATCTTCAAAAATGATGAAAAACTGCGCGCTATAGTATGCCGTACGATATGGGCTATAGCCCATGGTCCAAAATGATGAGAAACGAGGCTAACTTTTTTTTTCAAAATTTCAAAAAACATGGGCTATAACCCATCGTTTTTGTCATTTCGTCATTTTTTTCAAATCTTCAAAAATGATGAAAAACTGCGCGCTATAGTATGCCGTACGATATGGGCTATAGCCCACGGTCCAAAATGATGAGAAACGAGGCTAACTTTTTTTTTCAAAATTTCAAAAAACAAAATGTATCAAAGTACAATGTGCATGCACAATATTATGTTATTATAACAGCTACTCATGTTATGTGCAATAATTTGTGCAGTTATGGAAACAGCTCTTTGTGTTTATGCAAGAAAATGTAACACATTTATTTATTTACATATTGTGTGCATGCACATTGTACTTTGATACATTTTGCGAAAATAAAGCAATTGAAAGAGAGAAGTTATCAAGTATCATTAATGTCGTAATTTTATCTACTGGCCCCTGGCCCCTTGCCATTTTTGTAATGTGGCCCACAGGTAAATCTATTTGAGTATCCCTGCTATAGCGCGCCGTTTTTCATCATTTTTGAAGATTTGAAAAAAATGACGAAATGACAAAAACGATGGGTTATAGCCCATGTTTTTTGAAATTTTGAAAAAAAAAGTTAGCCTTGTTTCTCATCATTTTGGACTGTGGGCTATAGCCCATATCGTACGGCATACTATAGCGCGCTGTTTTTCATCATTTTTGAGGATTTGAAAAGAATGACGAAATGACAAAAACGATGGGTTATAGCCCATGTTTTTTGAAATTTAGAAAAAAAAAGTTATCCTCGTTTCTCATCATTTTGGACTGTGGGCTATAGCCCATATCGTACGGCATACTATAGCGCGCTGTTTTTCATCATTTGAGGATTTGAAAAGAATGACGAAATGACAAAAACGATGGGTTATAGCCCATGTTTTTTGAAATTTTGAAAAAAAAAGTTAGCCTCGTTTCTCATCATTTTGGACCGTGGGCTATAGCCCATATCGTACGGCATACTATGGCACGCCGTTTTTCATCATTTTTGAGGATTTGAAAAAAATGAAAAAAACGATGGGTTATAGCCCATGTCTTTTGAAATTAAAAAAAAAAAAAGTTAGCCTCGTTTCTCATCATTTTGGACTGTGGGCTATAGCCCATATCGTACGGCATACTATAGCGCGCCATTTTTCATCATTTTTGAGGATTTGAAAAAAATGACGAAATGAAAAAAACGATGGGTTATAGCCCATGTTTTTTTTTTGTTTTTTTTAATTGCGTATTGTGGAGGAATTGCGGAGTGTTGCGGAAAAACGATGGGTTATAGCCCATGTTTTTTGATTTAAAAAAAAAAATTGCGGAGTATTGCGGAAAAATGACTTCAATGACTTCTGAGACCATGGACCAATGAACCATGTAAATACAACACATTGAGCAGGGCACTGCAGGGAGTTGAACCCCGTTCCAGTAAACCAGAAGTACGACACCAGTGGCTTAGTTTTTCTGTTGTCATTTACAGGACCTTTCGTTGAAATGTAAATTTTACATTTCAACAGTAAAGTAATATATAAAGAAGAGAAATACAAAAGCACAAAAATAACATTTTCGAATTACCGGTATTTGCTTTGATTTTTTGAACTTTCTCTTGCCGACCTCCCACATTTCATTCGATGATTAACAAAAAACAGTGTTGGATCTGTAAGGATCCATTTGGTTACACGTGCGCGCGTGCGTGCGTGCGTGAAATTTTGAAAAAAAAAAGTTATCCTCGTTTCTCATCATTTTGGACCATGGGCTATAGCCCATATTGTACGGCATACTATAGCACGCCGTTTTTCATCATTTTTGAAAAAAACGATGGGTTACAGCCCATGTTTTTTGAAATTTTGAAAAAAAAAAGTTAGCCTCGTTTCTCATCATTTTGGACCGTGGGCTATAGCCCATATCGTACGGCATACTATAGCGCGCCGTTTTTCATCATTTTTGAAAATAAATGTAATGAAAACAAAATTTGTATGTCTACTTCGAAGTTATGCACATTTTATGATAGGCCACTCCCATTGAATCTCCCCCACCCCTTTTAGCCAATTGGTCTGAAAGCACATGACCTTCATGCAACATTTCAGTCTTCTACAGCAAATATTGTAGCTGCTAGAGGGACGTTTAGGAAGATTTGACAAAACCGCTGGCGGCCATTTTGAAAAATGGCTGCCACACCCACCAGAATAAGAATTTGGGATGGCCCAATATCCAGTTTCGTTACCAATATATCTGTCAAAACTTCTGCCAAATTTGGCGCTTACGTCATAAAATGAACGATAGGTTAGCTATGCCGCCTCACTATGGAACGAAAATCATTCCGAGACCATGGGCTATAGTCCATGATCTTGGAATGATTAGTCTATTTTTTCAAATCCTCCAAAATGAAAAACGGCATACTGAAAAACGAGGATTTGAAAAAAAGTTCCATGGACTTCTAATATGGACCCCCAACCCCCAACTGACTGCCGAGTGTGACCGTGGACTGCCATTTTTGGTGGAATGAGAAGAGAAAACCAAGAGTACCTTCGGGCTTGTCCCTAAATAGACTTGTAACCCAAATGTAGAGAGTACAAACGCAGTAAAGAACCTGGGGGTTATCATCTCTGAAAAGGCAACAATGAGCAGAAAATGAACCATGTAAATACAACAAATTGATGGCACCGCAGGGAGTTGAACCCCATTCTGGTAAACCAGTAGTACCACACCAGTGCCTTAGTTTGTTTTGTTGTAATTTACAGGTCCAAAAGCAATCACATTCATAATAATTTGGACTATAAATGATAGCCATGATTATGTCTTACAATTGAAATCGAGAAGAAGACTAAGGAAAACTCCTCAGACATAAACTAAGAAAATATTTTATTTTTCCGTGCTCATAAAGAGCTGCAAAGTGCTAAAAGTGAAAAGTGCAGCAGAAAACCTTTGGGTCATAGGCCCATCGTCAATGCCTCGCCTACTGACCGGCATGAATTAAGTTTTAGCTGCAAATGGCAGCATAAATAAATCACATCAATACACACCACATAATGTGATGTGAACTGACACGATGAAGCTTCACTCGCACATTATAAAAGACATACATCACATCAATCCACATCACATACCTAACCCTAGCCCTAACCCTAAATTCATCATGTGATGTGGGGATGACGTGATGAAGCCTTACTCACCAATGTGAAATGATACGAGACATAAACACACATCACATACCGGGCCTGTGTTCATATGTGATGTGGGCTTAGATGAAGCTTTATACTCACAAATTGGATCTGATAATATAGCACAAACAATGCTCTTATGACCTAGAGGTTTGCTGCTGGACTTCTCACTTAAAGCACTTGGAGCGCTTTATGAACATGAACAAAACAAAAAGATTCTTGGTCTCCGCCCAAGCAGTTGGCCTTAGGTTTGTGGCCAGTCTTTCTAGCCAGTTGTCCCACATTTCTATTTTAAAATCTACATGTTTTCAAAAGAATTGCCCACATTTAAATATACATTACAATTTATGCCATTTGTGGACGATTGACAAATTATACGAGGTGCAAATTATGCAATGGCAGAAGCATTCTTTGGACCCCAGTATTTGTCAGCAATACAGCAACACTATGAACATGAGAACACAACATACATACAACACTGAGGATGACATTAGAACACAAGAGCAATGAACAGAGTGCAATGGCGTGCAACGAGCTATCCGCAATTTGTGAAATAATCACATAAAAATATCACATAAATGCACATCACATACCGGCCTGTGTTCATATCTGATGTGAACTGACGTGATGGCGCTTTACCAGCAAATGACACAACGCAAATGACGTGAAACGATACAGCTCCAATCAAATGATTAGAAACTGTATGAGAGACACGACCCGACACACGCACCACATACACTAGTGAAGAACTAGTGATAGATAGGAAAGAAAGAAATGACTTATGAAAAATAAAGCAAAATGCGATTAAAAACTCTGACCAGAAAAAACAATAACTTTATTAAAGCAAAGAATAGAAGAGAAGATGAAAGGTCGGGGTAGAAACCGTGCATGTTCGATACTAATAGGTTATATTCAATAATGGATGATCTTTGCATCGTGAGCTTGTAGATCAGCTATTTGCTACTTTAGTGTGTGACACTGTAGCATGACCAAGTAAGGAAATTAATTTACAAAAGGTTGAACTATGGAGATACAAGGTTTCTGCCCGACATCAAAAGATAATAAACTACGCCCACTTACCTTCAATATCAGCACTAAACAAAACAAACTAACCAACGAAGAAAATCTGCCATAATTTTCTTCCTGTTAGTTTGGACAGATCTACAGCATAGAAGGCTGTAAACAGTGTTAAGCAGGCTACATGCTACCATAATGATACCGGAAATAAGTCGCATGACGCCAAATCACATTTTGTACACACAGTCCACTAGTGAAGAACTAGGGCAATGGGCAAGGAGAAATAAAAAAAATACTTTTTTTTATTAAAAGAGAAAGGAAATAGAAATTCTAATAACTCGACACAGAAAACAGCACAGAAAGACTACAACAGAACATACATAATGTGATGTGACGTGACGCGACAGCTTTACCCGTAAATTATGTTAAACAATACATAAATCACATTGCGGCATGTGATGTAGAGTGGCATTATACACAGATTATGTGAAACGATACACGGTGCGAATGACAACCTATGGTATGGTAGCATGTAGCCCACTTACACAAGCATCAGGAATCAAAAGGTTCATTACTAACCTTCACTGCCAACAGCACCCAGGAGTGGCAACAGCACTGTACCTTCAATACCGACGTCGCCTTGTCAGCTTCACGTTCTGAAATGACAAGAAAAAAATATATCTATTTAGTTGTCGGCCTACAGGATGACATTTTGTAAGTCATAACAGTCACTGAAAGCTGTGTCACCAATATCTTACTTTATTATTGTCACAAATTGTGATTAAAGCTCCTATAAGCAATAATGTCAATTTAATGATTTTTATTTCATTCAGCAATGAGTAAAACACACATGATTTAGTCTCTGTGATACATCTAGGGGCCACAATCTGCAGTCAAAGATATTCCTAGAAGCTTTGTCATTGGTCAGAGAAAAAAAAAGAACCCGGTCAAAATGACTGACCAATCAGGAAGTAGACAGGCAAATCGACCAATGACAAAGCTAGGAACATCTTTGAATGCAGATTGTGGCCCCAAGATGTGTCAGAGACAATATTGTTTTACCCATTGCTGGCAGTCTGAATACCAATTTTTTTTAAAGTAATTACATTTGACATATTGCTTATAGCAGCTTTAATGATTCAACCCATTAAACGGCGACTTCACCCCTTTTGCAACCAGAGCTTATTTTAATGATGTTTGGGAGACAAGAAACACTTTCCTGGGTTTTTTATGTGGGTAATCGTCGTATTATCGTCGATATGTAGTATTTAAAAGTGTCCATGGGCTCCATGATGTCATGGACAATGGGCTCACTTCCTCCCTAGACTACATGTTGTCTCAGTAAGACAGCCCTCCCCTATGCACAAGGAGCAGTGCACCAAAGCATTACGGGAATTGTAGTCTGGGTAGGAAGTGTCCATGAAATCATGGACACATTGAAATACTAAAAACACATAAAAACCTCAGTAAGGTTTTTCACCCAAACATATGTAAAATCATATGTATGACAATGAATGGTCAACTTGACATGTAATGGTGACACTGCCCTTGTTTCTACTACAGCCACATGTAATCCAGGTACATACCATGGGGGGGCTTCCGTCGCTCAGTTGAAGATAGCCGGTATTAATAGAGCCGCGTAGGTTGTATGGCACAATACGTCCCGAGCACCGTACGCCTCGTAATCTCAGGGAGCGTTCGTTGACACCGTTATACGTTTCAGCTCAGCCGAGTAGACACTCTATTATCAATACCAGCCATCTCCTGATGACCCCATCCAAGGTCACACATGACACCAAGGTCACATGATTAACCTGCAAGACATAAATAAAAACAACATTACTCTTTATCCAGATTTCATACATTGTAAAATTCATATAATATTAAAAGGATATTTCACTTTATCGTCTACTCAGGCGAACACTGCAGACAGCTTTTAAGTTGCTTGATTCAGTATTTAAATATTCATTTTAGCTTTTTAGCATTTTAACTTAAAAACTGTCTGTAGTGTTCACATAAACCCGAGTAGATAATACAATGACAAAAAGTTAGTTTTTTAAAGTGAATTGTCCCTTTAAGATATTGGTAAAAAAAAATCTAAACTTCAAAATCTACATTATATAACTTGAGTCAAAGTTAAAAGGTTTTGGCATCAAAATGTACTTAAACATTTCAAATGGGACAATCTGCATACTTGGTCATTTTGAACAGAAAAAAACCTTTTGAAAATAGTAGATCTAAAAGCTCACAATGTGTCACATCACATTCACAATGCATTGTGAGCTTGTAGATCAGCCATTTTCACAGACAAGACAATGCTTTTGTTGCGATCAAGGCCCAAGGCCTCAGTCACACATAAGCATATGTTCTGGGCTCTGCCTGTGTTTGATTGCCCCCCAAAATCAAACACAAATGTTTGGTCAAAGCATGTGCCTCCCATTGGAAATGCATTGGGGCGGCCATTAAACAGACAAGACCTTTTTTTTTTTGTGTGATCGAGGCCAAAGAACGAGTCCTATAAAAGGACAAACATTGCTGACATTGTTGTCCATTTAGTGTCACAATAAACAACAGTCTTATAAATACTCTGTTTAAACAATAAACAGTCCTATAAATCATCTTAATGTCTAAACAACAACAGTGCTCAAGGATAAAACCGTGTTTCTCAAACAAACGCTTCTTACCTTGGAACAAACCGCTCTGCTCACAGACAGCATGAAGTGGATCCCAAACCAAACAGCATGCTGAGAAAAAACATGGCCGCCCCTATTTAAATCCAAAGCCCCGCCCACTTGATTGATTGATTGAAATCTTTATTAACAGTTTGCAGAATTACAGTACATTTCAAGCACAAACTCAATACAAAGACTGTTAACTGTGAGTGGACGACCCAATTAAGCCTTACACTTGTTTACAACAGGGTCCACATTGTTCAATTCATCAAAACATTTAGAGACAAACAAATAGACACTTCTATGTAGTTAAAGAACAGAACAGGAATTCATCATATAGGATGGATCCGGTCACCTGTTCAACTAGTCCGTCCGTCATGAAAGAAAGACACTCTATAGGGCCTGATTCATTAAAAATAAATACGCCACCGTTACACTGTGGCGGAAACAGATATCGTATTTATCCGTCCGATCAAGCTACGTTGAGATGACGTGTTATTCAGAGAAGCTGGTGTAATCACTTCATTCATGCGGATCGCTGAGTGTATCATTTCCGCATTTTCCCCAAGCGATTCGCCTGGTGTCGCCTGGTTAGTTGGAACATCCACGCCCATTCTACACCATATAAGGCAACAGGAAATCTCGAAATACGTCATCATAGCCGGCACAGAGGATTCCCAAACTTTAAATTCTATACAACAGCGCGATGAGCTTGTAGAGTAGTTAATTTTGACAGGAGGTTCTGCACGGACAGATCTTCAAGCAAACAGCGCGAGTTATATGTATTATAAACGAAACTTGCCAACTTGGCACGCATGCATTGCTTCATTCGATCCATATATGTCAGAGTTAACTGATATGTTACAGTTACTTTCACATAATGAGAAAGAAGTTAATTTGTACTGTTCACCACACGACCAAATGCTATATTACAACTCGGCAATGATAAGCCCTTACTGATGAATGCACTGCAGGCCAGGGTTATAAAAAAAAGAAAGAACACTCGCCTGCAGAAGTAAAATAGATATCCGATGTATCAGATGTAAATTCATTTCATGATGTCGTCATATAAAAATGATTCGCGGGACACGGCAAACTTGATTCATCTCATGATGAGATCAATGTAGTAGCCTACAGCATATACACAGCTACAACGTTGCCCATATTATAATTAATTAAGGTGAGCTGGCTTAAAACTGACTGGCCAAATTGCACGCGCTGATGCCATAATGTGGATTTATAACCCTCGTCGTGACTGCTGTCTGTCTGTCAGACCGGCATGTCTGTGAACCATAGAATGCCATAGATAGACCATATAACAGTCGGGCCGGGCCGTGTTCTGTCCTTGCCGGGCTCACCGCGCCGTTATATTAATTTTCCAATGTAAAAATTGGACTCGGTTCAGCGGCCGCATGCTGCTGTCCGCCCCACACACACACACACACACACACACACACACACACACCGACGACAGTCAGATAACTGACTCACTAAACAACACTAACACACACTAAACAACGTTGGATTCGTACAGTGCAGAATGCAGATAAGTGTAGGCCTATGTTCTTATTATAATTGTGAGTTTGTTTTTTAACATGTAGCGAGTCCACGGGAGCCGATCGATCTACAAGCTCACAACGCGTTGCACTGCGAGTAGCCTAGAGAAGGCTGTCAAGTGAGCAGCGCAATCGCGCATGCTATAGAAATATCCTAATAAATAAATAAAAAGGTGTCGCTTGCAGGGGCAGTTTCCTTATGGGACTTGCCTCTAGAATGCATGCATAGGCATACAAGTGCAAGTGCACTCGGCTTTTATATATCATTTTTTTATGTGCTGAACAATGTTGGGGTCGGGAAACATGCCTACATATTTTATCTGCGATTTGGGAACTATTTATTGATCCAGCATGAAGACTAAAGCCTTCTGAATATATCCGTAAATTCGTCCCCCACCTAAAGAGGTCCCGTGGGATTTTACGGAGTTTCCGACCAACCTACGTGAGCGTCAAGTTCACGGCCATTTCCATGAATTCCAAATTAATGTGGGAAATCCACGTAAATGCCTTTCCGCTAGCTTCACGTCATTATATCAGCGTAAACGCGTTGAAGAATCAGGCCCAGTGTCACTGTCAGTGTGTTTCGATTGAAAGACACACGCGACTACCAATAACACATGACACCATGTTCTGCAAAGACACAAGGGAGTATATGAACATATTGTCAACTGTCGCATTATTCATCCTTCAACTCCACTCAACTCTCATTTATACATCTCTTCATTATCATTTAATCATGTCATCCTCATTCCCTGCTTTTCTCCCAGTATCAGCTTCCTTCCTCCTCTTTCCTGCCCCCCCTAGGCGTGTGTGTGTGTGTGTGTGTGTGTGTGTGTGTGCGTGTGTGTGTGTGCGCGTGTGTGTGTGTGTGTGTGTGTGTGTGTGTGAGAGAGAGAGAGAGAGAGAGAGAGAGAGCGAGAGAGAGAGAGATTCACCTCGGCTTGCTCTCCTCCACATATAAACATCAAAGCCGCACACATCAAAGGGGCTGCACAGTGGCTAGTTTGAATGCACTTATCTCCTCATTCGTGTCTGTCAGCATGCATGCACTGCTCGAGTGCCTGGTCAGCCCTATGAGTTGAAGGCAAGCCGCTACTTCAAGTTGTCAATACCAGACCACATGTTTACACGATAACAGACAGGCAGGCAGGCAGGTAGGCAGGCAGGCAGACAGGCAGACAGACAGACAGACAGACAGACAGACAGACAGACAGACAGACAGACAGACAGACAGACAGACAGACAGACAGACAGACAGACAGGCTATTGTAGTGCACAGCATACACCACCAGAGGGCCAGTTTATGAGATGAACTGACACAAGTTTAATACAATGGATACAGACAGTAAGAATAATAAGAATAATAATAATACCTATTACCTGGGACTTATATAGCGCTTTTCTAATACCCAAAGACGCTTTACATGTGTGGTGGCCGGGGGGGGGGGGGACGGGACGACGACGACATGTGAAAAGACAACTTTATTAGAAAACAATTAAAATAAGAGTAAATGGTTTGTGAGGATCGAGGAGGGCGGAGAGGTAGGGGGAGCCAGGTTGTGTAGTGACTTGTAGGTGGTGAGGAGTAGTTTGAATTCATGGGGAGCCAGTGGAGGTCACGGAGGACTGGGGTGATGTGGTCTCTGGAGCGGGTGGAGGTGAGCAGGCGGCTGAGTTTTGGATGTATTGTAGTTTGTTGAGGGTCTTTGCGGTGGTACCATAGGATTCTGTTGCAGTAGTCCAGTCGGTATGAAATGAAGGCGTGAATAAGGGTTTCGGCAGCTGAGGGTGTCAGGGAGGGGCGAAGACGGGCGATTTTTCTAATGTGAAAGAATGCCGTTTTTGTGATGTGGTTTACGTGGGGGAGGAATGAGAGGGTAGGGTCGAAGATGACACCTAGGTTGCGGATGCGTGTGGACTGTGGAGGGTGTGACAAGGGAGCCGTCGATGGTGAGTGCGAAGTCCTGGGTGGAGCGGGTGAGGGAGTCGGGGCCGATGATGATGATTTCAGATTTGCTACAGTTGAGTTTTAGGAAGTTTTGTTGCATCCAGGTTTTTCCCTGTCATCTATGGTATTCCTATGGTGCTTCCCTGGCATATAGTGCTGACTTGTTTTCTATGGCGCATATAGCATGTTGTTGAAAACCATAAACAATATCATACTATAGTACTCCTGAATTGCTGCCCTCCACACTCTCCCATCTGGCAACAGGGTCTCTACATGATCTGCATCTGTGTAGGTATGCGCTTTTTGCCTTTCCTGGCTTTGCCCTGGCTCCCACAGTGTCACTTTGCATGCCACACTAGTTCCAGGTGCCTGACGTATGTGCCCTGCCAGCCCCATCATATTTAAAACCATTAAAAGAATGTCATACTAGCATTCAGTCACATGTCAGTATCATGTCCTCTCCTCTTCTCTTGACTTCCATGTTCTTGCACTTATCTATCTTGTGGCGTATGCCCGATGTTGGCAGTTTAGTGTGTAGTGTGTAATTCCTATACTACTGCATCCTGTGCAAAAGGAGCGCTGGCTTCTGTCTCACTTCCTGGGTTCCTGTGGATGTCCAACATATGTTCAGAGGCTAAATACGGAAATGTTTCACCCAGTGTAGTGTTTTGCAGTGTTCTCGAGGCGCACGCACGCACGCACACACACACACACACACACACACACACACACACACACACACAATTATGTAGCTTACTGAATATGGATGACTAGTCTATGGGTAAAAATCTTGAGAGACAGGAATCTAGAGGTATAATAATAAAATCACTTTAATACCCCTTTAACACACACAAAGGCAGTTTTGATCTAGTTTATAATCAGAATAAATCTTTGCAATTCATGAGTCAGATGAATGTCTGTGTTTTGCCCTTCACTGCACCTTGGGGAGTTCTATGTTGCACATAATGTTTAATCTCTGTGTGGTTTGGAACTCAGGTCGATGCACTCAAGTCTCTTCATACTCTCACCGGGCTCTTGTGGCACACATAAATTAATTTATACTCCATCGTATGATGGTGTATAAATTGGGCTTGAGAGAGACACGACAGCCAAACGCTCTTAACACTATGACCCCAAATGCAGAGACGTTGCCTTTAAATCCACTCAACATCTCCAAAGTGTCACATATCTAAAGTCAATCCCCTCCTAATGTCTATCCAATGTAATTGAGAGTGGTCATGCATAGGGTTGAGTAGAGTGTGTTATTTTGATTGCACTTCCTAACCTACGCTCTTATGTAATTATAACTTTATGTGTTTCTAACAGACTAATATAATAAAATGACTAGGTTAGTGGAAGCTGAGCTTCCGGTTTTGTGCGCAAAATGTACATTATGCTTTGAAGTGCACTTCAAGGGGGCTAGCGCAAGGTTATTTTAATTACAGCCAAATAAACGATCGGATGATATGAATGGGTAATTCAATCCGCAGTATACTGAGGAAATTGGCACTTAATTCTGACAGAGAAGAATTGGAGAGAGAGAGAGATGGAAGGACAGACAGACAGCAGGACAAGACAAGACAAGACAAGACAAGACAGAATACAGGCACGCCTTCATAATTATAACCCCCCCAAAAAAGACAGGGATATTGCATCTGATCAAAAATGCAACCTTTGCTTATAGCATGCTTAATGACATACATGTACAGTACAAAAGCAACCAACCCGCTCTGGTGTTAACATCATGGAGCCGACTGCCGAGCGCATAATTTATGTACGAACGTCGAACGCCTGTCATCTTCCATTTCCATCTTTTGAAATGCAGCTTCCAGCTTTCAGCTGAGTGCTGCTCAAGTGAACGGGGCAGTAGACCAGTTAGGGGTTAAGTGTCTTGCTCAATGCTCAGAAACACCTCAACACATTGCAGAGGCTCGAACCTGCATGGGACCGTAAAACACTGACAGTTTTCTAGAATACTTAACATTACTCTAATATACTAGTAAACTAGTATAATCATAGGACCTGATGATCATGTTTTAGGGGGTGAAAATCACGGCACCTCATCTTTAAACCCCATTTTGATTGATTGATTGATTGATTTATTAACAGTTTGCAGAATTACAGTACATTTCAAGTACAACTCGATACGAAAACTGTTAACAGTGAGTGGACAACACCATAAAGCATTACACTTGTTTACAATAGGGCCCACCATTTTCAATTTATCAAAACATTTAGAGAAGTACAAATATACACAACTATGTAGTCAAAACTGGAAATGATCATAGGAGGTAAAAAGGGAAAAGAAACATATACAGTGAGGGGAAACGGGTGGGTGGGATTCAGATTTTACGGGGGCCAGTTTCGAATTGCAGCCGTCCGTAGGTGCCCTTTGAGAGCAGTTTTGAAGGAGTCAAGGGATTCACATGTCTTAATGATTGTTGGTAGGGCGTTCCACATTTTGGTGGCAATCATTTAGTCCCTTGTTTGTGCCGAATCTGGGTTGCACATGGTTTGTTCAACTCCCTCTGGTGTTGTGGGTGTGGACTTCATTGACATTAAGGAAGTATTTAGATTTAGGTACATGGGTATCTTGGAAATTACCAAGCGTTTCCGGGAATCTGGCCATCATCCGCGTGAATGGAGTTTCTTTTCCATCCAAAAACCCAGAATAGACGCCGGCAGACAGCAGAAAACGGCCGCGCCTGTCTTATAGGTCTGGCAACAGCTAATGAGAGGAATCCTCCGAACGTCAAACATTTAAGTATGCAAATTGGTTATGTATCGCGGTTAGAATGTCAACAAACAATGAGCAAAGTAAAATGCAATTTATAATGAATGGATATTACAACCACTATCACACAGGAAAGTGTATTTATAAAACTAATAATAAAACTATCAGCTTAAATACTAAAATAGACATGATAGACATGTATTAATAGGCCAAGCAGAGATGGAATGAAAACATGTAGGCCTACATAAAGGCCTACTTATGTCCAAAAATATGCAGATCATGGGTGTACGTATGATTGCATATTTCTGTATTCTTGGTTATCTCACTCAAATCTACTGATGCCTATATTGATTTTATTTTTGTTGAACTAGCTCTGTGGTTTCGTTTTGTATAGGCTAAGAAAGTTACTAGGGTAGGCATAAAGCCTCGGCTTCAGCCTACACCTTTTTGGTGTTACATTATGTTTAGTCACTGGCTAGCCTGCGAATAAGGACAGTTTTAAAAAAAGTGATGCGAAGTGTCATGATGGCGGACTCATCTTCAAAGTGCTGTCCCATTTCTTTCACAATTTGGAGCCCTTGCAGCCTCTCACCCTCAAGCACTTACAGCTGACACCACTAAAGTCAATGAGGGTTCAGGGAGGGAGGCAATTGGGATTGGGCCTACATGTGAGTTAGCATTCCTTTGTGGGTCCTGTTTGATTTGCTTAAAATATAAAGTGTATCATTCTTAATAATCTTCAATTTATTAGACATTCTGACAGTCATTAATTTAATATTTGGCAATCAATTATGAATTTACTTATCATTATATACATGTTCATGAAAATGTATTTTCATGTATTTTCAAAATACGTATTTGTATCTCAAATACATTTCTCAGACCAGTATTTGTATTTTGAATTTAGATAATGTTTTTGACCCAGTATCTGTACTTTGTATCTTCACGCACGTCCCACTGGGAGGAGACCCCAGGGCAGACCAAGGCGCAGTTGGAGGAAACACATAGACACACTGGCCTTGGAACGTCTCGGAATCCCCCAGGAGGAAGTCACTAATGTTGCTCTGGAGAGGGAAGTCTGGACTCTGGAGCACTCTGTTGAAGGACTCCTAATGGAAACAAGGCTTTCTTGGGTTTAAATCCTCTTAGACCGTGTTTGTAGTATTCAATCAATCAATCTGCAATTTGGGTTAAGTGGTTAACCCAAACGGGATGCACATGCAGATTAGAGATCCAATAGAGGGACCACACATTTGGCACTCTAGAGAGATGACAGTGCACAATAGCTCATGCAGGGGCACACTTATTCAAAACACATTTCATGTCAAGCATGAGCTGGTCAGTGGCTCATATAGAGAAAAGCCCTGAGGCTTATAGCAGAGTCAGCTCTTTTTGCCATCTCACAGTTTACATTTTCACAGGTTCGCTGTTGTTAGCAATTGCTTTACCTTGGTCAGGCAGAGAGAGAGAGAGAGAGAGAGAGAGATGATAGAAGAATAAGAGCAGATATAGAGAGGGAGAGAGAGAGAGAGAGAGAGAGAGAGAGGGGGGGGGGTGGGTGATAGAAGAATAAGAGCAGATATAGAGGGAGAGAGAGACAAGGTGTGGGTGTGGGGGTGGATGGAGAGTGGAGTTCTGAGACGATAAGCTCCAGCCTTTAGAGCTGATCCCCGACATGCCATATTCTGTAGTACACTGTCTGCCACGTTCATCACACACCATGGATACACTGTCTGCCACGTTCACCACACCATGGATACACTGTCTGCCACGTTCACCACACACCATGGATACACTGTCTACCACGTTCACCACACCATGGATACACTGTCTGCCACGTTCACCACACCATGGATACACTGTCTACCACGTTCATCACACCATGGATACACTGTCTGCCACGTTCATCACACCATGGATACACTGTCTGCCACGTTCACCACACCATGGATACACTGTCTACCACGTTCATCACACCATGGATACACTGTCTGCCACGTTCATCACACCATGGATACACTGTCTGCCACGTTCACCACACCATGGATACACTGTCTGCCACGTTCACCACACACCATGGATACACTGTCTGCCACGTTCATCACACCATGGATACACTGTCTGCCACGTTCATCACACCATGGATACACTGTCTGCCACGTTCACCACACCATGGATACACTGTCTACCACGTTCACCACACCATGGATACACTGTCTACCACGTTCATCACACCATGGATACACTGTCTGCCACGTTCACCACACCATGGATACACTGTCTGCCACGTTCATCACACACCATGGATACACTGTCTGCCACGTTCACCACACCATGGATACACTGTCTGCCACGTTCATCACACCATGGATACACTGTCTGCCACGTTCATCACACCATGGATGCCACTGCAGAGTCCATCCACTCCAATTGGTGTGTATAATACGTGGGCGCGTGCATGCCTCCCTGCCCAGATGAGTGAGTTCAAAGAGGACACAGAGCCACCTATTTGAATGAGATCAGAGGAGTGGGGGAGACGTGGGGGGGGGGGGGGGGGTCTACATCTGAGGTAAGGGAAATCTAAAGTATGCTCACAGTTATCTCTCAAGCTAATACAGTATAGGCTTATTCATTATCCATATACTACAAATGGGCTAGCCTACGGTTTGCTTGCTGCTGACTGAGTTATGAGGGGTCCTCTGAGAGAGACCCACTTGCAGTAGTCAAGCTGTGAGATAAGTGAGGCCTGGATAAGGAACTGAGCGGACTCCTGGGTGAAGGGTCTGGTAGTAATTAGTTGTAAAGTGCTCTGTCAGAAGACATACAGTACATTTCTTTGAGTAGCATTATAACCATAACAGACAGTGAGACAGCCACTAGTATAGAGCCCTGAGTGTCTCCGTTCAACAACGTATACGTAATTTATCTTGTGTAGGTTGTTTTATTAAATTCAAGGCATTTTAGTTTATTGGATGATGTTTGTTTTAGTATCGGCACACATCCCCTAATGAGTCACTTACGCTTGAGTGGTTTTTGATCTGCCAAGAGGTGAATTAAGTGCCACTGTGGGCAGCAATAATGTGAAATGTTAGATATTGTCTTCTGAACAGGACCCACATTCAGAGAGGACGACCCCATGGGGTCATTGAGCATATAATGAAGAAGCCATTAGATGTTATCCAGAGCCTTTTGTTTGTCTTTGGTGGGCCGGGGGAAGGAAGATAGATGTGCTGCTTGTGCTGCTCTATCCTGTAATGATGTTTTATGGGATATTATTATTTGGAGATTGGTGGTTTTATTACTTTGTCCCCATCTGCCCTAAGCTAGTTCCTACCTTCTTAACTTTGTTGAGCGCCTCCTGTGCTCCTTCTGTGCTACACACACTCATCTGTCTCCGTCTCCCTCTTTCTCCCGTCCTCCATGAAATACCCTTAATCACATACATCTAAGGAACCTTGATGTGCAGCAGCTCACAACGTTGCCCACATGCCGCCCGGTCGCGCACGCACACACACACACACACACACACACGTCAGTCCTCGAGGCCAGGCAGCGTGCCACGGGAGTCGCCTGCGCCCACTGATTGTCTCGGCGGATCCAGCGAGTGACACAGATAAAGGCGGGTTGTTGTGACACCATAAAAGGTGACCACATGACAGGATGACCTGTGAAATGCAGAGGGAAACAAAAAGCCTCCAATGCCTTTCCATCCAATGCAATCTCTCCTTTATGTTTTGGTCATCTGTTGCCCTGCAGACTTGGCTGTATCGTTATGAATGTTAGCGTCCCCATTGTGTGCATAATAGGTGAGATTGGGACGCACTGTGAGCTCAGACCGCTGGAGGTCCTGTACAAAGGAAGCAATATTTGTTTGTTAGTATTTGTAGAATATACAATAGAATGTTTGTTCAATCCCGGTCTCTCCAGCTTTTTAGTAGAACAGAAAATACATTTTGGATATCAACAAATACAATTGAATTCTTATTATGAGAAACTACCATTTAATATTTCTACAATCCAATTCTTACTAGGAGAAACTATCATTTCAGATATCCAAAATTAAAAAATAAAAGATATTCCAGACATCCATAACATTTTGTATAAATAATATTTCATATTATTTCATAGTACAAATGTAGTTTTGGATATCTGAAATGGCAGTTTGTCCTAGTAAGAATTGCACTGTAGATATCTGAAATGGTATATTTTTTTCTCCTAGTAAGAATTCAATTATAGATATCCAGAATGCAGTTCAGTCAGATAACTCTCAAATAGATTGAACAAATATTTATTATTGAATCAGAATACAAGTGTGCATATAATAATTTATCTTAGTGTTCGGCTCTGCTACATTTACTCCCTGCTCGGCACAATTATACAGCCATCATTAAACATTAAGAGCAGGGAGATAGATATACAATAACAACGCGCCCCCCCTCCCCATGTAGAACAGAAATAGCAGAACCCGGTGTTAAAGTATACAGTAGAAGAGCTGGGGTGGCTTGGGAGCCATTATCCTGCTGTTTGGAAGAGCTTTGGTTCATCCAATGGACTCTGAAATACCGGGTAAATGGAATAAACTGCACTCGTCCTGAAAGGCTTCCTTCAAGGTCATACGTTGGATGGGTTATTAACCGCGTCACCAACACATTTGAAATTATGTGTTCTCCTGTGTGAGGAAATCAACCAAGCAGGTGCACAAACCCAAAGAGGCTTGCTAACTGAATTCCCAGGTTCAATGCTTACTGTATCTCTCTCTCTCACACACACACACACACACACACACACACTTACTTTTAGGAAGGCAATTTTCGGTGCATGACCCCTATCCCGCTCACTGCATTGAGGCAGACACATGAGCACTCAATCCTCGCCCGGGCTCACACACACCTCCGCCAACACTCTTGCGGTGACATTTGAAGGACGTCGTCACCCCTCCTCCCCCCTGGGGGGAGCAGTGCGTTGGTTGGATTTGAGAGCACAGATAAGGTGCTGGAGAAGTGCAAGTACACAACACCTTGGAGTTCAGTGCGCATGTCTAATGGATCTCACACCGTGGGCACACAGCTGGGACAGGCTGCAAATTGTCCTCATTTCACACAACCTCTGTCGCTACCGTCAGACTTAGGCTAGAACAGAATACAGATGTCCTGGTTTGGCTGGGGATTTTCCCGGTTTCAATCTGGGTGTCTCTATACCAGATATAGGCCTACACAGAAGTCACACCCATAATAGAAGGCGCGAGCTGATACAGGTTGATGTATTTATAATGTCTCTGCCCCAAATTCTAATAAAGGCCTTTTACTTGTAAAATCCACCCTGGAGTGCCTGGACCTGGATTTTCTTATGCCTTTTGGACATTTGTCCTCTATCCTGCTACCAAATTGCTTCGGATTTCACTACAATTTAAAACTAGAAATGCACTCTGTCGAGGTGCCAGTTTGGTACAAAGTACAGTACAAAACTAATACAGTGGACACTCTAGAAAGTGGGCCAATAGAAAAATACAGTTAATTATTAAAAACGCCTAAAATCCTAAATAAAACTAACTAGACTAAAATCTTAACCAAAAACAAAACAAACAAAACAATCAATAATTAAAATGTCCTTATATCAATACTGTGCAAACAACAGTGTGCAAAGCAGCAAAGGGGAGGTTGTACAGACAGTCAGGGAAGGGGTATAATCTTCTACGCCTCTTGTAGTCGCTGAAACACACAATTAAATATACGCCAGTTCATCTGTTCCATGGCACTCCATTCGAATAGCAGCTCGACAGACGGGTTCAAACGTTGGCAATACTGTGGTTGGGTACTTACAGGTGACGCAGGCGTTAACCTGGGCTGTCTTTGGCTTGCAGTATCGCAACCTCTCTGCCGCCTCGTCTGGAGTCCAAGTTCGCCTTGTGTTGTAGCTCTAAAGTGCGTAGTGCAACCCGTCTTCCCTAACCAGTTCCCCTACTCTCCGTCAGTTCATTACTTGTTCTCTTTACACATCCAGCTCTCCTCAAGGCTCCCGAAACCTCTCTCTACTGCTTTCTCTGTCGTGGCGTCTCTCCCTCTCTTCTCCTCTCGGCCCCCCCACAGGCTGGATCGGGCCGGGCACACAGCAGTCGGGGGACATGGTCGTGGCAGTCAACCTGCTCACGGCTACCACTGGCCCCCAGCTGGAGTGTCCCGACCCCCCGTCATGGCCCCAGCCCGTGGGAGCTATATGGTCTCCTCTCCTCAAACACAGCTCCAACCTCTCTCCCTCCAAACACTCTCTGCAGTCTGGCTCCTGGTTGACCACACCCAACGCAGGTGCAGGTCCTTGAAGCTGCAGGTCCTTGATTACTATAAGCCAGGGTTAGTTTCAGTCAGTGGAAAAATAAAGGTTATATAAAATATCATGCAACTCAACACAAAATACGCAAAACAATAAAGTAAAATCACTGGGCAATAATCTCTATCAAACTCACAGCAAATTAAAGAAAATCATTTCAAACAAACATGCAAAAGTGAAAGTATAACACAACAAAAGCACAAATATGACAATAAACTAAAACACATCTAAAATTCTTCCGTTATTACATTGTAACTTTTCAGGAATAGAAAGCCTGCAGTTTCTATTAGCCCCATCGATTATGTCACTGGAAGACGGTTTCTGAACCCTCCTATGAGACACAGACAGAGTAGATTAAAGGGGTCAGATGGGTGGGCTGGCGAGTAGATTTAAGCGGTCAGATGGGTGGGCTGGCGAGTGCGTTCAAGATTTTCAAGCAGAAAAAGTTGGTAGTGAGTTCAAGGTAGAACCTTCCATGACGACAATAGTTCTTATCAGCGTAAACATAAAACACAACCAATATTACGTCTGTGGTATTCTGAAATAAAAACAAATCACATTTAAACTGGGCATACACATAGAACATTTATTGCTGTGTAGTCAGGCTTTAACCTTTGATGCCATATTCATTGACATAAGGATTCGTAGGAAGGACATTATCTTTGAAGCGAAAACAGCCCTTCCAAGTAGCTTCAGGTTTCCCCTCCTCAGCCCCAAAGCTGTCCCTTCCGCAGAAGTTAAAACTCACACGCACATGCGCGCACACACACACACACACACACACGCACACACACACAAACACACACGGCTGCCGCTTGTGCCACTCGTCGATATCAAACATTGTGTGATCAAACATCATCTGACAGTCACCAAGTGAATTTGCATGACCAAAAAAACGGTCAAACCCTCAGTTTCTTTCCCCCCACTGCATCCATCACCTCATCATTTTCAAGAAAAACTAAGTCATGATTAAAACACTTGAGCTACAACAGTCTACCTCTATAGATCAGGCTTCAAGATGAACATGTTCTAATTGTAATAATCAAGTGGCGATGCTCCAAAACATTTGCATTCAAAAGATGCAATATCTGTGTTCATTGATACAGTGACAGATTCAGATTGCAGACATGGGGTGTTCGGGTTGCTACAGCAGATGTGTGAGAGGAGAGGGGAAGGGAAGCGCATCGCGGTATAGAAGTAGCATCCTCTATTGCAATCCCAGAACCATGCTAAGGAAGGCAAATGTGTTGCTAATCAATAATGTCGGGTGTGACACTAAACTTAAAGCTGCATTGTGGTCTTAGCATACAGTAGGAGGATAGAGAAGCAAACCAAAAGTTCCCTGCAGTCCAGGAACATCAGTAAGCTAGAGTGAGCGCGAGATGAGCTTGTGTGCTGAGAGAATATGGCTGTTCCCTCCTTTGGTTGTCCCCTATTCCAATGTCCAAAGAAAAACACAAAACAAAAGTAATTTCACAAGGACAATTAACGAGTGCCCGAGGGAGTGCACAAAGTCAGTTTGAATCTTTTTTGCTTGGTTATTTACTACACTCTCTCCCCCTCTCTCTCTCTCTCTCTCTCTACACGCCTTAAAAAAAGAGTTTTATATTCCTTTACCCCATCCTTATAAAACTGGAAGCCACTGGCAGACAAAAGGTTTCAGACAATAAGTTTAGACAAGATTGTATGGGTTAAGGTAAATAGGAACAGAGGAATGGCATCACATCCATGTGCCTATTCCCTTTTCTACAAAAATAGTGGAATATAAATCACACGTTATCATCCAACACTGACATCTTCATACACATCTGTATACAGGTACAAATCTTGGTTAAATGCAATTCCCTCATGCAGTCATAGTTCCCAGGACCTCTACTGTCTCTGTATTGTCTATTGTAACCAAATCTGAGCGCACGGCGACAGCAAGTGATGTCACCGGGTGTGTGCTTAAAGTCCATCCAAAGTGTCTCTCTTAAACAACCATAGCTTTGGGGGTGGAGGGCATGTTGCAAAATGTCAATGCCCCAAAATTCCAATCTTTCTGTGGGAGGAGGAGGGGTTATAGTTTTCCATCCGACTCACTTCTTTTCTTTTATGTTTTAAATATAGTTGAGGAATGCTGAAGATGTTCAGAATACAAATTAAATAAAAAAGATGAAAACAATTTCACATATCAATGCATGCAAGGTTAAGACCTCTGCGATGTGTTGCACTAACGGAATCTTTTCCGCGGCCGCTGCCGACGCCAAGTTGCTGAAGCGCAGAACTTTGATAATATCGATACTGATATTCTTCCGATTTTATCGCGAGAGATACAGGTGCAAGAAGGCGAGGTGATGATAAGGACAATTTGTATGCATGCCTCAACAACCCTGAGGTGGTTATCACACACACACACGCGCGCACACACACACACACACACACACACACACACACACACACACACACACACACACACACACACACACACACACAGACACACACACACATACAAACACACACACACATGCTCACGCAAATACTCCTGAACTCTCCTCCACCTTCTCTTTCACCGGGTTCTCAGCAGAAGCTCTGGTGTGCCAGAGTGTCCAGTAGGACCTGTTGTCTCCGTCTGCCAGAACAGATGGACATTAGATCCGCTTTCTGCTCGCCCAGCCAAAACAAATGACCTATACCTCCTCCCTTCCCCCTCCATTCACCGGCCCATTCATCCATCTTTTCATCCCTTCCTTCCTTGTTGTCTTCCTTCCTTCCTTCGGCTGCCCTGGATGCTCTGTCTCTCGTGCTTCCTCCCACTCACTATAGTGTTGCCTCAGAGACATAAACAAAGCCAGCCTCTTGTCACTCAGCACGGAGGGCTTTTTCAGTGTGGATGGCTCCATGTCAGCATTTTTCTTCATTGAGCCCGAGCAGAGACGGAAACAAACGGAGAAAACAAAACTGAGGAATAAGGAAAAGGGAACGCAACAGCAAGACTAGTCTGTATTGTTGTTGTTGTTGTTGTTTTTTAGCTCTGTCTCTGCTCCTCGTGAAAAACTCCCCAATGTAATTCGGGCCTCTCCTGGTCTGTGAACATGACCAGAACTTTCCACGGCACTTCTTCCAGGGGGGGGCTACATACATCCCTAAAGAGGAGACGAGAGCCCATTCTCCTGTCCCCCAGGCCCCAACTCAAAGGACCTCTTTATAATCCTCAACGACAGTTCCAGGACTGGACCACTCCCCTAGGTAGCACAAAGTAGGACTGGGTGGAGGTCACAAATGTGTAGAAGGGGGCCAGAATGAGTTTTTTTTGGGGGGTGGAGTGGGGTTGGGAAGACAGGACATCATGTGTCATCATCAAGCCTCTCTCTGCCTCAGGTCGGACAGAAAAAGTGAGAGGGACAGCAATAGGGTTTCAGATCCAAGGAATGGAACGACAAAGAAATAAAGCGACCCGGCCGGTGAGTTTCATCTGTTTTTCCGACAGGGACCCACCGCCGTTTGGCTAGAGCTCTTTCCCTTGAAGCCCTCCTCCCCATCCTCCCTTCCTCCACCTCCTCCCTCGTTCTTTCTCTCCCCGACCACCGCCGTCCAGGGGTTGGCCAGGAAGCCCCGCTGGTCCATTAGTTCCAAACCCAGGATGTCCCTGTTGTGACCCTCCCTGCCCCCCCGCAACGACAGGAGCACACCCCCTTGCTCCAGGCTGCCCGTACTGTTGCACTTCTTCACCGCGCTGCCGCCGGCGGGCGTCGTAGAGCCGGGCGACAGCAGAGAGGTGAGCGACAGGCTGCTCAGCGTCTCCGACAAGTGTTCGCTGTGCTCGCCCGCCTGGCTGGAGACGCAGCCCCCCCTGGTGGACGGACCCATCATCATCACGATGCCCTGGTCCTCGTCGGAGGGGTCGATGGAGTCGTCGCGGGTGTAACCCGGGCTGGTGCTGCCCCGGCCGCTGCTCTGGCTCCGCTGGTGGCCCAGGGTGGCCTGGAGGGTCAGCGTGGACGGGAGACCCAGAATAGGTCTCGGTGGGGTCTGGGAAATGGCGGTGCTGTTGTCGTCATCCGGCGTTGGCGCGGCGGGGTAGGACGGCGGTAAGGGTGCCATGGGCGAGGGAAGCTCCAGGTTCTGAGGGGGAGAGACGCTGAAGCTCAGGCCTTCTTCCAGCGTGGTCTGGAGGCTGCTCTCGGAGCTGCCCGTGGCCAGGGACGAGTCGCTGTGCGACGGGAACTGAAGACAAAATGAAAGGGCTGGATATGAACACTGCAGCTCATTGACGTTAACAACTCATGCCACATGAAAGTAGGCAAATTAGCCAGTCTACATCCTCACAAGTGAAAGGTGTTAAGTGTCTCTGTGTGTTTTATAAATATTGAACGAATGAAAAGTATTAAAAGAGAGATCGTGACTAAATAATAACTACATTGGATCAATTGGAACACAGATTCTTTCTATTTACTAACGGTTTTGAACATATAAGGTTTTCCCCCCGAAAGTAATAATACAATATTGTTTTTGCACTGGCTACAATATTCATTATCACTGTCAACATGAAGCAGGTCACGGGCCAATCCCTTATCCAAATGAGCAGCAAACACAGCTTCTATCACGCCTTCACCAGAGCCATCTAATTACTTCCTCAAAACGCCATCTTTGAGAAGATGTAAGACAACATAATCATGGATTAAAGTATAATTAGTCTATGTTTGGCTTTCTCACATGTTGTCCCATCAAACAACGCCGTGGAAGAAGTACTCAGATGTAGTAATATCACAATATAAAAATACTCAAGTATTACAAGTTACAAGTGTAAAGGCCTCTATTCAAATGTTTTGTTGAACAAAAGTGCAAAAGGAATGGCATCAAACTATTGCCAATTTTCAAATAGCTATATAAAGTATAAAATAGGGCTACAAGTGGTTAATGTAAAACATCAAAATTACAACTTTGGCTCTGAGATGGACAAAATGGAACTACGCAAGTAGTCCCAGATTGTTTTCCACCATTGCCTCAGAACAAGGCGCCCTCCCCCCTTCTTGCCTGTGTGCAGAGCATCTTGCGGTGTGCTCCTGGAGAGCGCATGGAGGCCCAGGAGGCTGGCGAGGTCAGCCTCAGGCTCCTGGACAGGCGCAGACGCCTGCTGCTGTGGGGCGGTGCAGGGATGGGCAGCGCCGCAGGCTGGAAGAGAGGTGATCTGCTACTGGGACCTCCTCTCCTCTCCTCCTCCTCCTCTTCACTCCTCTCCGTGTTGTTGCCATCTGAAACCCCACCTGGAGAGGAAGGAAGGTCCAAGTCATAACTTCATTAAACCCTATAGATTGAAATGAGCTGGCATTGTACTTGGTATCCCGAATGCGCGCCTTAAAACACGCTTGCCCTAGTTGTTTTTTTTCCACCGACCTCACGTCGACCACACGGTGGGGCGCTTCTTGTATTCTTGTATATGTTTTTTACTGAGAATGAGGTTAGAAATGTGGTAAGTTTAGGGTTAGGCATAGTTTACTGGGGTTAAGTTTAATGTTAGATTTAACCGTTTAAGCATAATTTATATTGTTACGTTTAGGAATACCAGGCTGAGCAGTTCCACCGGCTGTATGCCCGAGGCAAGTTGGTAAAAGGGTGAGTTTGTTGATATTCTTGTACTTGCGTTGGCTGTTCAGCATCCTGAATATAGATGCTGGGGTTCAATTGATCTCTTTCCTCTTTCAGTTTTTTTATTTTTGGAACATTTGGGTTTTCTGAATGTTACGTAAATGATGCCTGAGACTTATATACTCTAAACTCTAAACTGATAAAGTGCTTTGTCCAAAACTTGATAGAAACACAGCAGTCCAAAAACATACAATTATACTCATTTGACCAGCACAACTTAAAATAACTTGACCCATTGCACACACTTATATTGGTGTCCAGTTTGAGGTTGGAAGGTGCCCTAGTTATACAAGACACACACTCACACGCGCACATATACACCCCGGTTTCGTAGAATTAACACAATCCCTGTCATGATTATTTCATTAATTTATCGCGCATTGCCAAGGTTTTTCCCCTTTCAACCCTGATTTTGAAGAGCCAAATATTTGTAACCGGATGTTACGATGACTTAATGATGTGTGTGGTCTCTTGACCGGTTGTTGTTCTCTCACTGAAAAAAACTATTTTGACTAGAAACGACATTCATTGCGCTGATTTGGAGATAAAGGCCATTAAAAGCAGCACATAGAACGCACTCACAACTCACGTTGAGACGTTGAGCCTCTAGCGGCCGCATATCGCTCCGATCAGCATTTGATCGGAGTGCATCGTCTCTGCCCAAGAGAGACCAGATGGGAGCAGGAGGAGGAACTCACTGCTGCCATCATCTGGCGGAGTCAGGTTAGCGCCTACCACCACCATCAGTCTGAATGGACTCACTGGGGCTGTGGTGAAGTGGCGTTCCATGGTCCTGGTCCGTCTGCGCCTCCATCTCCAGCAGGGCAATCTCCTCCTCGGGTCCAGAGCTGAGGGCACTGCAGGGTCTCTCCAGCCCCATCAGGGCCTGGTGGGTGAGGGTCTGGTGATGGCCTCCTACCTGAACACCACCTCCACTTCCCGCAGCCTCCTCGGAGCTGTGGGAGTCACAGCTGCTCCTCCCCTGAAAGAACAAACATGCGCACGCAAACGCACACGCACACACACACACACACACACACACACACACACACACACACACACACACACACACACACACACACACACACACACACACAGAGAGAAAATAAAGCATTTTCCAATAAATCTATCGGATGGGATGACAGAGTGGTGCTTGTGAATGCGTGGGCTCTCACTCAGTTTTGCCATAAGCCTCACATAAAGAAACAGGATAACTGCACATGTCGGGGGACAGACTTCAGAATTGCAGATAACAGATATGTGTGATGAAAGATGGGGGGGGAGGGGGGTCGATGCATTTGACATAAAGTGACGTGCAGGGCCTTGTGGTCACCGCTATACCTTAACTTTCTCTGCTGCTAGCTATTAGCATGAATGAAGTTAAGCTGTGCCAACATCCGTGTCCACTTTAAGAGGAGCTTGCCCGCCCCACGACCCCACACACACTCAACACACACACTTCGCTATCATTAGTGCAAGCGCACACTGTTTATCTGTCGTCAGAAACTTTTACATGTCGGGAGCGACGCGGTAAAAAGTCACAAATGACATCCAAACTTTGGATGGCAGAAGATCCACCAAGGACAGCTCTCCAAAATTCCGACTTATGGAGGTTTGAAAATCCTGCTTGTAAACGAGGTAAATGGATTTAACGCCCCATAGCTGTTGGTGATGGAGCGTTGCCACAGCAACCAGATCAGTATATATACTGGACCTAGCAAACAACGTCCCCTATATTAGCAGCAGGGTCTGTATATATACGGACCTAGCAAACAACGTCCCCTAGCGGCGGGGTCCGTATATGGACCTGGTAGAAAAGAGTTAAAGCGCAAATAACATGCATTTTAAAACTGCTTTTAATATTTAATAATCATATTGTCTATGTCCCTCAAAGTTATTTCTAATGGTTTGAGCCTCAATCACCACTCTGATATAACCAGCCTTGTCAATTCTTTCTGGACTTTGAAAGCAGTTTTAGCTGCAGTACCACAATGTCCTGAGGTGGAGAGGGTGCTGATATGCAGATTATTTAATATTTGAGTCATTATAATACTCATGCTAGATAAAACCAGGCTTGTTTCCATTCCATGCCAGCTTGGAAAATCAACAATGGTGGACATTGTAAACAAAGTGGAAATGCAAATTTGCAACTGAAGACTGAAGAAAAGGAGGAATTATACAAAGTAGGGTGACATTGATGACATCACGATGAGGCCAAAATGAGTCGAGCTGTTTCTGAGAGCAATTTCCATTAAAACACCCATATGACATGAAGGCCTGATTGTTCAAAATTGGTTATTTGTGGGGATAGAAAACACACATGGGAGCCCCAAAAACACAAAAGAAATTGAAAAAGTTGAATTTTATGTTATAGGTCCTTTAAGGCAGTGATTCATCACCAGCATTATGGAGTGTATCATACACTATAGGGGCGATGGCCACCCCGATTGGATTTAATGACCCCAATTTTTTGTCTTTTTCTGCCTTTATTGATAGTCCACAGTGGAGGCATACAGCAAGGGTCCGCTGGGCTGTGTGTTATGCATCATTTTGCTGGTGCATAATCGTACTTTATACCAGCATTTAAAAATAAAGTGCCGCTTTGTGAAAAATAAATGTTCATTGTCTGGAACCATAGCACTGCGGCGATTCTCAACCTTTACACTTTCAAGGACCCCCAGTTTCATATATGCATTAGGCCACGGGCGGCACAGTCACAGACCATGCACTTTGATTTGATTTTTAGCTCTGGGTTTACTTCATCTTTATAGTACAGTGAGTAGACTATAAAATCCAGAGTCATTTTTACTCTGAAATAAGGGTCTGATGATGGCACATCAGTCACTTTGGCACAAAATATTTTCATATATTATATTTTCAGTGTCCTTGAACTATCTATCTAATCTTCTCTGTCACGGCACATGTGCTTGGTCAAGGCCCCTTGGAGTTGCTTTCTCCCCACACTGGGTGGCCCTTTAGTGCCATTTTGGATTCCTGCTGAACACTAGGCAGGGTGTGTAGCAGCCCGAGAGTTGAGAGCAAAGGAATGCGGAGGCAATGCAGAGACGAGAGAGAGAGAGAGAGAGGGAGAGAAAAGGATAATTCATGTTCCATCGCACGGCGGTGTCACACAGAGAAAATAGCAGAACTACAAGCTCACAATGTGTCGCGGATGAGACACATTGGGCCTGATTCTTCAACGCGTTTACGCTGATATAATGACGTGAAGCTAGCGGAAAGGCATTTACGTGGATTTCCCACATTAATTTGGAATTCATGGAAATGGCCGTGAACTTGACGCTCACGTAGGTTGGTCGGAAACTCCGTAAAATCCCACGGGACCTCTTTAGGTGGCGGACGAATTTACGGATATATTCAGAAGGCTTTAGTCTTCATGCTGAATCAATAAATAGTTCCCAAATCACAGATAAAATATGTAGGCATGTGTCCCGACCCTATAACATTGTTCAGCACATAAAAAAATGATATATAAAACTTGCACTTGTATGCCTATGCATGCATTCTAGAGGCAAGTCCCATAAGGAAACTGCCCCTGCAAGCGACACATTTTTATTTATTTATTAGGATATTTCTATAGCATGCGCGATTGCGCTGCTCACTTGACAGCCTTCTCTAGGCTACTCGCAGTGCAACGTGTTGTGAGCTTGTAGATCGGCTCCCGTGGACTCACGCTGCATGTTAAAAAACAAACTCACAATTATAATAAGAACATAGGCCTACACTTATCTGCATTCTGCACTGTACGAATCCAACATTGTTTAGTGTGTGTTAGTGTTATTTAGTGAGTCAGTTCTCTGACTGTCGGTGTGTGTGTGTGTGTGTGTGTGTGTGTGGGGCGGACAGCAGCATGCGGCCGCTGAACAGAGTCCAATCTGGGTGAAATTTACATTGGAAAATTAATATAACGGCGCGGTGAGCCCGGCAAGGACAGAACACGGCCCGGCCCGACTGTTATATGGTCTATCTATGGCATTCTATGGTTCACAGACATGCCGGTCTGACAGACAGACAGCAGTCACGACGAGGGCTATAAATCCACATTATGGCATCAGCGCGTGCAATTTGGCCAGTCAGTTTTAAGCCAGCTCACCTTAATTAATTATAATATGGGCAACGTTGTAGCTGTGTAGGCTATATGCTGTAGGCTAGCTACTACATTGATCTCATCATGAGATGAATCAAGTTTGCCGTGTCCCGCGAATCATTTTAATATGGCGACATCATGAAATGAATTTACATCTGATACATCGGATATCTATTTTACTTCTGCAGGCGAGTGTTCTTTCTTTTTTTATAACCCTGCAGTGCATTCATCAGTATCATTGCCGAGTTGTATATAGCATTTGGTCGTGTGGTGAACAGTACAAATTAACTTCTTTCTCATTATGTGAAAGTAACTGTAACATATCAGTTAACTCTGACATTTAAGGATCGAGTGAAGCAATGCGTGCCAAGTTGGCAAGTTTCGTTTATAATTATTTTTATACATATAACTCGCGCTGTTTGCTTGAAGATCTGTCCGTGCAGAGAACCTCCTGTCAAAATTAACTACTCTACAAGCTCATCGCGCTGTTGTATAGAATTTAAAGTTTGGGAATCCTCTGTGCCGGCTATGATGACGTATTTCGAGATTTCCTGTTGCCTTATATGGTGTAGAATGGGCGTGGATGTTCCAACTAACCAGGCGACAACAGGCGAATCGCTTGGGGAAAATGCGGAAAGGATACACTCAGCGATCCGCATAAATGAAGTGATTACACCAGCTTCTCTGAATAACACGTCATCTCAACGTAGCTTGATCGGACGGATAAATACGATATCTGTTTCCGCCACAGTGCAACGGTGGCGTATTTCTTTTTAATGAATCAGGCCCATTGTGAGCTTGTAGGTCTGCTATTCTCCGCATGCGACAAACTATGCATGGGGCTCAAGAGTGAGTGTGTGAGAGAGAAAGAGAGGGCATCAGCGATGGGAGCTGGGGAGAGGTTTATTCATGAGATGGCCTGTGGTGGATGGAAGGAAGAGATTCTTCAAAGATTTGCTACTGATACATGTGGTGAATGGGATAAAGAGCCATCTGGAGCCCAGAGGTCCATTATCTCTAATTCAAATGAGAAAATACTGAAGGAAAAGACCTTAAAAAGAAAGAAGCAAAAAGAAAGAATATAGAAAGCTTTGTGGTTACCGGTATATGTGTTTAGTGCTTGGAATAATGATTTAGCACTGAACCAAGTCATGGGTGCTCCGAGGCGATGGAAGTGCAGTGGTTCATTAGTACTGCAGGGGCTCTGCGGACAGTTCTTATTGTATTCTGGACCAAACGTTTTCTACTTATTATATCCAAGAATAAGTGGTACAGGTAAACAATTACATAACTTCCTCCCGAGCCCACCGCAGCTCCGACCGGGCGTGTAATTTTCACCTCTACATACTCTGTTACTAATGGATAAATTAGCACTGAGGACTTTGTTGTGCAACACAATAGTTAGTTCCTTTTTAAACTTTCAACAACTAAATTAAAAACACGACCACAGTTAGCATGGAGGAACAGTTTAGAATATGTAAGAGTGCAATGTGGCGAAATTGTGGCACATTGTAAGCTTATAGATCAGCAATTTTCAAATACCCAATGTATACGGTAGGTTTACAGTGGTTTAATGCTATACAGTATACATTTAGCTGTGGACCTCATGGAACCCCCTCAAGAAGCCCTGAGTGTCTGCGTACCACACTATGAGAACCACTACCCCAAGTCATTGTTTTCCTAGCCTGGCCCAGCCTGTATGATTGGTCTGTAGAAAACAGGCAGTGGATTGGTTCACCGATCTGAGCACCCACCTTGTCCCCTGGTGACACCCAGCACCCACACCCACCTTGTCCTCTGGTGACACCCAGCACCCACCTTGTCCTCTGGTGACACCCAGCACCCACACCCACTTTGTCCTCTGGTGACACCCAGCACCCACACCCACCTTGCCCTCTTGCGACAGCAGCTGGTAGGCTGTGTGTTCGTCCAGGCTGAGGTCGTCCGGCAGGGCGGGGGACGAGGACTTGTCCGACAGCTGCTCGATCTCCGCCATCCTGATCTGCTGCAAGGAATTCGCTCAGAATTACTCAAATGTCGAGGGAAAAGGCAATAAAGGCATCTGTATTCTGTAACTCTGGAATACGGTTAAAACCGCTATTAGGCTCTATTGTAGCCAGGAGACTCTGTGGTTGATTGTTAAACCGGATGCAATACTTACATGTGTGACTCCACACCTTGTATTTATATTTTTAGATTTGCATGTGGCATCAGGGCCATGCAAGGATGTTTGGGACAGATGACTCAAAATTAAAAGTAGTTTACAGTCTATTAATGACGAAAGAGAATTTTGAAACAATCTAAACCCACTGAAACAACAAATGTGCATGTAGTTAAAATTATTCGTTTTTTACCCATTTATCGTCTAAAAGGCCTATCAATGGAACCTAGCAAGTTCACACTTTTGTGCGTGAGGTGCATAGGATAGACATGTGTTGTTTGTTAGGCATATATCCTAAAACTAGACTTCTCAGAAGGGGAGAACTAAGTTAGATTATGCTCTTCACTACTGTATTAATAGCTCTCGGTTGCTAGGCGATCGAGAAATGAATCGGAAGTTAAAAAGTCTGCCTCTGTCCATTTCAATGTAAACAGATTTTTTAAAATACATTTATCTCGGATTCTTTTCACAAATTGTGTTTTTGATCAAAACAAGCTGTATCCACGGCTCATAACTAAAGCGTTGCTGGTCACAGTTATGAAATGTATAACTTTGCATAGTTATACTTTAAAACCTAAACCACCCCTCTGACCACTTCTGGTCGCCAAGGCAGCCGCATTTCAAAAGACCTCTGATCCAGAAAAGGTTGGGAACAACTGATCTGTAGTCATCATCATCATCATCATACTAAAATTCAGCGAATGTCTGAATGTCTGAATGTCCCTGACAGCGCTTTATCTCAACATTGGCTGGCCCAATCACTCCCACTTTTCACACAGGCATGGACCATAATTATATGGAGGTCTTAATGGAGCCCTTTTTCCAAATTGACACATTAATGATTTATAATGAATTTATTAGTGGATTAAAAAATGCAAAAATGGGTATTGTACTGTCAATATGACATGAATATGAATGCAAAGTAGCGGTCCATGTGTGGACAGGCTACCTGTCGCCGTTGTGCATGGTGAGATGTGTGCAAACCGTGTAGTTTATCAGGAGAAGAATACCAAAGGATGCAAGATTTATTAGTGAATTAAAAACGCACCGGGCGCAGTACCCCCCCACGGCCACAAGAGGGGGGCAAATATCTCACAACGGGTAAGGGCTAGTAGAAATAATCCTATGAAGGCACTCAGGCAGGGACACAAGGCTGGTTCCTATGTGCGTATGTGCCTTGCATGTGGCATTTTATCAACCATGGTTTCATGCTTCAGTATGAGAAGAGCAATTGATGTGAATCTCTGATGATCTCCTTTGTTTGACTAATGTCTTTGATATGCCTCGGAGACAGCAAGTGTATTGATATACTTAGTCAGCGTCTGACAAAGTGATGGAGTCACTATCAGTATCCCGTTGGTATTTCTTCTACATTTCTGTGAAGAAAGTAGGGGGCGTGAGAGTTTGTTTAAAACATAATAACATCACTTTGTCTTCATCAAACGAATAACGGATTCCCGTGAAATGGCAGCAAAGTGGGGAAACAGGAACAAGGAAGCAGTATATTGAGAGAGAGAGAGAGAGAGAGAGAGTGTGTGTGTGTGTGTGTGTGTGTGTGTGTGTGTGTGTGTGTGTGTGTGTGTGTGTGTGTGTGCGCGTGTGACTGTGTGAACATGTGCGCGTGTGTGTGTGTGTGTGTGTGTGTGTGTGTGTGTGCATGTGCACGTGCATGAGTGTGTGAATGTGCGTGCATGTGACCAAGAGTCAGTGGTCATCCTTATTGTGTCCTTTGTTCCGATGAATGGATATCTTAATGCTATAATGACATTCTAGAGAATTGTGTGCTTCCAGTTTTGTGCCAAACCATTTGCAGAAGGCCATCATGTCATCATGTCTGAACCCTATCAAACAACTTTTGGAAAGGAATTCAAACGGAAAATGCAAGCCAGGCCTCATCGCCCAACATGACGTGCCTGACATCACTAATGCCCCTGTGGATGAATGAAGGCAAATTGCAGCAGCAATTGTTTCCAAAAACCAATAGGAGATTGTTATAGTAGCAAAGCACTTTACAGGTATAGCCTGATTAACCACTCCCCCTTAAAATCACATTGCATTTCTTTCTGGAATCTGGAGGCTACATTACAGTAGCAACCCGAATCATTTGCTTCCATTTAGCAACATGACCATTAATGAGGTCAGACACTGATGTTGGGCGATTGGGCCTGGCACACATTAGTGATGATTTAATTCCATAAACAGTGCTTCTCAAAGCGGGGTCCGGGGACCCCATAGGTACGTGTCTGAGGGGGTTTCACCTACTGCTCAGTGCTTTGTACTGCCTGGAACAGGGGGTTTCACCTACTGCTCAGTGCTTTGTACTGCCTGGAACAGGGGGTTTCACCTACTGCTCAGTGCTTTGTACTGCCTGGAACAGGGGGTTTCACCTACTGCTCAGTGCTTTGTACTGCCTGGAACAGGGGGTTTCACCTACTGCTCAGTGCTTTGTACTGCCTGGAACAGTGCCCCTGTTTGTTCACTCACTCTTTATCTCCACAGTTCTAGCTTGGCTTCCAATGCAGCCATGCAGAATGAGTTCTTGAAGAAGGTTCAACACGTCGCACAGGGAAGTGAGCTTTGCGACCCCTTCGTCCTCGTCATTGCAATGTTCTACCACCGGTGACTTTTCAGAAAAAGGAATCTCAGCGGTGTTTCACGTAACTCAATCCCGTATCTCAAACACTTGCCACCGACCTCCCCTTGAATAACCTGGCGTCCATTTCCTTGCAAAGCCGATCAAACAGACGTGAGGTTAAGGGGCGCGTGCTTTGATGTGGGTTTTATAATCTTTCCAATGTCATTCAATATGCTATTCAATTCAGGGCACATTCTTCAGCTAGCCAGCATTTCTCTACGGATGACACAGTATGTAATTTCCCATTCAGATGCAACCAGTGAAATTCTACACATGATCAAATCATTGCATGTACTTGCACATCGCTCGCTGAGGGAAGAATTGGAAATGATTATGGATCTCACAGCTGTTATATTTGGTCATTGTATCCATCAATAATATTGTAATTCTGTAAGAGGTGCGCACAGACTGCAAAGGGCGTCCAATAGACACATTAGCAGCGAGGAGACAGGGCAAGCTGTCCTTCTCCCCCATAGAGATGCATGTTAAATGACCGGATTTCTCCATGTAAATAATCCATCAACAACACATGCATGCAAAATAACATTGACAGCTATGAGGTGGAGAAAGCTTGACCTGCATAGCAACAGTTGCTAAACAATTTGGATTGGCATTGGACAATCACTTTTGGGGGTGGGATTTAGCGACATGCCCACTGACAGACCAAGGACCAATGGTCTGGAATGATAAGCTGTAGCTTTAAGATTTACATTGACATGCAGGACAAAGGACAGTAATTAGGAACAGAAATTAAAAAGGGTGTCCATATTGGTCATAGTGTGTGTGTGTGTGTGTGTGTGTGTGTGTGTGTGTGTGTGTGTGTGTGTGTGTGTGTGTGTGTGTGTGTGTGTGAGAGAGAGAGAGAGAGAGAGAGAGAAGGCTTGTGGGCTTGAAATATGGCCGACTGAAATCCAATGGAGTGTGGACTGTTGGCGATGTATTAACACATGGCCGTGGGTGAGAGCGACAAAGAGCTTCATAAAGGGAAATTCATGGCTCATATGCAACAGTAAATTACCACCACCCAAGAGGCAGAGAGAGAGAGAGGGATAGAGAGAGAGAGAGAGAGAGAGAGAGAGAGAGAGAGAGAGAGAGAGAGAGGAGAAATAGAGCAGGAGAAATAGAGCAAGCCTACTAAGCAGCTCATGGATTTGAGAGAGGCAGCAATATACGCTATAGGTGTGTGTGTTGCTTCCAGCTATCATTAACCACCCCATGAAATGGAAATCAGAGCTCCATGTGGCACCAACACAAATAAAGTGTGATGCCACATTGGTGGAGGAGTGCCAGCTAAGTGATGGATGGTGACAGTGCAAAGCTTTCACAGATTTGGTGACAGAAAAGAGCCTGCTTTGATGTGACTAATAGTCAACCATATTTATCCTGCAACCAACTCTGAGTTTCTGATGTGTGTGTATTTTTAGAATTTAGACTAGTTTCAAGTAAAATGTTCTGGCGTTCTGCCACGAAAGGTCCATGGTGATTTATTAAAACTTCCCACTGGCACATTTACAGGCAGTATGAGTGCAGGAAAACTCATGCATTTATGTAGCCAATCTTATTTGTTTCATTTTCATATTTTGAATAATAAGCGATGAACCCGTAATATCCCCGTTTCTGGTCACAGGGTCTTTAAGTGCGACACGTTTAACCTTTTAAATATTTTTCTCTTCAAGGTGATCAGATGTAAAGTAAACACGGTACTTAAACGTCATGTCTACAATGAATTATAATCACATTAATAACGCATTATAATACACGTATAAGGCTTCATAACACTCGTTTATATGATGTTAATAATTATGCAGATAACAAGGTTTATTACTTTAATTAGTATTATAAGTGCACCATAAGCCCAGTGCAACAGCACATTATACTGTAACTGGAATAACACTAATAAAGTGTCTTTATAGGTCTAAATAAAGACTATAACTAACAATGTACATGCATGGTAATGATGATGTGCTGTTCCGCCATGTAGAGACTACATGGGAGAAATGGACACATTGTGGGAGAAATACCAAATGGTAAAAACAAATACCGGTATGTAGAATAAAAATGTTCAAACTATTTGTGTTAGAACCCAACTTGATCTTAGCCTCAATGTGGCCATGTCAAATCTGCCCATGTCCTCATAGGACCGTTACTCGCTCCCTCCCCTTCCAAACATACTGGAGACAGACAGACAGGAGGGGATCCAATTAAGGAGATTGAGTGTGATTTATAAATTATATTCCCAAGTACCTCTTGTCTACCTGCACAGAGATCACATTGCACACATCTCCCACACGAGGTGAGAGATTCAGCTGTCTCAAAATGATAAGCACACATGCGCGCGCACACACACACACACACACACACACACACACACACACACACACACACACACACACACACACACACACACACACACACACACACACACACACACACACACACACACACACACACACACACACACGCACACGCACGCACGCACACGCACACACGCACAGCGTTGAAGGACAGAGGCAGTGGAGAGTCAGCAACATGGGGCGGGATACAATAAATCATCAGGGTTAACTAGAAAAGAAGGATGGATGGATGGATGGATGGATGGATGGATGGATGGATGGATGGATGGTGGAGAAAGTACTCAAATATAGTTTGAGTGAAGAAAATACATGTGGTACAAATAAGTGGTTACCATATGCTTTGTAATAATAATAAATACAATCTAGAAAGTAACTATAGCAACTATACTAAACTAAATGCAGTGGATTCAAACTTCAGTAAAATGTTTGGATCCGAGATGTAGTGGAGTAGAAGTAAAAGTATTTGAAATTGGAAATACTCAAGTAAAGTACACCTCAAGTACAGTATAAGTAAATGTATTCGGTTACTTTTCACCACTGGTGGATGGATGAGAGGTATAGAGACAGAGAGAGAGCAAACATGTAAAAGAGGAGGGTGGGGGGTGTAGAACAGATTGATGCTTTGACAGCTTCTGCAGGCATAACAGGCAGAAAGGAGTGACAGGTGAGGAGGTTCAGAGTCCAGTTATTGCTTTTTTTCCGAGGTGACCCGCTGCACTTTATCATTGTGATGGACAAGTGTGTGTGTGTGTGTGTGTGTGTGTGTGTGTGTGTGTGTGTGCCTATTTGCTCATTCTCCCAGCTAGCTACTACTTTGTTTGTGCACAAGTTTCTGTAACATGTGTATGTGTTTGTGTACTGCATGTTTTACCTTGGGGGTTCTCGACATAGCGAACACTTGGAGATCGGACTGCACACGCTTGTTGGAGAGAGTGAGCGCGTGGCATGCATATCAGGAGTGCTTGCAGGAGGACACTCCATGCGCGTGCATGCAACAGGACTCATTCACCTCGCCATCTGCCACGGTACTGACCACTGACCGCAGCCGCAATATGGCAGCACAAAGGCTTTTAGACGTGTCGTCACTGTCGGACGGAAATCTTGTATGTCCAAAATCGTTACTTTCCAGAAAATAAAAAAACACTTAACAGAAGCACTGTCACTTAAAAAAAAAAAAAAAAAAAACGCCGATCTAAAAGCGCGATGAGACACGCTGCGAGCTTGTAGATCGGCAATTCTTTTCTACTTTTGTTTGACACTGTAGTATGACAAAGTAAATACTGTATGGAGATACGTGGTTTCCACCCGACATCGACGGTATACAGTACATACAGTACATTAACAGTATTATCACCATCACCGTTGTTAGTTCAAGCTGTCTTGCATGATTAGAGGACGCATGCAAATACAAGCTCCTATTCATCCTATGAGTTACCAGTAATTCAACTCTGAGAGTGTACAAAATGTGACCAAATTAACCTGTGCACCCTTAGAGTTAACACCCAGGAGGATATGCATGCATTTCCATGTGTCAAGTAAGTCTGCAAGTCTGTACAAGATGCATGCGTGCACGTTTGCTCATTTCACTGTGTGTGTGTGTGTGTGTGTGTGTGTGTGTGTGTGTGTGTGTGTGTGTGTGTGTGTGTGTGTGTGTGTGTGTGTGTGCGCGTGCGTGCGTGCATGCCCGTACCTCTTGCGGGTGGCCCTTGCAGTCCTTGCAGAGGGGTGGAGGGGAGGAGTAGTGGTGAAAGACAGAGCCGGACAGGTTGTCGATCATTAGCATTTCTCCTTCCAGAGAGTCACTGATCAGTAGAGACACGCTGTCCAGCCACTGGCTCTCCTGGAACATACGTATAAACATACACACACACGCATACACCCGCACGCGTACACACACCACATACACACACAACAGGGTGCAGGCGGGCAGAACCAAGTGTGGCACGCCGGCGCATACACATGCACATGCGAAAGGCATGCGAGGACAAGAGAAGAAAAACACGCAGGGGAGAACGCACACACCGCCACTGTTAATAACGCAAACGCGCGCACACACACACACGCGCGGAAACTGCACGTATATGCACGCACACTCCCATGTTCACGCATAGTCATACACTCACCACACACACACACACACACACACACACACACACACACACACACACACACACACACACACACACACACACACACAAGCCCAATCTCACACGTTTCACTTTGCACTAGCTTGCATTTGTACAAGTTGACTACAAAGCGGTAACATTCTTGAAACAGCCAATCACACCTCTGACCTCTAACCACCTCTGAGAAACAGCCAATCACACCTCTAACCACCTCTGAGATGCTCTTCTTTCTGTCCTGATCTTCAAAGTAAGCAACACAAATTTATAAGCTAAACAGCGTGCTAGTGATTCCCAACCAAAATGCGATTAACTGAGATGCATCATGGAAGGAGCGCTTGTTTCACAAATGTATACACTCTCAGAGTTAAACTAACAGTGATTTTACAATATACTGTAAATTGGGGGTCCCAGAGATAGAAATGCCATTAAATGGAGGTCCATAGCCTAATGCATGTCAAACTGGGCGGTCCTTGAAATTAAACAGGTTGAGAACAACTGCTAGAGTCATAAAAGTCTTATCTTATGGAGGTCCCTGGCATATCTTTTCAAATGGGGGTCCGCGGGGTGATACTGTAAGTGTCAGGGGGTTGTGAACCACTGGACCATATTTATAGGTTATCCCCCTGAGGGCAACTCGGTTGGGAATACAGCTCACACACACCCTCTAACGTCATATTGGGTCCTCAGTCTCCTTCTGTGGAGGTTATATTATATCCTTAGTTCTACGTCCGATTACACAATCATACACTGCAAAATGCTATATTCATTTAACTCATGAGCGTGAACAAACGGAACCATATGGACCAGTTACATTTGTTCACTCTCATAGTTACAAATTTATACATTAACACTTTTTACTGTGTATGGAACTAATGGAAGTGTTGAGCACTGCAATTACATTTGATACATAGCCTCAATTATACCGTTCAATACACAGTGGAAACAATTAAGACTAAAACATTAGGTTGAGTGCCACTGCCACGGCTGTTTCGAAGCAATTTAGATTGAATCAGATTTTTATTTCCTTTTTTATGATCCCTGCTTGCTCCGATCTAATCTGCCAAATTGTTTTCCTTGGAAATTTACACACATTTAATTGTCACATGGCTGGCTCTTGAATGAAAATGTGTTTCTTATAGTAGTCTGCACTACATTTCACAAAGGAGTGTAGTGCTAAATTCCTGTTAAACCAGGTCACACACATCCATTTTTATACCCAGACCACTCAATTTAGAGCTGTTACGCAAACAAACACACCAGGTATGACACAAATGCATACACGCACACATGCTTTATCCAGCTGATGATTGCTCAGATGGCCATGATGAAGCGTGGAAGATGGTTACTGTCTTGCTCAGGGACCTTCTGATTACCTTCTACTCACTCAGCTATGGCTGCCCCACCACACATTAATGGCTTCTATAAATACAAGTACTCTATTCGCGTGGATAGCACCGGCCACTCTTATACACGAACACACGAACACACCACGCACGCAGGCAGGCACATACAGAACTCAGCCAGTCCACATGCAACGTTGTATGGGCTGGGTGGCTAGTATTGAAACATTGTTTGATTGACTGCGGTGGCCAATATGCAATGCAAAGTCTTCAGGGAACAGAGACAGCTGAAATTAATTAGCTGCTATATCGTATAGTCGTATACTCCTTTCTACTTGCTCCTTTGTCTCCTTTTCGTCCCTCATTTTCCTTCTATAGAAACTCTGCCATTCCCTCAGTAACACATTTTCACCACATGGTAAAATGTTGAGTGTTCTTTATGTGTCACATCCGTACCTTTATGTGTCCGTTTTGTTATGTTTGTAGTCTAAAACTGGATATTTCACTTTGCAGTACAAATCTTATGTAGTACATTTACGCAGTGCACTTTGAAAAACAATTCTTTCATTTTGAGTTATTATTATAAATCGTCCCCTTGAGATTACAGTTTTCATCTCTGCTGCACAAATTAGCAAAAGATAATTCTTCATTCTCATATTCTGTGCTTATGTTTAAATTTCTTTCAGTGGAACTTCAATTAAAGCTACACAAAGCTATCTAAAAAACTACTATAGGCTACATGTGTATATGTTGTAAATGACTCACCCTGACTCATTTTGTTGTTGTATTACAACAGCTTTGACAGTTTCAATTCAAATGATTAACCACTGCTAAAACCTCTTTCTACCACACCAAAATCCAATCCTGCACTTCTAACCCCAGGAAGCTCTTCTCCACTTTCTCCTCCCTCCTTAAACCCCCTCCCCCCACTCAACCTGCATCCCTCACTGCTGAGGTTTTTGTCAACTACTTCGAGAAGAAGGTTGATGATATCAGCAGCTCCTTTCCTCCCCTCCCACATAAAGTGGCATCTGACTCAACCAACACTAACCCCAACATACCATGCATGTCCTCCTTCTCTCCTCTTTCCCCAGACGAGGTTCTACAACTAGTGACATCCTCTAGACCTACCACCTGTCCTCTTGACCCTGTCCCGTCTCCAATCTTCCAGACCATCACACCTGATCTGCTCCCCTTCATCACCTCCATCATCAACACCTCAGTAACCTCAGGCTGCGTCCCATCTGCCCTCAAGTCAGCCAGAGTAACACCACTCCTCAAGAAACCAACTCTTGACCCCTCAGATGTCAAGAACTACAGACCGGTATCACTCCTTTCATTTATTTCTAAAACCATTAGAACGTGTTGTCTCCAACCAGCTCTCTCTCCATCTCTCACAGCACAACCTGCTGGATCCCAACCAGTCCGGATTTAAGAAGGCCCACTCCACAGAAACTGCCCTGCTGGCAGTCACAGAAGCACTACATGCTGCCCAAGCTGCTTCCCACTCTGCAGTACTGATCCTCCTAGACCTATCGGCAGCATTTGACACAGTGAACCACCAGCTGCTCCTAGACACCCTAGCGGATCTAGGCATCGGTGGAACGGCACTAAAGTGGTTCTCTTCCTACCTCACCGACCGGACCTACCAGGTTTCCTGGAAAGGCCTGTTATCATCCCCCCGAACCCTCCAAACTGGGGTCCCACAGGGATCGGTTCTTGGTCCCCTCCTTTTCTCACTGTACACTAAATCCCTTGGCACTATCATCTCTGCTCACAATATATCCTATCACTGCTACGCCGATGACACACAACTGTTTCTATCCTTCCCCCCCTCTGCCACTCAGGTGGAAGAGCGCATCACAGCATGCCTGGCTGACATCTCACAGTGGATGTCCTCCAACCACCTCAAACTGAACCCAGACAAGACTGAGCTTCTCTTCTTCCCAGCTAAGTCCTGCCCTATGCGGGAGCTAACTATCTCCATAGACAACGCCCTGGTAACGTCTGTCCCAACAGCCAGGAATCTTGGTGTTGTCCTGGACAGTCAGCTCTCGTTCAAAACTCACATCACAGCTGTCACTCGATCCTGTAGGTTCACACTCTATAACATACGACGAATTAGACCATTCCTCACCCAAGAATCAGCCCAGCTCCTAATCCAGACAACAGTCTTGTCAAAACTTGACTATTGTAACTCCCTCCTTACTGGCCTACCAGCATGTGCACTTAAGCCTCTCCAGCTGATCCAAAATGCTGCAGCTCGCTTGGTCTTCAACCAGCCAAAATTCTCACATGTCTCCCCCCTGCTCCGCTCCCTCCACTGGCTCCCGGTCGCTGCCCGCACAGAATACAAAACTCTGATGCTGGCATTCAAAGCAACCAAAGGTATGGCTCCCCCATATCTTGCAAGTATGATCGAACCCTACAAACCCTCCCGCTCACTCAGATCAGCCAACGCAGGGAAGCTGGAAGTACCCTCACTAAAAACGCCGGGACAACGCTCCACACGTCCCAAACTCTTCTCCCTTCTGGCTCCAAAACTGTGGAATGCACTTCCCATTGCAGTCAGAACTGCAGCATCACTCCCAATCTTCCGCCGTAGTCTGAAAACCCACCTTTTCAGACTCCATCATGGCCCATAGCACTTACCCCACCCCCTTAGATAGCAATTCTGTAGACTTAGATAGCATTTGATACAGACATTTGATACAGACTTAGATAGCAATTCTGTAGACTTAGATAGCATTTGATACAGACTTATAGCATGTTATGTAGACAGCATAAGTGCATTGTATGTAGTCATAGCACGTCATAGTACAATTGTGTAGCATAGTAGTATAGATGTATAGCTTATATGTATAGTTTCATTATAGATATTCCACTGTTACTTTCTTAGCTACGCATGTTTCATGATAAATGTCTTTATGTGATGTATTCCCATGCTTTTTGTTCTTGCTTAATGTAAGTCGCTCTGGATTAAGAGCGTCTGCTAAATGCCTAAATTGAAATTGAAATTGAAATGATTACCTCTGGCTATGATGTGCTATCAGATAGTACACATGAACAAGCTCCTTCCAAATACTATGATGTGCAATCAGATAGTACACATGAACAAGCTCCTTCCAAATACTATGATGTGCAATCAGATAGTACACATGAACAAGCTCCTTCCAAATACTATGATGTGCAATCAGATAGTACACATGAACAAGCTCCTTCCAAATACTATGATGTGCTATCAGATAGTACACATGAACAAGCTCCTTCCAAATACTATGATGTGCAATCAGATAGTACACATGAACAAGCTCCTTCCAAATACTATGATGTACTATCAGATAGTACACATGAACAAGCTCCTTCCAAATACTATGATGTGCTAGTATCAAGCTCCTTCCAAATACACACTAGCATGCATACATACATACAGTATGTGTAGAGCAGCACACTCTCACAACACAAAACACTAGGAGCTGCCAACAAATTGCGTTAATCCTCCAGGTCCCCCTAGCACCAGAGAGAGAGAGAGAGAGAGAGAGAGAGAGAGAGAGAGAGAGAGAGAGAGAGAGAGAGAGAGAGAGAGAGAGAGAGAGAGAGAGAGAGAGAGAGATGGGGAGAGGGAGAGAGAGAGAGAGATGGGGAGAGGGAGGGGGAGATAGAGAGAGAGAGAGAGAGAGAGAGAGAGAGAGAGAGAGAGAGAGAGAGAGAGAGAGAGAGAGATGGGGAGAGGGAGGGGGAGGGGGAGATAGAAAGAGGAGAGAGAGGGGGGGTAGAGAGAGAGAGAGAGAGGGGTAGAGAGAGAGAGAGAGAGAGAGAGGATGGGGAGAGGGAGGGGAGAGAGAGAGAGAGAGAGAGAGAGGGGGGTAGAGAGAGAGAGAGCGATGGGGAGAGGGAGGGGGGAGAGAGAGAGAGACGAGAGAGAGAGAGAGAGAGAGAGAGAGAGAGAGCAACTGGTCTGTATTACGTAAGTTCTTTTGTCAGTCAACACAGCAGGCTATAAATGGCTCCATACAGCCAAGTTTAGCTTCCCAAAGGTAGACGGCATCGTGGCAGGTGCAGGGCGATGACTCATCTTTCAGTGTGTGTGTGTGTGTGTGTGTGTGTGTGTGTGTGTGTGTGTGTGTGCTCTCATCCTATCATTAGGAATTTCATTACTAATAATAAAAAAGGTTGAGAAATAGTGTGTGTGTGAGCGCGCACACACACACACACACACACACACACACACACACACACATGTGCGTGTGTGGCTGGGGGCATGCGTAGCTGAAATAGTAGCTAGCTCTGGGAATGTAATATGCACGTTTACTCACATAGTCCCATGGGTGTAACGAAAGGTTAATACGTCTTAAATAGGAAAATAAACGGCTTAATTGAAAAAGGTGATTACACTGAGTCGTGTTTTCATGTCCACCAGGGTTACCATGGCTACAGAGAGAGCGCTGGAAACAAGGGAGCTGAGTTTGAACAAGAAGATCAGGCATGGAAGTGTGCGACTCACCTAGAAGAAGAAATTACAGCACGTCATGCTGTAATTAGTGTGACACAAACTCACAACGCATCGGGCGTTTTTTAATTTGTTTTGAAAGTGAAAGTGTGTCTCGTGCGTTTTATGAATACTGAACCAATGAAAATCATTAACATATTAGTTAACAAATAACTACTTTGGAACACAGCTTATTTTTCCCCCCTGAAAAGTAATGGTTTTGCCCGACAGCGACGTCATGTGGTGAGACGTATTCAACTTGCTGCAGTGATTACTGCTATTTGCTATTGGCGCTTTCTTGTAAAACTGCTGCCATTACTTTCAACTTTTTTTGCCAAGCCTTTCTTTCTGTTCTTTTCTGAATTTGTATATGCATAATTATCTAAGCTCGCATGACCTTTCCTTGCCTCTTCATAAAGGCTGCATAAGCAACATAAAAGGCGTGAATTATCAAAGAACTGTCCATCAAATGCACAATGAACGCAATAAAACAATGATACATTAATCTCTCTCTCTCTCTCTCTCATGTCAGAGCCATTTACACTATGAAGTATCCCTCCATTGTTATCCTCTATAGCATTTTCTTTGTCTTGAACACCACTTTCTTCTGCATGAGCTAAAGCTTGATACACTGGAGCAAGCTCACAGGAAGGCGCGCACGCTCACGCGCGCACACACACACACACACACAAACACACACACACACACACACACGCACACGCACACGCACACGCACACACAGTCCCTACCCTCGTGGTGCTGCATGCAGCCATCTCACTTAAACACGCACGCACGCACGCACGCACACACTTGCGCACGCACGCACACCCACCCACACCCACAGCTCCACGCTCACCTGTGCAGGGGAGTACATCTTGCGGCTGGAGGAGTTGCTGGCGCTGAGCGGGCCCGGCGGGTGCATGGTGGCCACATGGTGGTGGTGCGTCTTCTGCCCCGCCTCTCCTCCTCCCTTCTTCTCTCCCGCGCCTCCGCCTCCGCCCACCTTCTCCTTCTCCTTCCTCGGCGCCGGCCGTCCGCCGGCTCCTCCGGTGCCTCCCTTGGTCTCAGGCGGCGGCCCCGAAGCCCCCCCACCCCCGCAGCCGGGGGCGCCCATGCAGCAGAGGGTGCCCTGGGCCAGCTCCAGCTCAATCTCGGCGTCCATCTCCGCCTCCTCTTTGGCCTCCTTGTTGGAGTCGTCCAGGTGCTTCATCAGCACGGCCACCACCACGTTGATGAGCACGAACTGGGCGGTGAGCACGAAGGAGACAAAGTACAGTGGCGAGATGAACTGCAGGCTGGGGTTGCAGGCGTAGTCCACGTCCAGGCCGTTGTCCGGCGGGCACTCCCGCAACGTGTCCTATAGCGGGGGATATAGGTAGGAGGGTGGTTGTTGTGGGAGAGGGGTGGACGGCAGACACTCAAAAAGTGACCAAAATGTCTTGTAAATCCGGACAGTTTTCTGAAAAATGTATCAGTGGTTAAGACATTTTGTTGGGGACCCCCTCAAAGACGCCTGGAGAGCAGTGATTCTGTACCTATTTCATTTCGAGACCACCTTTCTTGCATACAATGTCTACATTTATTTGAAGGAATAGGCTGTGCAGTATAGTGTGGTACTGTACATTATGTAGCCTACTTCAGAGCACAGTGCCCTTCTGGTTTGCTGCTGCTCTGTCTCGCCATGCAGCAGCAAAGTTGAACTTTTCTCACCTTTGACACCTTTTTGTTTGCTCGACCTCCTACTGCCGTGGAGAAAGGGCAAGTTGCTCCGTTCCATAGACATACCTACCTACTGTACCATTCTGCATTAGAGCTGTATTGTAGAGAACAGCCTTACACCGTGACACCTACTGCACATGAATTTAACTCTGAGAGTGTACAAAAGATGACTGAATTGTCGGGAAGGAGCATGCAAAACAAGTCGGCATCTGGTCTTGATGTCACCGAAGTGTGTGCCTTATACCACAGACCACACTTACTGCATATCATTACAGCGATAAGCACATTTATCCCTACAATGGAAGAGATTTTACCCCACAGTCTCTGGAGGAACAGGAATATACTTGTCAACGAGACACTGCACTGAATTGTCTCTCTCCCGCGACACAATGCAATTCTGTCTTCAGCAAAGCATTTATTTTGTGGTTTTCGCCTCTGGTTAACATTTGCACAGCAGAGTTCATTCTGAGCTTAACCAAAGTGACAAGTGCTTTCTGGGGGAAGCAGACTATCTATCTCGCCCTGGCTGTGACCACACAAAACAACGTAAGCCCTCTGAGCCGCAGCCACGCTCTTATTTGCCTAATTTGACGTGACATTTACACACTGCGCTCCTTCTCACACAGTTCCTCTCGTACTATTCTTCCTCTTTTTCCCTCCCTCCTTTTTGCCAAATCTTGCAACTTCTCCCAACCCACTCAGTCACTCTTTTCTTCATGCCATTTTCTTTACAAATTGTCCCCTTAGAGAACAGAGAGCGTAACAAACCAACATGCCCCCCTTCCTCAATTGCCCTCCCATGCAGTTCCTCATTAAAAACCATAGGAACATAAGCATAACCTCCACCCATGCTGATTTCTTTCGCGCAGGCTTTCTGCACTCACATGATTCCTTCTCATTCCCTCTCATCAGCGTGCGACTGGTCCCCCACTCGCCCGCTCCCTTGCAGTGCTTTGCCCAGTTTTCACCGCACAGGTGGTAATTTGACAGTGAAATGACAACGCTCTCCGCCCGAGAGGTACCATCTGTGGCCGCGGCTAGCCCGCTCTGCAGTCCACCCCTATACCTCCCCACCTCTTCCATTGTGTGCTTAATTGTCTGCCCTGTCACACTCCACCATATTACCCAATACCATCGCAGCATGCCCGGGAGTGGAGTGGAGTGGACGACTGCTGGCAGAAGTGACGAGATACCAGGTGTGCGTGTGTACTCGGAACTGCATGGAATTTCACGTGTGTGTGTGTGTGTGTGTGGTGTTGTCAAGGAATTTCGAGGTGAAACATTTAAGAAGTACCTTAGGGTAGCTGTAAAACACAGCTGTGTTTTACTGTGTTTCTTCTCTCTTGTTATAGCCTTGATTACCTGATGTAAATCCTTATTGCCTTAGACTTCCCGTGAGGGGGCTAGGGGTTGGACTTAAGAAAGTGTATATGAAGACTCTGTTTTTACATGTTCAGTGTGACACATACTATGGATTTCCAATACATCTCAACTGTGGATACATTGAATGTAAGTTACCGGTATGTGATCACCAATTGATGGTATACCTCAATAATAATGACTCAATCCTTGAAACGCTTCTCTTGCCTCAATTAATTGTCTTTTTCTCTTTACTGACTGAGTTCCCATAACAGATTGCATGGACAGTGTGTGTGTGTGTGTGTGTGTGTGTGTGTGTGTGCGTGCGCGCGCGCACACACACACACACACACACACACACACACACACACTTGCGCACGTGCTCCATCTACAAAGGCAGGATCCTATTGCTGAGCCAGCACTTTCCTGCGATCGTTAAATATGGCTGGAACTGTAGACTGATGGATAGCCGGAAGATGATGGACAGCGAGGAAGATGATGGACAGCGAGGAAGATGATGGACAGCGAGGAAGAGGGTGAATAGGTTAAAGGTTAGAGTCCTACTATTAGTCACATACATTGCTATATGCGAGATTTGTTCTCCGCATTTGACCCATACATCTCTTGGAGCCGTGCCACGCTCTGGAATAATTCGTAGCTGATCTAACCCCCCAATGCAACCCTTGATGCTGAGTGCCAAGCAGGGAGTCACTGGGTCCCATTTTGTCGGTCCTTGATATGACCCGGCCGGGGATCAAACCCCAACCTCCCAGTTTCAGGGCGGACACTCTAACCACAAGGCCACTGAGCTGGTTAATAGAGAAGATGATGAATATAGCCAGGAAGAGGATGTATAGAAGGGACTGATTTCATTTCAAGTACACAGCTAATTCTTGTTCTCCCACCTCTTGTCTCATGGTCCATCCATCTGTGTTTTTAAATTGAGCAAATGGTACAGTACCATTCGCACACTGTGTACTGTGCATGGATTCTGTGAAGGCTATACTTCCTGTTCTATAAACAAGCAGGGGACCTTTATGGTTTGGTGTCTCTAGGCTACTTCCATTTTCCTCTTTGAAATAAATAATTTGGTTTCATTGTCTCCGCCAGTGTGTGTGTGTGTGTGTGTGTGTGTGTGTGTGTGTGTGTGTGTGTGTGTGTGTGTGTGTGTGTGTGTGTGTGTCCATCCGTCTGTGAACAACTAATCTCCAAGACAAAGTTTTCAAGAGTGGCTCGCTTTGAACAAAATGCCTCAAATCATGAGTCCAATTGCTGTGCAAGGCAGAGGACGAAATGCCACCCTTTTCACATTGGTCTATAGTCCCACAAATCAACATTATTGTGCAATAACTTCATCTACATTAATCCCTGAACTTCAACAGATTTCACTCACCTCTATAGTGAATTAATTCCAAACATTGCTGGCCCACAATAACGTTTTCTAGTTCTACAGTATACTGTATGTTGAAACATTCACATATTTATCTCGTCTATATACTTTGTCTTATATGACAAATGGTGAAAACAGCCAATGACATGTCCCAAAATATTGATGCCAGGGATAATGTGCTTAACAGTGTGTCAGGGTTGTACTTCCAGGTCCTATTTCACATTCTTTCTAATCAATTTTAGAAGCTTCAGGGCAGGCGTACATTTGATTCACAGATCAATTGATTAACAAAGACGCCTGCCACCTTAATGTGTTTGTGCGCCAAGCAACAATAGCTCTCTCTTTAAAAATCCATGACAATGACATCTTGCACTTTATGATCGGTCAATGATGTCAAAGCAAGACTCCTCAGACCAAATTCATTCAATATGCATCATACTGTAATGTGATTGAACTTGCACAGTTCAATCAATATTTGTAAACATGAACAACTGTCTGGAGACTAAAATCCAGAAAACCAAGGCTCTAATCTGTGTACTTTGTGGGGAGGATTTATTGACAGTGATTGAGACTTTACGGACTTCCAACTTGACTTAACAGTCAATAAAGCTTTCTTTTATTGTGCTTCCAACAACTGTCAACTGGAAACGTGTACATAATGCTCACCCTGGGTGCTTAAACGACTCCACAGAGTCAGACTCATGAATCTGTGGCACTCTTTGCTTGCAGCTTTGAGCGAGTGTTGTTCATGCAAATTAATGTAGATTTAACAGCAGCTCGTGTGAATATCTCATGCAGCTAAAGCTCCAATCTGTTACTATGTGGACCATGGAGTCAGGTTACATAACAGCCATTATTATTGTATATCTATCACATCCCGTGGGGGAAATTCAGTTCAGGGGAAGGGACCAGCCAGGGGTTAAGTGTCATTCTCAGGGACACATAGACATTCGCCTATTGCAGCGGTTTGGTCCTGAGACCCCCAGGTGTCCTTGAGGAGGCTCCAGGGGGTCCCCCAGCAAAATTACTTATTAATAATAGCATCAAAATCTGTTTAACCACTGTGTTTGTAACTGATGTAATGGTACCTTCATGATGCCGTTCCAGTTGTCACCAGTGGAGACTTGGAACAAAGTAAGGAAGGCCATGCCAAAGTTCTCAAAAGTGGCGTGACGACTCATACCCTCACACGGATAGTCTGCGTTACACACTGAGGAGGAGAGAACAAAGAGTCTGTGTTATACATTGATGAGGACACATGGAACAAATGGATTAGTATTAGCATTGTTTAACTCAGTGTTTCCTGGGTCGGGAGTCAGGACCCATTTGTGGATGTAATAAACCTTCTTCCTTGATAAAGCCATATTTGGCACTAATCCTTCTCGTCTTCCGAGATGTATTACTGCTAGCCACATCTAGAGAAAGCGAGGGATTTTATTTTAGATTATCGCGTCACACTTTGTTGTGGACGTTTTAGAAGGAAGAAGTTCGTTTTTATCAATCGAAGGATTCTGTTTAACTCTGACCGAAGGAAAGCCGAAACAAAGAAAGTGTTGATGGAACGGAAGAGATATGTGAGAGGGTGAAGTAAGAAGATTAAGCTATCTCAGTGTCATGACCATAGCATGCTAGCATGTGCAAAAGTCGTTATCTGATTAATCACATAAGTGGGAAATCATATGCATTTGAAATTAGGAATGACGTACAGTACTGTAGTTTGGCGGTATCCCAGGGATAGGATCTATTCTCAGAAAAAGGTTTAAGTTTAATACTGAGATCAAATGGTCATTGTTAAAGGCAACATAAGGCTAGAGTCACCAATCTGTGCTGTAGCCTAGGGACAGTGTTTCTTTTCTTTTTTTTAAGAGCGTATCCCTTACAAATGTATGCAAAACTGATTATAAAGACAAATATGCCCTCGGGATATAAAGATTATAATGATTATTGATAGGACGTTTTGTGTGAAGGCAAACAAGCTTCAGTTCCAAACTTGTTTTGAAAACTAATGGAAACATTTGTATTCATAAATTATCCCAGAACAGATTTTGGTTAAAAATAAACTATTTAAAAAAAAAAATTAGTCAACTAAATGAAGTCTCTCACATGTGTATGAAAATGACATCCTGCTGCACATATTTCTATGTTCATTAAAACTCTGAACTCTGACTGGGGAAGGAGTCTGGGAAATAGTCTAATGATCATTATAACAATGTGAAACAAAATATTTAAAAAAAGAAGGGAAAAGTTATATTCGTGGACAATCATTTTTGATGTGGTGTCATTGAAAAAAGGAAAAACTCCCGCACACAAAATGCAGTCGAAAAAGTTTTAATGGGAAATCACAACGTTTCCTGTTCAAACCTTTTCAACTGCATTTGAAGACAGTGTGCGGGAGTTTATTTATTCAACATTATTATTATCAGGCCATCGTTTGGTCTTGATGGACACACGTGTCGCCTTTATGTGTGCAAGAGTCTTGCGTTTTATTGATGTGCTGTCATTAAAATTAATGTTTGGCATATGGCACACTGACTATCTAAAAAATAAAACCATGACACTGTTTCACAAAGGTTGCAGACCCCCTAGATTAGTGTCAGATACTAAAAACAAATGTGTCAAGTGGGGGTCCACCATGGCTTAAAAATGTAAGCCTTCAATAATGAGGGAGTGGGAGCTAGGGGGGGGGAGGGGTCCTTGAAATGGAAAAGGTTTGAAAATCAATGATATAGTGCAGTGGTTCCCAAACGTTTGAGCCTGTGACCCAAAAGACCACTTTGATGTCTCTCAGGGACCCAAACTAGTGAACATAGCCGATCTACAAGCTCACAAGGCGATTTTTCTTAGATTTCTTCTTATAATTTAATTTGTTTTGAATTCATGTCTGTGATTTTTTTATTGTAGAGTGAGTCACATCACTCACCCAACTCTCCAAAGAGCTCCACTCCCAAGGCGGCGTAGATGAAGAACAGCAGCATGAATAGCAGGCCCAGGTTACCCACCTGTAGCGTGCACACACACACACACACACACACACACACACACACAGACAAAACTGCCTATAACAGCCAAAACAGAGCAGTATTTTGCAAGTTACGTGGCTTTGTTCTTTGCCATGCCAGCTATTATTAGGCCACGCAGTCATATTTTGCAAAGAAATTAAGTTGTTATAATATTTAGTATAGTATATAGTATTTAGTATATTGAAATAAGTCCAGATGCATGCCAACCCTGCAGATAACTCACTGAAGTCCAAAACACGTGTATGCACGTGCATACATAGTGCATACATAGTGCATACTGTAACCTATATTTGATGTTGTGGCACTCCTCCAAACCACAGCTAAAAGGTGATCGTGTCGCACAGTAAACATTCAAGACAAGTATTAATGTATTTTTTAGAGACAAAGTCCCCCTAGCCAAGTGATCAATGTCACACGCTGGCGCTGCGCCGTCATCGCTCCGCTGGGAATAGTAAAAGGCATTGTTTTCCTCCAAGAACCAAACATGTTACTATAATTGTCCTTGTCCAAAAGAGAGCTTTAACTCTGTCAGATTATAATGCAGGGAGAACTAGGGATTTCCTCCATGGACATCAGAGACAGTGTGGATAATGCACGAGGAGAAGAAAGAGACTTCACACGAGTCAATCTGTGTTAAGCAGACACTTGTTTGAGGCTCTTGTTTGCTCCACTGCAGGCTGGAACAGCAATATAACAATACTTGTTCTTGGGAGAATTTGGGAAGAGAGCGTTGGATGAAGCAGAAGACAGTAATGCTAATCTGGAAGGATAGAGCGCTGTGGAAACATGAGCCAAGTCAAGCTGTTAGCTATAGACGCACATGGGATTTCAGTCCAATAAATGTTTTTCGGATACAAAAAGAAAATAGTCAAAATGTATCACTTGTCACTTGCGAGGATAAGTAAAATGAGCAGCAAGAAATTAGTCAGTCGCAGCAGTACAGGGCTACGTAGGCTAGTAAAGGCAAAAATCCAGGTTATAGGCCTGTATGAATCCACTTAGGGGAGAGAGTTGGAGGCACTTCAGTAGAAAGTACTTACATGTTGAACTTGGTATTACCTTTAATAACTTTAGTCACTACTCAGTAGAGCTTTAAGCAGGCAGCTTTAAATGAAGTAAGCAGATGTATAGACACAAAGAAACTAGATCGACGTGACCCAAATGGATGAAGCCTGTATCATTCAATTAATTGTATACTATTAGTGTAAGCCGGGACATAGACATGAGGTTGGTGCATTTGGCAGAGGAAAACACACCCACAAAAACATATAAATAAATAACCAGAATTGCCGAGCAAAGGATAAACGAGGACAATCACTAATGAAGTTTTTTTCCCACCAATTAAAGACGACATTCCCACATCTGCCGTGGGACGAGGCTTATCAACCAATCCCCCGATAGGAGAGAGAGAACAAGATCAGTCGTGGACTTTAGTGTGGATGTTAAGCGCTACAGCTGGGGCTGTTAAAGTTAGCCAACAGCGTGCAGCAGCCATTACACCACAGTGGGGGGTGGAGGCCGGTGGCTTTGGCTCACTGCATCTTATGTGACCCCCTTATGTGGCCCCTGGAATGGATTTCTGCTGAGATCAGTCAAGGAGCTATTAAGCTCACCTCCCATTTGGTACAAGCATATGGATCTCTGTCCTTCCCTCGCCCTCTCTTGCCGCGTTCACCGGCTACAGAGCACAGGAGTCAACAATCCTAAATCTCACATCATGAAACGGATTGTCATTAGTCCCGGTCCTTGATTATGATTGTCTGGCCGTGTTCAAAGCGGTCGTGAATGGCTCTGTAAATACGCACCTGTGACCACATTACATCACTATTATATGGCAAACAAGAGCGTCACGTTTGGTTGTCAGTTTTGATTTACAAAAACCTTTTTTATTTAACAACACTTTTGTTCATTTCACAATTACAATGGCTAAACACTATGTTTTTGTGTCTTTTGCTTCCATGCAGTTACTGGAGACTCACGTCATGACTATGGGTGAACCCATGCTGTGCAATGCCCTGTCTGAGGAGTTGACGCTATAGCAAAGTCATACTGTAGCGTTGTCTTTTAAATTACATCTGAAAACATATACTTGTCTACAAAATATATAATAATGACCTTCCTATAGACGATAGAATTTCTTCTATCGTCCACATTATTTCCTCGAACACTTAATTTGTCTTATTTTGTTTTGATTTCACCATTTAATTTTATCCATACACTTAATGTAAAGTATGGAAAAATGGGCATACACAAGTAAAGTAAACTTTCCACCACCGGGCCTTGTTTGTGCAGAAAACGGTTTTAATTTGGAGGTACGTTTCATTCTCATGCTTGGTAACAGTTTTAGCAAAGCAATAAGCCACATGAGGCCATATTATGGTGTACAGTGTCGCCTCTCGTGCACAGAGTAAATTATGCTTTTATGTAGCAGTATACGTATGTACTGTATGAGAGAAACCGTCCCTTTGTTTCATTGCTGTGCTGATGCCTTTGTTGAAATGTCAATATCCCCATCAATAGCTCCGCATCGGGTAATGAGGTAGCATTGGCAGCATGCCATTTCATTTGCACAGTGATAAATTGCAAGACCTCGCCTCGAGTATACTGTCTAGCGCTTTGTTAAGTTTTTCTCTCTCTCTCCCTCGCCACCATGCAGGGCCGGATTTAACCTCCCAAGGGCCCCCCGGCCTAGACAAATATCAGGGCCCCCCTGGGCTGCACGGCCCGTTAAAAAAATGGGGTAGTTTGTTTTAATTTTGCTGTAATTTTGGGGTATGTGTGTGTGTGTGTGGGGGGGTTATTTCTCCCAAATATACTGTATATAAGTATACTGTATGTTTGCTCACCAGCACACATACACACTCAAACACGTGTGTATACTGTACGCACACACATGGGCAGACCTTCTGGACCTGTTTAATTAGCTCTGGTTTTAATTACCTCCCAGGGACCCTTGGGCCCAATGTTAATGAGGGGGGGATCAATGGAAGAGAAAGATGAGAAATCTGTTTTTCCTCACCTCTTCACCCTCTCTCACCACACCACACTTGTTTTATGTCTATGGTCAGTTGTGGACAGTTCCCCGACCTTTTCGGATCTTGAAGGCGCTCGCTGCCCACCCATCTGACCACTTAAGATGAGTGTGCATCAGATGGGTGGGCCGCATGCGGCGTCAAGAGAATGTTTATTGTAATGATTGATCAATCAAACGACTGTGTCCTTGGGCTTGGATCAATGGAGCGAACGTAGTGTACTTGAAAGATTCTACGTATCACAATGACAACTCATTTTTCAAGGTTTTAAAGGGAAAAAAACACAGTTTTGTTGTACATTATTTTCTTTATATTAATGCTACTAGAGCGGTGCCCATTGGAGCCTCTACAGCGGTGGCCGTTGGGCACTGGCCTACTTGGAACGATGCAAGTTGGAAATGCATGGCCCTCCCAGATATTATGTCTGTGTACCTTTTATGCTCATATATGGAGTTCTTTGTCAGGAATGCCCAAATATGTAGTCTAAGCAGACGTCAGAATGATGTCAGAACAAGCCAGCTCCATACAGTATGGACACTGCATGGGCACTGGGCAGGGGCCCTGTCCAGAGCCCAGGCAGGGGCCCTGTCCAGAGCCCAGGCAGGGGCCCTGTCCAGAGCCCAGGCAGAGGCCCTGTCCAGAGCCCAGGCAGGGGCCCTGTCCAGAGCCCGGGGCAGGGGCCCTGTCCAGAGCCCGGGCCCTGTCCAGAGCCCAGGCAGGGGCCCTGTCCAGAGCCCGGGCCCTGTCCAGAGCCCAGGCAGGGGCCCTGTCCAGAGCCCGGGCCCTGTCCAGAGCCCAGGCAGGGGCCCTGTCCAGAGCCCGGGCAGAGGCCCTGTCCAGAGCCCAGGCAGAGGCCCTGTCCAGAGCCCAGGCAGGGGCCCTGTCCAGAGCCCAGGCAGGGGCCCTGTCCAGAGCCCGGGCAGGGGCCCTGTCCAGAGCCCGGGCAGAGGCCCTGTCCAGAGCCCAGGCAGGGCCCTGTCCAGAGCCCAGGCAGGGCCCTGTCCAGAGCCCGGGCAGGGGCCCTGTCCAGAGCCCGGGCAGAGGCCCTGTCCAGAGCCCGGGCAGGGGCCCTGTCCAGAGCCCGGGCAGAGGCCCTGTCCAGAGCCCGGGCAGAGGCCCTGTCCAGAGCCCGGGCAGAGGCCTTTTTGGGGTGGTTCTGGACAACCGTGGGTCCGACCCAACTCCACACCGTGTGTGTGTGTGTGTGTGTGTGTGTGTGTGTGTGTGTGTGTGTGTGTGTGTGTGTGTTACCTGCGGAAGGGCTTGGACCACCGTATCCAGGAGGGCTCTCATTCCCGTAGCCATCTTCAGTAGCTTCAATACTGTGGGTATCACACACACACACCCATGTACATACACACACACACACACACACACACGCACGTACACACACACACACACACACAGGGGGATGAAAGAAAGAGAGATGTAAATGTGGCCATTTGAGGGAACTTCCCTCTGGTTCAATTACAGCCTAAATGGAAGACATCAAGCTCTGCGAAAAGGTCAGTTCTAAATTTACACGCAGTGTGACACAGGTGAACACGTGCGCACGCGCACGCACGCGCACGCACACGCACACGCACACGCACACACACACACACACACACACACACACACACACACACACACACACACACACACACACACACACACACACACACACACACACACACACACACCAGGCCATTGGTTCTCAACCTTTCCCGGATCAGGGCCCAAAGCATCCAACGTGCTGAGTGGGTCGCATGCATTTTCAGACTAAAGGTCATTACACACTGGCGAATTAGCGACGCGATGCGAATAAGCGATCTAAAAATGCGAAATATTGCATGTTGCAGTTCGCCTGCGAAAACACCAGAGCGAACAAATAAAGAGCGAAAACGGTCGCATTTTCGCACATTCGCCACTGATGTGGAAGTTTGCATGGACTTCAATTGTTTTTTTTTAAATGCGAATTATTCGCACGAATATATCGCGTCGCCAATTTGCCAGTGTGTAATGACCTTTAATGATCAATCAAATGAATGTGTTCCACCTTGGAACACATTATATGTAGCAAAGTGTTAGTTCATACAGGGACATGTTAGTCTGAATGCCTCAGGTGTGATCAGTGTCAGTCAGCTGATTGTATCAATCAGCTTATAGCTTCCTATTCCATATTCACATCTCAGCTGATCATTATGTCACACTTCCATACTCCATGGCAATTACCCCTCATTCCCTCAACAAGACGGTCCGTTTAATTACGGCACTGCTTCTGTTGGCAAAGCTTTCCTCCACCTGTGCTTGCCTGTATCGCGCACCTGCTTTTTTCACCTTCGTAACATTGCCAAACTAAGATCAGTTGTTTCACACCCGGAGTTAGAAACTATTATTCATGCATTTGTGTCATCACGTCTTGATTACTGTAATTCTCTGTTTACCTGTCTGTCTAAAACCGCATTAGGTCGCCTACAACTGGTTCAGAATACAGCTGCTAGGTTGCTGACCAGGTCCAGGAGATCCTGTCATATAACACCCGTCCTTGCCTCCCTACACTGGCTCCCAGTTAATTACAGAATACATTTTAAGACTCTAGTCATTACACAACGAGCACTCCATGGCCAGGCACCTCCTTATCTCTCTGACCTGCTCCAGCCGTATGTGCCCAGCAGGGCACTGAGATCCACATCACAGGCTTTGCTGGTTGTTCCTCAGACAAAGCGGAAAACCAAAGGCGATCGAGCCTTTGCAGGTTTTGCCCCTAGGCTATGGAATGAGCTTCCACTCCACCTAAGAACTGTGGACTCTGTGGACATTTTCAAAGGACTGTTAAAAACTCACCTTTTTAAACAGGCCTTTCCATAGCCGGCCTGGTTAAATGTTGATTGCTTTATTTTGTCTTACTTTATTAATGATTTAGTTCTTAACCCATTCTGGGCGGGCACCCATTTTGGTGTTAGCACTATGTTATGCTTTAGCTATTGAAAAATAGCAGATCTACAAGCTCATAGCGCGCCACCGAGTTGCGCGCTACGAGCTTGTAGGTCTGCTATTTTTGAAAAATCGAAGAACGACTGACATTTTTAGAGTCTGATCTCAGGTCAGAATGGGTTGATCAGACCAGTGTGTGTCCAGTGGAAACCTCGTATGAATCTGATCTCAGGTCAGAATGGGTTAATTTGTTTTATTGACTTGTTTTCATTTTATTGTTGTTAAAGCACTTTGTGACTGTAATTGTCTGTGAAAGGTGCTCTATAAATAAACTTTACTTACTTATTTACCACCCCAGCCTCCACCTTTTGATCAGAGTCTAATATAGGCCCAAGAGCCTGGCATATGCACAAATACTTGAATTTATGTCTGCTGATTCAAGCTAAATATCAATGTCAATGTATTGCTTACGTATTGCTCAAACATGCAAACTGAATGTTGAAATGTTGCATAGCTCTAATCTGATTCAATGTTCTATGGCTTTATGTTAAAACGCATTCAAGTTGTATGTTTAAAGTTTGCATGACTCAAGTTAATCTCATTAACAGTATATATGCTGTTATTGTATACCCATGGGGGGTTTTGCTAACATTCCATGATTTTGCTTTGACAAAATTCAGAGAATATCTCGCAGAGCGGAGCTTTTAACGCCAAGTTTAACTTTTGTTGCAATAAAAAACTTGTGATGCGAGTGTTTCTGTCTGAATTCATATTAGATCATCATTACAATCACTCAGAGTGTTTTGCCAGTTTTTGTTGAGGCCCACTTCTCACTTATATCCTCACACAGGTTGAGAATCACAGGTCTAGGTGGTCTTTCTAAACCCAGTGGTATACTTGGTAATACTTTCTACTAGCTCAAAGCCGCTCATAGCAGCTACAGTACACTATAAGGTGCACATGATTGCGTCTGAAATCACCGCATTTGGTGTAAAATAAAGGTGTCAAGCAGTCAAACTCCCAAACCAAATCCCGCCTGTCATATAGCTGGAATTACTTGTTTTACTACTAGCTGAAAGCCCACCGCAACCACTTATTTCTGTTCATAAAGGCTTTATTTTGGAGCAAATATTGCCCCATCACAAAGACGCCGTAGTAAGCAGGCTTGTTTTGGGAGCTTTTAGGAAACCATCTGTATTATTTGACACTATGGAAATAAAACAATGACACAGAGTCCTTTATACCAGAGAGTTGCATAAGGAACTGAGTCGAGCATATAGGCTACAGTTAAGGAAGCAGTTACTGTATCTGTAAATAGCAGCGGGCTGGGCTCACACTCACACATCAACTGTAATTGTCAAGAGACAATCCCCCACAAATCATGGTGTTTAGATCTACAAGCTGCTGGCATTCATAAAATCCTGAAATGTAGATGTCCTCACACGTATAGTAATACAAACGTGTGTGTGTGTGTGTGTGTGTGTGTGTGTGTGTGTGTGTGTGTGTGTGTGCGTGCGTGCGTGTACCTCGTGCTATCCTCAGTACTCTCATGATCCTGATGATGGTGGGGTTGATGGGGAGGGCAGAGCTGATCTCGATCTCCTCCAGAGTGATCCCCATCACTGACAACAACACAATGCCCAGATCCAGCTGGTTCCACCTGACACGTGCATGCGCGCACGTGCACACACACACACACACACACGCACGCACGCACGCACGCACGCACGCACGCACGCACGCACGGAACACACGCACAAAACACAGAGGAACACACGCATGCATGTACACACACACATGCACACAGAAGACAGAGGAAGCATACACAAGCAGACACATTTATACACGGATATTCACATGCAACACACACACACACACACACACACACACACACACACACACACACACACACACACACACACACACACACACACACACACACACACACACAGAAGTAATAGGTTAAAACACAGATAATATTTATTGATCTGAGCATACCATGTTGCACTGCACTGACGACTCTTAATTTATGTGGGCGCGCGTGCGTGTGTGTGTGTGTGTGTGTGTGTGTGTGTGTGTGTGTGCACGATTGCATGTGTGTGTGTGTGTGTGTGTGTGTGTGTTGCATGCGTTTCATGCCATATTTTCCAAATCCCTCATATAAGCTGCTGCGTGTTTTGTGATCAAAGCCCCAGCAAGTGTTCTTTGGACTACAAAAGTGCTTACTGAGGTATTGTATAGATTTAGATTATGCGTTAATTTGAGAGATTATGCCACATATGACTGGAATTGTGACAGCAGCTGTAATGTTGTGTGCGCATTCGTGCGTGTGTGTGTGTGTGTGTGTGTGTGTGTGTGTGTGTGTGTGTGTGTGTGTGTGTGTGTGTGTGAGAGAGAGAAAGAGAGCAGGTTCGCACCTGTTGCAGAGAGTGTATGTTTGCATAATTTTGCACCTGCTACTCCATTGACCCACTTCTAATGGAGTATAGTGCAGAACGCCCCGTTCTAATAAATCACACCACACACTGTGACACACACACACCATGGCCGCTCGCCACCACACCTGACGTGATGTTACATTCAAAAAATAAAAAAGGCGAGCGCAGGCTGATAAATGTGCAATGGACTCATTCTCCACCCGCCCCCAGCCCCTGCCCCCAAGCCCCTCCCCCTAGCTCTCTCTCTGAACCCCTCCTTTTTTCACCGGCATTTGCCGTTCGTCACCATCGCTCGTTCCTGTCCTCCCACGCTGGTTATCTATTACCCGTCTCCCCGTCACCCGCACGACGTCTCTCTCTCTCTCTCTCTCAGCCCAATCATGACCTGCTAAAATGGGTCAGCGGCGATGAGCTGCCATCACAGTCGGGTCTATTTCAATCCCCCTGCACGCATCCCCCCGTTAGTCAACTCACTGCAGAGAGAGAGAGAGAGAGAGACACGCCGTTAATATGGCAGTCTCACCAAGGCCAAGGCCGACCGACCACCACCACACACTGTCAATTATAGGCCAGTGCTATGATTGGACTGCCGTCAGAACAGAACAAGGTTTTTTTTTGCAACTGGAGTGGATTATGAGTCTGGTGGCACGGCAGTGTGTGTGTGTGTGTGTGTGTGTGTGTGTGTGTGTGTGTGTGTGTGTGTGTGTTGCTATACTTATGAGCGCCAAATGTCCACACAAGTATAGCAGCATTTGAGACATTGTCGTGAGGACTAGAGTTTAGTTTAGGTTAGTGTGAGATTATATGCCAGGGGTTATAGGGTTACTTTACTTTATTATGCACCAGTGTTTTGCGCACATGAAACATTGCTTGATTATGGTTAAGAATGTCGAAAATGCCATTCATAAAATCACCATCCTATTGTTTGTTGTTTTGTGTGTGTGTGTGTGTGTGTGTGTGTGTGTGTGTGTGTGTGTGTGTGCGTGCGTGCGCACGCACGCACGCACGCACGCACGCACGCACGCACGCACATGCTCATGCACATGAGTGACAAATACAACACGTTCCTCTATGGATAAAAGTGTCAGCTATAGATCATTCTAATCTAGAATGTTTCAGTGAATGAATGTTTGAGATGTTTTATGTAGACAAGGGAAGTGGTTAAGTCTTGAATTCCTTTGATGAAAATAACTTTGAGCCGGGTCATTCAGTTGGACAGCAGGCTTTATGTTCGTTGACAATGTGTGGCATAACGTAAGCCACAAGCCCGGGAATCGTATTCACAATATAGTGCATACGTACAGTAACAATAAATCTGCATGCGTTTTATGCCATATTTCCCAAATCCCTCACATATGCGGCGGTCTCCCTTATCGCATGTTTTGTGATCAAAGCGGCAGCAGTATATATATAACGTCAGCGTGCTTTGAGCTACAAAAGTGCTTACTGTGGTATTTTATAGATTACGCATTAATTCGAGAGATTATGGCACAAATGCCTGGAATTGTGACGGCAGCTGTAATGTTGTAATGTTGTCACATCAAATACTTGACACGAGACCCTAAGTATAATACGATGAAAAGGAAATACCATCAGGCGCCCCGGCTGGCCAGGGGGAGGCAGTTTTAGAGACCAGGATTACTGCATGTTTTTTGCCCTCGGGGACACGGGGAGAACATGCAAACTCCCCACAGAAAGGCCATTTCGCCAACGCCATCTAGGCTATGGGCACTGATGACGTGGAAGAGTGAACACGCACCCAGCGCCAACAGCGTCCCCAGCGGGAAGTGAACCCAGGAAATAAGATCAGATTTGTATTAAGATGGAATTAACTAATCATCATCTAAATTAAAAAAAGATGATTTGTTAGATGAAGTGTTAATCAAGGTTAATTCAATCCGGAACAACGTTAACCTAGTAGGGTCAATCAATTATGAGGGGCACATTATCCATTATAACCGTTCTATAACAGGGTGTCATTAGTAGAAAAAAATGTTTTTTTTGTCTCACAGCCACTCTGTCAGGGGTCAGGGGTCCGCTCATAATCCTGACATCCCATAATTCCCAGCGTGAGGTTAGTGTGAGGTTAGGGTCAGCTATAGGGTTAGTTATAATAGGGCCAGTCGGACAAACAGATATACAAGGGTTTGAGTATGATAAAATGGCAGCAATCAGAAATAAAAAATAAAAAAGGAGACCTTCCTCGAAGAAGAGAGGAAGATGGAGAGCATGGGAGAGGCCGCTTCCTTGAAGCCAAAGGGAACATGACAACAAGGAAAAGCAAAAGACCAAGAAATTCAAAAGGAGAAATTTAAGGAGGAAGAACCAGTGGTCCCAAAGGAGACATACTGGGAACCCATTCTCCTTTGTTTCTGCCTCTGGGGCACCAGTGCCACACTCACAGAAGTACATTGCGCCTATGCGTAATCGAACTTGGTGTCTGCATTTACCCACTCTAACAATTAGGAATGAATAATGAATTAAATTAATACAGCGCCTGAGGAGCAGTTATAAGGGGTAAATTGTCTTGCCCAGGGACATTTCGACACAGATTGGTGGGAGAGCCGAGGAGCAACCAAACCGGCGACCTTATGATTCACCAACAGCCTAGTCACTCAGCTACACCCACAGTAGGTAACAATGTGAAGGGTTTCAGAAAACAAACAAACAAAAACTAAAGAATAACAGCAAAGCAGAAGACGAGACTGACACCATCAGAGACAGAATGCTGATGTTTACAGCGAAGGTGCATGTGTGCCCTGCACTTCACCTGCCAATGTTTTTCATGTCACCATAGGAAAGGTTTTGTTTTATGTCCCTATAATGTATTTTCTAATAAACACAGTATTCTGGGACGATATAAAAAGTAACTGGGAGGCTGAAAGAGACAGAGAGGCAGAGACAGGGACACACCGTACCTTTCTTTGAAGAAGCGTCTGAAGCCAAAGGCGATGAGCTTGAGAATAGACTCCAGTACAAAACATGAGGTGAAGAAATAGTTACAGTACTTCAGGGCGAGATCAAGGGACTAGAGAGAGAGAGAGAGAGAGAGAGAGAGAGAGAGAGAGAGAGAGAGGATTTGGAAATACTACCATTATTTGTAGAATGATGTATTATAGTATTATGGTTCTCTTGAACAAACTAATTAAAGTGACTGATCTTAGTGCTTCAGCAAGGCTTTATTATACAGTATCTGTGATACAAAAACAATCTAATTTATGCATTTGTTCTCTGAGTTCAAGCTCAACTTACTGTTACTGCATTACAAATTACAAATAATAATAGGACCCATCAGTGTATTTTGTAACTTAGTTGCCTGGCCATCCCTTGCAATGCATAGGATGTGAAGCTATATGTTTGTCATACGGTCCATATACATGAACACGATTTTATTATTGTAAGGTAGTCATCATTTACGAACACATCAGTGGTTGCATTTTTAAGTGAGACGGGAAGATGGGCTTACAATTTTACAATTTACAATTTAGGCATTTAGCAGACGCTCTTAATCCAGAGCGACTTACATTAGGCAAGAACAAAAGCATGGGAATACATCACATAAGGGCTTGTTCTATCAAGGACCATGATCATAGAACTATACATTTATACTTGTTCTATCAAGGACCATGATCATAGAACTATACATTTATACTTGTTCTATCAAGGACCATGATCATAGAACTATACATTTATACTTGTTCTATCAAGGACCATGATATAGAACTATACATTTCGATCCGGGAGCTATACAGTACCTCTGTGTCTCATTAGTTGTTGTGTGTACATGGAGCAAGATAAATGATACGTAGCTGGCGGAGTTTGTTCAGTCAGGTATTACTCGAGAGGTAAATATGCTGCAGTACCATCAGCTGACCAATTGGGCGGGGTATTTATACCTATTCTCATTCTATAATAAATATTTGTTCAATCTATTAGTGAGTTCATCTGACTGAATTATTATTATTCTGAGAGCTTACCCGGGGCTGGTCGTAGTGCTCCAGGGACATGGTGATGACGTTGATGCAGATGATGAAGGTGATGGTGAGGTCCAGGTAGTGGTTGGTACACAGCGTGTGGATCATCAGGCGCACGCTGCCGTAGTTGGCGAAGTAGGGCAGCTTCTGGGCGTCTGGCAGGGTGATAGGGTGACAGGGTGCCAGGGTGGTGACAGGGATCAGAAAACACATAGTCAAGAAGCCTGCTGGACTTTTTTTCTTTTTAAATATTTAAATTATCTGTCATACAACTGAGTAGTCAGCTGGGGGGGGGGGGGGGAGAAACTGTGATGGACATTGTGAATCTGTTTGTTTAACTGTATGTAATGTGTTTCATTTTCGATTTTCGTTTTATTTTTCATTTTGTCATTATTTCTTTATTTTTGTTTAGTATTTATTATTGTCAAATAATTTCGTGATAAGATTTTGTTTGTATTTGTGCTGCCAGGGGGATGTGGGGGGGGGGGAAATATATGTCAATTGTTGAAAATACTTGTGTACTATAAAGAAAATGAAATGAAATGAAAATGTAAAAAAAAAAAAAAAAGAATTATCTGTCATACTTGCCCATGTGCAATTTTTGACAAAAAACTACTTAAAACACCAAAAGGGGTTCCCGCCCAAAATGGGTTAAATAGTTCAGAATCAGAATTATTAGTTTGACAATTAATGGTCATTTCAAAAGTACAAAAGATGATGTTTTTCAATGTCAGTGGTACACAGTGGTGGAAAAAGTATTCACATTTTGTACTTAATTAAAAGTACCAATACTGCAGTTCCGAAATACTCTGTTACAAGTGGAGTAGAAGTAAAAGTACTGAAACTGGAAATACTCCAGTAAAGTAAAAAAGAAAAGAAAAACTACAGTACTTGCATGTACTTAGTAACTTTCCAGCAGTGGTGGTACATCTCCATCCTGAGGAAGGTGCACCACTCACATCACAATTCTGCCATCGTCTGTACTTGAATAGAAAGGCTTACATTTGTTCGAGTTGCTCCAGTGCTTTGTTCTTTCTTCTGTATTGTACAGTATAAATATTGCACATAATAAGAAAAAAATATTTCCCACCAGAGAGGCCATCCGACTAGACACACAGTGCAGCTTTGATGGTGATGTGTGTTGGTGTTTAAAGGCCACGAATGCAGAGCTGGCAGGTCATTCAGCTTCTGACGGCCGTAGCTGAGTGGGTAGAGATACTAGAGAAAGAGGCCTCTGGGAATCCCACCATCGGCAGTTCGACCCTCGGCTTGACCAGTCTACTTGTTTAGGTGTCCCTGACCACTTAACTCCGAGTCCTAACAGCTGGGTGAAGCTTCAAAAGCTTCGATTTCCCCTCCCACAGGGAGCAGGATATATAGTCCCTTTCCTTCTATGGTTATTGGTGTAAAGTAGCATTTGTAGGCAGAAGAAAATGCTCACCAATCTAGCAGAAAAACAAAGGTGTAACTGTGCTGCACACTCTACCTCTAGATGTGCATGTTATTTTCTGCCGAATTGGCATCTTGTCATGATTTGTCATTCTGTACCTCTATTTTGAAATAATATTCTAGTGTGTTTCTGTTGCCCTGTTTTTGCCAGCCTGTGTTAGCCTGTGAATAGCAAGTAAACCTGTTTGTATGCAATCTGCTGAACCTGCCTGCAAGTTCTTCAGTAGTTTGTGTTTCCTGTGCTCCCGCAGCGCTCTGTCAAGGTGGAAAACTTGGTTTTCCACTTTGAACATTGCCTGCATTTTCATGCTTGCACCCGACAGAATAATCCAACCACATCAAACCCAGCAGGAAGGTTATGTTTTCTCTTTGATTATGCACCGTTTGAGCAAGCCTTGGAGGCCATTTTGCCACGGCAGATGTTTCATTGCCTGCCCTTGAAAAAACAGTTTGAGGATTAACTTTATATGGCAACTTATGCTATATACACCGTTACCAAGGTGAGTGGAGGAGAGCCCCAGGCCAAATGGACTATTTACATGTGTTGCTCTTGGTCTCTGTGTCTCATTGAATGTCCCTGTCTGCATGTTAGTTTCAGTCTTTGACTCTTTAGTTTTGTATTGAGTTGTACTTGAAATGTACTGTAAGGTCGCATTCTCACCAGAGAGCTTTGCTGCGATTAAAACGAATCCTGCTGCGCATTTTCAGAAAGTGCGCTTCGTTTGGCAGGTGTGAATTAAGGCTCTTTCGAATCCTAATGCGCAGCAAAGAACCGCATTTTACTCCGAGCAAAAACGGGGGTTTCGCTTCGCTTCCAATCGCGCTTGACTACGATTCGGTGCAGGTGTGAATGCAATCCGCAGCAAATAAAGGAAATGAAGCAAACAATGTGGCGGGTGAGGAGCTGAACACAGTTGGAGACGGAGAAGGCATATTTTACGCAGCGCAAAGATGTCCCGTTACCGTGGATAGACGTGGTCGAATGAGGAGAGTGGAGACTGAAGCCCTGATCGAAATGAGGACGAGTACATTAATCAATTGCTTAAGAAAACACAAACACTGCAGTGCAGTGTAATAATAGAATATTCTGTCTGTCTGTGCGTGCCGTAAACATGGAGTGCTGTCACTGTGTGGGGACTAGTGGGGAGTAGGAACTTTCATCTCGATAAACTTGTAAACATTTTGCGCTGCTGTCTGTTATATCAGTGCGCTCAGCGCTGTGCCTCCATGCCCAAAAGAACAGTGCGTGGCTGCGTGCTTATAGTGAGAGAGCGAGAGAGGGGGGGGGGGGGGCAGTCCCAGACGGCAAGACACATATGCACGTTATGAGTATAATTTTATCACCATAGATTTATCATTTCACTGTGTAGGCTAGTTTATGAATGGAACACATGGATAAAGGTCCCCCCTGCTGCGTTTCCAATTGCTGCGGATCATGACAGTGTGAAGGCAAACCGTAGCCAATTAAATATGCAAGAATCCCATTTCTCCGCCCATACGCATTCGAGTCTACCGAAGTATTAGGTGAGAATGCGACCTAATTCTGCAAACTGTTAATAAATCAATCAATCAATCAATCAAGCAAAAGCCTATCTGTCTGCTTGTCCTCTCCTGTCCATTTGTGTCTTCATTAGTTTCACAACTGCCTGTGTTAGGTTACGTTCTTTGGTTTGTCGCTCTGCCTGCATGCCCATTCGTTGTCTGGTCTGTCTATACTCACTACTGTGCTCTGCTCTGGTCTGTTTCCCTATGACTGCCACTTACATGAGTTGTCTGTCTCCCCATCTGTCTCTGTCTCCTCATCTGTCTCTGTCTCTGTTCGCCTCACTTTTTGGAAACCTGTTTTTGTTTCACCTTTGCCATCTGACAAGTCATTCTTGTCATTCTGTACTTTTATTTGAAACTAACTAATGACACATATGTACAGTGCTGAACAGAAGGACTATTCAAAATATCAAAAGTAGCAGATTGACAAGGTTAATACTTTTGAGCTTGACACTGTAGTATGATCAAGTAGGACATTAATTAAAAAGAAAAGGGAAAAAAAATACGTTATGTAGCTAAGAGGTTTCTGCCCAAGAGCAACGATAGGAAAGTTGCATGGCCTACCTGAGATTCAAATCCAGGAGACCAAATTTCAACCGCTCATCCGATGGAATCCCGGCTTGGCCAGGGGAGATACTTGTGTGTAAGAGCTGTTAGGCAGGGCTACTTGTCAACTAGTAGGTATCCTATCCGGCACTAGGGTCAACAATTCTCAATGCCAAAGAGACTACTTCCATCCACTGCAGATGAGTTAGTCATATTGTATAACAAACGCCATCATACATTAGTTTAAATTATGTTATTCAATCAAATAAGTTCGTATTGCAGCTTTTAATATACGGGAGTCTTGTTCGATTATGAATCATATTTTCGAGGGAAAAAAAACTCTCTTTTTGAATAAACTCTGTTTGATCCTGTCGGAATGAAATAAGATAAAGCGTTATTGATCCCCGGGGGCAAATTCAGGAATGAAATTGTATCCAGACAAGGACAGACAGATTAAAGTTAATGCCTGTCATTTCTCTCCCTCATTCTTTGCACCTGTTCTGTTCTCTGATCTCCATAATCAGCTCCGCCACTGCCCTCCTTGACCTTCCCACTCCACTTCCCCTCCAATTATAAGAAATTATTAGTCGTTTGCCAAAAGATTGGCTCTTTTTAACAAGGCAAGCTCAAAATCAAAAAGTACATGACAGCAACTGCATGAAATGTGTACGTGTGTGTGCACAGTGTGCACAGTGTGTGCGTGCGTGCGTGTGTGTGCGTGCGTGTGTCTATGTTGCTGTCGGGTGGAAACCTTGTCCAAACCAGTTTACAATTCAGGTAATGGAAAAGAGAACCTGTGTGTGGTTAACAATGTAGTTATTATTTAATCACAAGCTCAATGGTTCAATTAAAAAGCCGATCTACAAGGTCAAAACGTGTTGCATTGCGACGTGTTGTGAGCTTATAGAGCAGCTTTTTTCCCCGCTAGTTTTGCGTGACACACGGCAACGCATGGCATTCATTTGGCAAAAGAAAAAAACATTAAAAGATTAAATCGGAGATACAAGGTTAGGTTTCTGCCTGACAGTAACTTCGGGTTACTTTAGTAACCTCAGTTATATAAGTGACTCGAGAGAGAGAGTCATATGGGGTCCAAGCCACTAGATGGCGCAGGCACACAGCCTAACATACACTCACGGAACAATTCCATTGGATCGTGAACTGTCGCTCATGGCGTGGTTATGTCCCCACCCACTGGGTATATAACCTAAGGTCCGCCCTGAGCAACGTCATTCCTATCAACCTGCTTTCTGACGTCTTAAAGAAGACAGAAGGGCGACTTAATGACTCTCTCTCTCGAGTCACTTATATAACTGAGGTTACTAAAGTAACCCGAAGTTATCTTAAGTACCTCTCGGAGAGAGTCATATGGGGAACATAACGCTCCCGTATGATCGCCTTCGGCTGATAGAAAAATATTCGACCCTAGGATCATCTCCATTGGAGAGAGACCAAACGCAAAGGAGGCCCAAGAAGCCAACCCTGCGCGTTCACCCAAAAGAGACATCCTTTATAAAAGATGTCCTTGACCCAGGGCCGACAGCTCTGCTGTTCCAGCCCTGCCGGTCAAAAAACACGATAGTCATCCACCCATAACGGTCAGGGGCCAGAAAGGGACCTCTTGACCTTATGAGGATGCCCTTGACCCAGGGCCGACAGCTCTGCTGTTCCAGCCCCGCTGGTCAAGAAACACGATGGTCATCCATCCCTAACGGTCAGGGGCCAGAAGGGACCACTTGACCTCGTGAAAATGTCCCTGACCAAGGGCCGACAGCTCTGCTGTTCCAGCCCCGCCGGTCAGAAGACAACCCGCCGCAGCGCAGACATCCTGAATAGGGACACCCCTGGCCAGGGCCCAGGATGCAGACAAACCTCTTGTAGAGTGTGCACGTAGGCCCTCTGGGGGCTCAGTACCACACGAGGTATAGGCTAAACGTATAGCCTCCACAATCCACTGCGAGAGTCTTACTTTCGAAATGGGTTTACCCTTCCATTGGGAACCCCAGGCCACAATGAGCTGCTCACCCAGCCTGAAGGGGGCAGTTCTTGACCTGTAAACTTTCAAGGCTCTCACCGGACAGAGACAATGTAGTCTCCTATCCTCCACCGAAGAGAAGGGAGGAGGATGGAAGGCCGCGAGATCCACGGGCGAGCAGCCCGCGGGAAAAGTCTTAGGTAGAAACGAAAGGTTCGGCCTGAGCGTGACCCTGGTGTCATTACCACTGAATCTCAAGCAGCTGCTGCTTACTGAGAGCGCGTGCATGTCACCAGCCCGCTTCGCCGTTGTCAGGGCAACGAGCAGAGCGGTCTTCAGAGAGAGGAACTTCAGGTCCACCATTTCCAGTGCTCGAAGGGGTCTCTCATTAAGGAGTCCAGGACTATTGTCAGGTCCCACGAGGGGACCAGAGACCTGGCGACCGGCCTGAGGCGTGTAACTCCTTTCATGAATTGACGGACCAGCAGGTGTTCACTGATTGGTCTGTTGTTCATACCAACCTGATAGGTCGCTATGGCCGCCAGGTTGATCTTGACTGAGGAGAGGCCAAGACCCCTGCCTAGGAACTCCTGTAGGAAAATCAGAATGTGTCTCACAGACGCCTGAAAAGGGAAGACCTCTTCCTGTCTGTCCGAGCACCAACGCTCAAACACATGCCAGGCAGTGTTATAGCGTCGTCTGGTGGAGGCAGCCCTGGCACCAAGGGTCGTTTCTACGACATTCGGAGGCAGGCCAGTCGCTTCTAGCGAACGCCCCTTCACGGGCCAAACCCAGAGATCTAGGTCCTGAGGACGTGGGTGAAAGATCTCTCCTCCGGCCTGGGTCAGCAGGTCCCTCCACAGAGGGAGCTGCCCTGGTTCTTTGAACAGGAGAGGGACTATGTCCTGTCTCCAAGATCCCCAGGCTGGAGCTACTAGTAGCAGCTCTGATCCCTGATCCCGCACCCTGGCTAGGACATGCGGAATCAGTTCCAACGGGGGGAACACGTATAACAGAGAACACAGGCGAGAGGACCGGAGTCCCCCCTGCCTGTTGATGTAACAAACCGTCGTGGTGTTTTCGGAAACGAACCAGGACGTGGTGACCTCTGAGGAATTGTTCGAATTCTCGGAGTGCCAGGAACACTGCCAGTAGTTCCAAGTAGTCGATGTGGGAGGAGCGTAATGCGGCATCCCACACAGCATCCTCCCGTCGTGGGTGGCGTCCCAACCGGAGAGGCTGGCGTTGGTGGTGACCAACCTCCTGACTGTGGGGAGACCCATCGGGATCCCCTCCGTCAGAACACCTCAGTTCGACCACCATTTCAGAGCTAGAGTGCAGTTCGAGGACACTGTCACTCTGGCCGAAAGTGTTGCATTGCGACGTGTTGTGAGCTTATAGAGCAGCTTTTTTCCCCGCTAGTTTTGCGTGACACACGGCAACGCATGGCATTCATTTGGCAAAAGAAAAAAACATTAAAAGATTAAATCGGAGATACAAGGTTAGGTTTCTGCCTGACAGTAACAATATGTGCGTGCGTGCGTTTGCACATGCATGCATGCATGCGTGTGTGCTCTTACTCCTTCTCTTCTTCTCCATGCGCCGCTGGCGCTTCTCCTCGCGCCGCTTGGCCTCCTCCACCTCCTGGTTCTGACGGCACTTGTGGAAGTTCTCCACCACCACGCCCACAAACATGTTGAGCACGAAGAAGCTCACGATGAGCAGGAAGGAGATGAAGTACAGCAGCATCCACGGGTCGTTGTTGGTCACCGGCTGTGAAACAATAAGCAGAACAACAGATACTGTAGAAAGATACACCCTATAGGCGAGTGATATAGGCTACATACAGTATGCATGTTTATATCAGAGACAAAGGAAGGACAAAAAAGAGGAGGGAGAGACATGCAACACAGGTCTCCATGAAGCGGAATGGAACCAGTGACATCGCACTATCTACTATACTATACTACTATAGCTGTCGGTGGGGCTCCGCACAAAGCAGCCAGACTCTGCAGTCTATTCACCAGAACAGCTGCTTCAGTGGAAGCAATGTACAGGGAAAACAAATAGAAACGGATATATGGGGTAGGCTAAGCGGCACAGCCAGTGTCTATATGTCTACATGATGAATTTTAACATTTAATTGCTGTCTGGACACACAAAGTCATAACTGTACCAATTAAAACAGTTTAAGAGCCATAAACGTCAAGATGTCAAATTGCCAATTATGTACCGGATGCCACGGACGACAAGACGTGATCCCTTGGGAATTAAAAAATCCATATTATCCATATTTAGAAAATTCCTCTAATCTGGTGTACAGGTGATGACATGCACATTACATGCATGAACACCCATATGGTAATGTATGCTGATGACACAACTCTGTATAGTACTGCCCCTTCATTGAATGAGTTAGTGAGTAATTTAAATCTGAATCTTGAGAGGGTATCTAACTGGGTGAAAAATAACAAACTAGCACTGAATGTTGCCAAAACAAAAAGTATTGTTTTTGGCACCAGGCATATGCTTATTGGTGACCCTCAGCTGCACCTATCAATGACAGGTATACCAATAGAACAGGTTAATAAAACTAAACTGCTTGGAGTTCTACTGGACAGTGAATTATCATGGTCGGACCATATTGATGGCATTGTAACTAAGATGGGTAGAGGTATAGCCATGGTCAGGAAGTGCTCCACATACTTGATATCCTCAGTCATGGGTCAAGTGATGCAGTCATTGGTGTTTTGTCACCTTTATTATTGTCCTGTTTTATGATCAGCGGCGACTCAAGCAGACCTGAACAAACTACAACTTGTTCAGAACCGAGCTGCTAGACTGGCACATTGTTCTACTCGCACAAATATTGAATATATGCATAAACGCCTGTCCTGGTTATCTGTCAAAAACAAACTCCATTGCAGTGTCCTCATGTTTGTTAGAAACACAATTTCTAATCAAACACTGAATTACTTTTTCAAACAGTTATTAAAATCAAGTGACAGACATAATCATAACACCAGAATTGCAAGCCTCGGTCATTTATCACTCCCTGCTCCAAAAACGAACCTCCTTAAACAAACAGTTATGTATCGATCAATATGATCTTGGAACATGTTACCACCTCACATTAACATAACACAACATAAATTATCTTTCAAATATGCTTTAAAGGAACACTTGCTACAGCTGACCATATGACCATAATGTTATTCTCATTATGTTGCATTTAATTTTATAGAATAAATTGTAATTATGTATTTTCATGTATTTAACTTCGTTGAATGTATTTGTAATTACCGTATGTATTTTTTGTATGTATTTTATATGGACCCCAGGAAGATTAGCTGTCGCCACGGCGTCAGCTAATGGGGATCCATTCAATAAACAATAAACAATAATAGAATTACAAATTCTTTCTTTCTGTATAATGGGAGAATTGGCACTCAAAGCCTAAACTGGTGACCACCAGGTGGCGCTGTTAAGAGCCCAGTAGGCCTATATGTAGGGAAGTGTGCTGTCGCCGTCTACACATAATGTTCCTAGATGCATTTATCTTCTTTTCCCACATATGAATACAGTCCCTATCCTTATCCTATAATCATTCTTTACAGTACAGTATGTCATATGTGCCCTTTTGCGTTACACTCTAGCACCTGCACCTGTGACATTTACATTTACCTGTGACATTGCTACCCATACAATATTCATATATGCGTACAGTATGTGTCTGCCACTTTAGATGAACTCGCCATTTAAATATGAGTCTATAATGAATTCAGATGTAGCATAAATGTTATGGTAAAACTTGTATTTAATGTGTTACCTGTTGGTCCACCGCTACAGCGTCCAGCCCATGGTACATGATGTTGACCCAACCGTCCTTAGAGGCCAGCACAAACAGTGACATGAGAGCCTGGGTACAGAGAGGGAGAACAACTCACTATTATTCATATTATATAATTCTGTATGTGCAGCCGTTAAAGACTATGTTTGCTGATTTTAAGCCTATATATAATTCTCAATAATACCGTCCCTATAACATGTACGCACAAATTTGAGATTAATATACCTTCTGTCATGTAAATGTAAGTTCAGTCAGATAACTCACAAATAGATTTAAACAATATTTATTGTAGAATAAATATTCCCATGGGGAACATAAATAACAACAACCAGGAACCATAAGCAGAAGGAAGGCAGGAAGAAGCATGCAGTCTAGTGAGCTTAAAGGTCCGCTGACACGCCCCGAAATTAATATGGGTGGTACAGCACATCACGTGGTCTGACTGAAAACAGTTTGAAACCGTTTGAAACGGGGCTACGGCGCTAGCAACAAGTGGCTATAGGTCAGGCTAGCGTTTTTGATGGTACATTTAGCGTCATATTGGCTATAAATGTAATTGAAAAAATATATTTTTTCGCCAGAAATGCTTAGTTTGAATGCAATTGAGGTTGGCGTGGGTTTTTTTAGGGGAACTGCAGCACAAGCGCAAATTTTGGAGTCGAGTCCCATGTTCCCCCGGTCGCCAACACCCCTGTCTGCCCGCTCTGAGACCTCTCAGCCCCGCAGCGCGACAGTCGCGACTACGGACGTCTGCTGTTGTCTGGCTGCTGTGAGAGCAGCGCGACTACTGTTCTTTTCCCCTCTCAGCCGCATGTACATGTACACCCTCGCTCTCACTCTGTAATACCGTAGTTAGTTACCACAACATTGTTCAAGTGAACTATAGTGTGTTTATGTTTGTATTCATTGTAATAATAAATATCGCTATGCCGAGGCATAGTCTTGCGGACGAGATCATGAGCCTCTACGGGGGACTGGGCATGTGTGTACACACACACACACACACACATGTACACACACATGCAATGGCACGGAATCTGCCTCGGGCTCTCTTCCCCGCTGTCATGCACTATAGCCACGGCTAAAAGTTGTGTGTGTGTGTGTGTGTGTGCGTACACACATGCCCAGTTCAATGCGGGGACCTGACCAGAGACTATACGTCCGTCCGTCCGTCCGTCCGTCCGTGTGTGTGCAGCCTGCATCTGAGACGGGCTAGACTGTATGTTGTCATGCGGAGCGACGCGGCGATAAATAAAATAATCATAGCGATATTGATTATTACAATGAACAAGCATAAACACACAGTTCACCTGAACAATGTTGCGAAAAATTAATTTTTTGAATGAGACTTTCACCCAGTATTCAAGCTAAATGTGACACCAAAATAGTAGCATAAGTTGCTATGCTACCACGGCCACCAAGCCCGGCGAGCCCGCATAGAAGTCGTTGGGGAAAGCCCCTCGCCACTCTGACGTCAGAATCATGATAGCATTGTTTGATAGCAGTTCTTAGCTCCCGAGGGGCGTGTCAGCGGGCCTTTAAGTAGCCCGCCCCATTTGGTCAGCTGACTTCCACATCAGCGAATGACATGTGGGTCTTGCACACACTGAATACACCCACATAGTAATGCAGCATATGCAGATCACACCTGTGGGAAGTGAGGGGCGCCAATATATTAAAGTCTAACTCATGTTGATTAGGTGATGTAACGGTTATGTAAAACAAACAGTGCCAACACAAACATTAAATGCCATTAACAATAAAGAGTCAATATGACGTAATGAGGGACAATAGCCTATGACTTAAACTTTCCCTTCATTGTCAATGCTGTTTTTAAAACAAACATTGAACTAAAAACAAACAGGAGGGCTAGCGCCCCTCAAAAAATAGGGGGAAAAAATCATTTAAGGCTCCCTGAGTCATCACTGACCTGTCCCAGATTGTCAAAGTTGTACTTGTGGTGGACCCACTTGTGGTTGGATAGCAGGCAGTCAGACTTGTTGGTGACGTTCTTCACGTCCAGGCCATTGCAGTAGAAGAATTTGCCTTTGAAAAGCTGTCAGCAGGAATACAAGCAAAACAACAACAGGACAACAGGACACAATTTCATGTTGTTAGTTGAAATCAGCCAAAGAGGCTATTTACAGTATACACCCCACCAAGGTAATGTAATGAAATTAGATGACAGGATAGAGTGAGAGTGAGAGTGAGAGTGAGAGAGAGTGAGAGTGAGAGTGAGAGTGAGAGAGAGAGAGAGAGAGAGAGAGAGTACTGTACATTCTGCAGGGTTCCTACTACTGTACCTGCACCCCCAGGATGCCGAAGATGATGAAGAAAGCACAGCAGATGAGCACAATGTTTCCTATGGGTTTCAGAGAGGTGATGAGGGTCTCCACCACCAGCTTCAGGCCTGGAGCCCTGCTGATCACCCTGTGTGTGATTCATAAATGTCAATGAAAAGGTTTTGTGCCAGAACTGAAGATTTGTGTTAAAAAAACACACACACTTTCAAGATTTGTATGAAATGTTTGAATATATAAGCTCGCAGTGCGACACAAGGTGATTTTACAACATGGCCATGCTTTTCTCTGACACAGCTTCCCTTGAAAACACTGACACAGCAAAACTCTCCATAGCAATGATTTGAAAGTGTTCGCAGTTCCGATCAGACTATCGGCTACTACAGTATGTCCTTTCAATCCAACGCACAGACCGCCATTGACGTATACTACTGTACATCATTTGGTGTTTCCACTGTTTACGATAGAGGGTGTGGGTGCTCTTCTGCAACCTTGTGAGTTAATCTAGGACACCCGGAACAGCGGCATAACAAGACGACACTTACGATATCCTCACGATGCACTCACTGTTGTGTAAAAATAGATAAATGCTCCGTACCTGAGGGGGCGCAGTGTTCTGAGCAGCCTCAGCACGTACCTGAGGGGGCGCAGTGTTCTGAGCAGCCTCAGCACGTACCTGAGGGGGCGCAGTGTTCTGAGCAGCCTCAGCACTCGGAGCACTCCCAGGATCTTGGCTCCGCCCGCCATGGACACCACGATGTCGATCAGCGACACGAACACCAGGAAGCCGTCCAGAACGTTCCAGCTGCTGCGCAGGTACGCCTGCGGGCCCACGTACATACCCATGGACACCACCTGGAGAGAGACAGACAGACAGGGTTAGACAGGTACGCCTGCAGGCCCACGTACATCCCCAAGGTGTCTTCGGTGAACAGCACTGATATGAATTACGCACCAACACATGGACATAAAGCGATATGGAAGGACAAAGGCATGGAGAACACACAGACACACACACACACACACACACACACACGTTAACATGTGAGTGTAAGATAAACGTCGAGTCCATAACGTCTCAATGAAGTGAGTCCGTGAGGATATTGCAAGAGAACAAGAACAGATTTTCGATAACATTAATAGCATTAATATACTGTAAAAAAACATTTATGTAAGAAATAAACGTCATAGTATTTTTTCTCTAATACCTTGAAAAAAAAATGTTTTAATTGTGATACAGATAAAAAGGAACTTAAAGTAGCCTACAGTATACTCCATTGGGTCCATTAATCCAAGACGACAGGGTTAAACCAAAGCTCCACTCTGTGCTTACTGTGTCTCATCTCTCTCATGTTACGTCGACAGCATGTGGGAGGAAATACAAGTGCCGTGTATACCATTATGCTACTGCCCCTGCTGCTCTGCAGGTGTGTACACTGCGACGCGCACGCACGCACGCACGCACGCACGCACGCACCTCTGCCACAGATGGATAGACACTGGGGTGGTCTAGTAGTGCTCGGTAAGGGGGCCGACACGTCTGTGGCTCCTGGGCTGTCGCGATCGGTTAATAATTAATTGGGGGGGGGGGGTCTGTACATAATTGATAGCACACTTTAACGCCTTCCACAGGAAGAAAATACATAGGCAGCGATGGAGGCATATGATGAGAGAGAGAGAGAGAGAGAGAGAGAGAGAGAGAGAGAGAGAGAGAGAGATAGAGAAGAAGAAGACAAAGAAAAAGAAGAATACAGGGAGGTTGGAGGAGGAGAGTGAATGCAAGGCAGAGAGACAGAGGGAGGGAGGAAGGGAGGGGGGGTTTGGTTGGTTGGTTGGTTGGAGATGGCTCATGTCCTGGAGAGATTAACTATAATTAATTACAGGCCTTAATTGCTTGCCTTTGAATGTACAGAGTGGATTGCCAAGAAGGAGCGGTGCATGTTAAGCACCGATGGGCTGAGGACCACACTTGCTCCGACGCATTACGCACATAGAATATACACAACACAGGCAATGATGGGGGGATTATGAGAGAGAGAGAGAGAGATGGTGGAGGGTTCAGTTGGAGATGGTCCATGTCCTGGAGAGATTGTTTATTAATTACAGACCTCAATTTCTAGGCCTCAAAGGCACAGAGAGGATTTAGCTAGAAGTAGTATAGTGCATGACCACTTAAACACTATTCTTAGTCAAACGGACCTGTGTTACAATACACTTGGGGCCTAGCCTCGGTCCCAGGCTTACTTATCTGCGAAAAGAAAAGCCTGGTCACAACGTAAGGCAGAGAAGCTATCGGCGGATGTATCCTCCGGAATATCCGTTAGATGTATTTCCCCAGGATACGATATTTTCCCGACCAATCACAACACTTTCATTCGCGGAGAATGTAAACTGATTTGTAAAGCATCAAAGTCATTTCCTTGGGCAATACTTCCGCTAAAATCCTGCAACTTCCGCTTCCGTCTTTTCAGCGTAGGTCTTGCCTAGGGTGCTTGGGGCCCTATTTAAACCCCTAAAAACATATTGAAATTGCTCAACTAGCCGATCTACATCAACAGGTTGTGATCTTGTAGAACGGCTATTTGAACATTTCAAAAATGTATTTCAAAATAGTAAAAAAGGCAAATAAGTTTATAGGGATAAGGGGTTTAGCACTGACGAAAATAGGGCCTTTGGATTATTTTGAGAGAGAGAGAGAGAGAGAGAGAGAGAGAGAGCAGAGAAACAATACCTTGAGAGTCATCTCCGTGACGAAGATGGCAGTGAAGATGTAATTGGAGATGGTGAGGAAAACCCTTTCCTGCAGAGAGAGACAGAGAGATAAGGTTAGGGAAAGTGAACAGTACAATTTCATTTAATCAATAATTCATCAATCTGACAAATGCCAGCACCTAGAACCAGTAGATACTTTCATCAAATTAAAAGACAACTCCACCATTGTTTTAACTTGATCTCTCTGTACACGTCGGTATGAATGAGAGTCATGAAAGAATATGGCCTTTCCAACGCTCTCCAGAGTATTGTACGATGGATGACATCAGTCACCAACATAGCAGCTGAACTACAGAGCTTGACTTGGCTGACATTATACCTGAGAATAATAATATACCATTATTATTAGAAATATGACTATGGTGAGGTGCAGTAAAATACACCGTCACTGGTTTTATTGGAGTCTTGTTTTGCATCCTTGAGCTCAGCAAATTGACCGCCGCCAATTGGTTAATTGTATAGTTCACTGCCATGATATCATTGCTTTTGGCAACTGACCATTATATTGGATAAATGGAGCTGGGGAGAAGCATTGCTCCACCTCTATCCTGATATCCGTGGTTTATGTTATGGTAGTGTTTTGTCAGTCACAACAAAGTCTCGCCTTAAAGCAGTGGTTCCCAAACGTTTTAGCTTTTTATTATTATTATTGTTATTATTATTATTATTATTATCCTTATTTTTTTATATTTTGAAATAATAAAAATAAATGTAGGGAATTTACTCATGAGAATAAATTGTCTGTGACTAATAACTGCATACCCTTTATCTTCTATTTGACTACAAAATCATGTTGTATTGATTAAGACTTGAAACTAACGATTGGAAACAAACTCATTAGGAAAATGTTTATTGAGGTCATAAATCAAATCAATGAGAAATATGGCCATTTCCTCACAGACTTCCTTGCAATCAAACTTCCACTGGTTGTCATGTCCTGGTGGCCATTAGATAGAATGCAGGTTTAAGACAAATTGGCAAAAGAATTCTAGGCTTCAAGCTTCCTGCCCTGATCTCTTGCTCGCGGATGAGGAAGAATCGGACATATTCCAAGCTGGAACATGTCGTAAGTGAAGAAGTCGTTGTAGTAATCATGGTTTAGTCCAGGGAAACTGCCTGTAGCGATACTGAGCAATATTGATACAATGGACAAGCTTATAAGCTAGAATAGGAGCACTGCACTCAGTAGATTCCTTACAATACCTCCCTCCACCAATACAATGCATTTGTCAGGATATCAGTGCCCACTTGCCCTTGCCTTGAATGTGAACTTTTAAATGGGTCTTCGGGGAAGCTCAATCCTTCGCATCAATTTTTATGAAAATACAGTTTTCGAGTAATTTTGTTAACAAGCAAATGTACAAGCAAACGGAACGAAAACATAACGCCATTCAACGATAAAATAAGCTTGAACGTTAATGAAGTTCGTTGCTCATTTACTACTACGCAGTAAAACGTGTGTTGTGAGAGATTACAAGCTTACCAAGCTGCCCTGCATGATCTTGGGTCTCTCCAGAGCCACCGTGATGCAGTTGGAGAAGATGAACGCCAACACCACATAGTCAAACAGCTTATGAGCTATGATGGACTGACATATCCGTCTGAACCTGATGGAGGGACATAGGAGAGGGAGTAGAGTCAGAGACAGGAGAGGATAGGAGTAGAGTCAGAGACAGGAGAGGAGAGGGAGTAGAGTCAGAGACAGGAGAGGATAGGAGTAGAGTCAGAGACAGGAGAGGATAGGAGTAGAGTCAGAGACAGGAGAGGATAGGAGTAGAGTCAGAGACAGGAGAGGAGAGGGAGTAGAGTCAGAGACAGGAGAGGATAGGAGTAGAGTCAGAGACAGGAGAGGAGAGGGAGTAGAGTCAGAGACAGGAGAGGATAGGAGTAGAGTCAGAGACAGGAGAGGATAGGAGTAGAGTCAGAGACAGGAGAGGATAGGAGTAGAGTCAGAGACAGGAGAGGAGAGGGAGTAGAGTCAAAGACAGGAGAGGATAGGAGTAGAGTCAGAGACAGGAGAGGATAGGAGTAGAGTCAGAGACAGGAGAGGATAGGAGTAGAGTCAGAGACAGGAGAGGATAGGAGTAGAGTCAGAGACAGGAGAGGAGAGGGAGTAGAGTCAGAGACAGGAGAGGAGAGGGAGTAGAGTCAGAGACAGGAGAGGAGAGGCAGTAGAGTCAGAGACAGGAGAGGGAGTATAAAGAAAGATGACGAGATGGGAAGATGAAGGATAAGGTAAAGGGACCAGATGATACAGAAGAGTGACATAAAGAGTGAAGATAAAGCAATACAAACAGTAGTGATCTGTGTGATTGATTCTCAACCTTCTGAACCCAATCTAGGCTGATCCACTTTTCTGGTTCATTGCTTTTTACCCTTGTGTGCCAACCCGGGAACTCTTTCGCGGCTGGACCCCATAGTGCTCCCATAAACAGCCTACATGATAATCCTCGTGGCACACATGCGTGCACGTGGTCATTAGTGGTTTTTAGTGCTCAGAATGGCATAACGTACCAAGTTGGGAGCTTAATAAAACATACATTTGAGGTCGCGCTAAGCATAATAATAGTCTGATCGTTAGTCCACACAGTCGCGAGCGAGATTGGCGCGGCAATGGAGGACAATTACTTCCGGGTCAAATATTTGTTGTACACTCTCAGAGTTACAGACCCTTAAGGGTCCGTTTGGACCTCTGGTGGGCCCTAGACCCGACGTTGAGAAACAGTGATCTCTAGAACACCAATACAGCTGTGTTAATGGAAGCCACACAGACTCAAATCCCTCCATCCCAGTATGACCCCTTCCTTACTTTCTCTCACTCACTCCTTCCCATCTGCTTCAATCAATACACTCATTCACCCACTGATTAGAACGCCCCTGGTTCAAAACAAATTGCATTAACGACACTCTCCTAGGCAGAGCTCTGCTCTCCTGAGTGCAGCGCAGTCAAAAAAAAAGATGAGTGACAGAGAGAGAGAGAGATAGAGAAAGAAAGAAAGAGAGAGAGAGAGAGAGAGAGAGACATACAAGATAACAAAATTGAGAAGGGACCAGAATAATATATTTCACCTCCCTCCCCTCCTCATTAGAGTGCACATGGGATACATTTAAAAAGCTACAATCTGTTGGTTGTATGTCCTCCCACAACCTCCCTGCAACTATAACACCCAGGAATCCAACCCGCAGTTCGCCTGCGTGGGGAACCAAGTTACTCTAGTCTATCACACAGATTGAGCGGGCAGCAAAACGTTAATACAATTAATCAAGTTTAGATTAATTTATTGTTGACTGATTGATCATACCTTTAAATGAACTTAGATTAAAAATATCACTACGCCCCATTGGGCAGCTTGCTCCTATACTGATTGCAGTGCAATATGCCATGACATATTTCCGGCCAAAGCCTATTTCTTGTTGACAAATGGCTGGAGACGAGAAATTCAGTTTATTATCAACAAGCCCAGCTAGCGAATCGATGATCTAATCTAGCCCTGCTCTTATAGCAAGGCTACACCCATCCTTTCTATTGACGAGGCATGCCGGCAACCCGTCTCCATTATGGATGTGAGTGGCCTGGGGGCTCTCCATACTGTATATAAAACCTGTGTCCAGCCGATAAGGAAGGATGAGCACTACAGTGGGTGGGGGGTCTCAGAGGGAATTAGCCCATTCTGACCTGAGATCAGATTCTAACGCACAGAAGAATGGTGGTTCTTTAACACATTTTGACCTGAGATCAGATTCAAAAAATGTCTTCTAAATAAAAAATAAATAAAAATAGCAGACCTACAAGCTTGTAGCGCGCCACTCGGTGGCTCGCTATGAGCTTGTAGATCTGCTATTTTTCAATAGCTAAAGCATAACGTAATGCTAACACAAAAAGGGGTTCCCGCTCAAAATGGGTTAGACACGGGGGCCCTTTGGGAGAGACAACAACCTATACGACCAAAGGATTTCAGCTATACAGGGGAGAGAGGGAGGGTGGACACCATGCTCTGACATGAGCTTAGCTTCATTTACAAATTAAGTCGTTCACAAATGGATGAAACTGGGGATTTTACTGTGTAATAGAGCTACAGATAATTTTATTATTTTCTGATTATTCAATTGACCTATAATTAGGACATAAACTGCTAGAAATAAGGCAATGAAGTATAATTATAGTAATAATTATTGCTAAATATTTATCTGAACCCAAACAGACTGTCAATCTTTAAATTGCATAATATATGGAACAGAATATTTATAAGATTGCCACATGGTTATTCGGGTCAAATTTGGTTGGTCAGCTTGGCTTTCTGATGATTGTTTCACATGTGCAGTGTTCACCCATGTGTTCAAGTCAATTGCATAAGCAGACACTAGCTCACTCTGTAGAAACGTGCACACACACACACACACACACACACACACACACACACACACACACACACACACAGTATAGGCTGAGAAATGTGGAACGGTACAAAAAAGCACCACATAAAGAGAAGAGAGGAGAAGAGAGTGTCTCACTTGTTCTGCGGGGAGAAGAGAAAGACAGACCAGTCCTCCCTGCTCTCACACCATTCTGGTCTGTACACCTCCAACATCTTCTCGATGCGGAAACATATGCTCTGCATGGACGCACGCACGCACACGCACACGCACACACACACACACACACACACACACACACACACACACACACACACACATAGAATTGTTACACTGCACAGCTTTCCTGCAAGGCTGCACAGATGATGATGGTAAACAAGAATTTTATGGTCAATTACTTTAAAGCGTTTTACAATCATGTGCATTACAGTCACCCATTCACAGTTGACAGCAGAGGAAACCATACAACATGCGCACCCACGTATGCACACACACACACACACACACACACACACACACACACACACACACACACACACACACACACACTTCCTGCGAACACTAAATGCTCCCTCGGACACATAAAACATAAGCCTGCGCAGCAAACCACTAACCCCCTATTTAAATTATTTACAAACGTGAAAACGATTCTATATGAAACCCTCAGAGCATCTGTCTTATGGCACCTGCCTCTCCCGCTGTCTAAACAGGCCTTTCCAATTAACCTTGCTTTGTTCCTACGCATGCATGTTTACAGTGGAGAAACAATGGCAGCGCAACGGGGGGTCCATGCAGCCATGGAGAATATCAAGCACTCGCTTCTATACAAGGACAAAAGTCATTTTTAATTAATACGAGCTTGTAATCATTAGCCACAGACAGAGAGGAATTTATCACATTTAGTGAATGTGTGTTTGTTTGTTTGTTTGTTTCACATGCACAGTCAATCCATTTGTAAGAATGTAAGGACCTTATTTGGTTACATTTGTACAACAACTACAGCTGTTGTGGAAGTCCCAGAATCCAGAGATTTTGCCATTTCTGGCAAGTGTGTGCTACCTCTCTCTTAATTGATTGCCATCTGCTCGTGTTTGCAGTCGCTCATTGAGGGATTATCCTCAGCCGACCTTTGTTTAAAACTGTCCATGGTACGTTGCTGATGGATTGCGGAAAACAAAACAATATAAATTACAAGTGCACTGAACATCTGACGAATCACACTCGATGTTGGGATATAGGGAGATGTTCAGCTAGTCAGAAAATGTTGGAGGTGCAAGAACTATACATAACAACGTCGGAAAGAAACTGCCGAAGTTCCTATGACGGCATTTTGTTCGCACGCACGCACGCACGCAAACTCACATAGTCAATTTCATCCTCCAGGTCCTCCCTGTCCTTGCAGCGCGTGTTGACCTCGGGGAAGACTTCGGTCAGCAGGCGGTCCCGGGGGTTCCCTGTCCCGGCCTGCGGGGCGTGGAAGCGGCGGGGAGGCAGCAGGGGATGCTGGAGGAGCTGTGACAGGGACGTCTTCCCGTTACAGTCCTGGTGGTCGCCAACGATGAGCATCCCCCCAGAGAAGCTCTTCTTCCTGAGCGGGCCGTGGAGACAAGGTTTACTAGAGTTAACCAGGTAACTAAAACTAAACCTGACCGTCACTTTGGAGATCAAAATAAAAGTCACACCCGTGTGATGTGAGGGGCGTTCTTGTCATCCTACATCATCATACATCACATTCAGTGCTCAGCCAATCATTTCCTACACACAAAGATGGGCATAGGAAGGGCTAGCGCCCCTAAAAAAGCTTAACTAACTGAAACGTGTGTTTTTTTACACAAACTAATTCAAACTAACTAGTTTTTCTTCTGTTTTAGCTATACTTTCACAGTTCTGAAACTGACTCTGAAACAAATAAAACACTAAACTAAAACTCAGGCTTTTCACAAAATAACAACTAAACTAAACTAGCAAACATTTACTTACATTTAAAATGTAAGTAAATCTGAACTGTAATTGAAAACAGAATAACAAACAGGACTAACTAACCTGGCGTGGAGCGCCACAGGGGGCAGCAGAGAGGGGGGCAGGTGGTGGTGCAGAGCCATGGTGTTGGGCAGTGGGGGTCCGCTGGGGGGTCCGCTGGGGGGTCCGGGGATCTGCAGCAGGTGCGGCAGCTCCAGGGAGAGGGCCCGCCGGTCCCGCCGCGGCACAAACTGACCCGAGATCAGAGGCGGAGGGGGCAGGGCGCAGCGGAGAGCCACGGTGGCGGGCGGAGGAGGAGAGAGCAGGGACTCCTCCTCGTGGTGGTGGCGGTAGTGGTGTTGATGGTGGTGCGGGGACGAGGAGGCGCGGGGCCCCCGCACGCGGAGGCTGCCCCCCACCATCCCGCCCAGGTCCCCCAGGCCGTAGCCGGGAGGCGGGGAGGAGGACGGGGAGGAGGAGCAGCAGGGATGACCTCTGCCCAGGCTGTTCCAGCTGGAGCGACGGGCCCACAGTGCCTGGGGGTGAGGGGCCAGCGGGCGGCCCCAGGTGTGGTAACCCCGACCCACATACTGATGGACAGACAGACAGACAGACAGACAGACAGACAGACAGACAGACAGACAGACAGACAGACAGACAGACAGACAGACAGACAGACAGACAGACAGACAGACAGACAGACAGACAGACAGAATTAATATAGACGGATGTCATCATCTCAACAGTGACAGCTTTGTGAAAAAGTAATGAATGAAAAAATGTCAAGCCAAAGACATTGTGTGTCTCTTTGCTTTGACATAACATGAGTGCATTCAATTCTTTTTTCACAAATAAACAGACATAAGACAACACCGTGCAGGGAAATAAATATAAAGTGCAGGGTTATACAGTAGTTCATAGTGCATCAAATGTTGCCGGTGATTAAAGTGCCGGTGTCACTAGGAGGCAGGGGTGGAAGGGAAGCCAGAATCATTGAGCAGCCTGGCAGCTGAGGGGAAAAAAAACTTTGTCTGTGGCAGACTTTCGTAGCCTTCGGCAGCCGCAGTCTTCTCCCAGAGGGGAGCAGGGTGAGGAGGCCGTGGCCAGGTTGGGAGGAGTCAGCCATAATCTTTATCTCTCTTCAGCGCCCTAGAGTCGTGCAGGGACTTGAGGGAGGGCAGAGGGTGGCCAATCACCCTCTCCGCAGAGCGAATCACCCGCTGCAGCTTGGTGTGTGTGTGTGTGTGTGTGTGTGTCTAATTGTGAGCCATTTAAATGAAACATAAAGGGTTGTGTACACTTCCCTATACGAGTAGAAGCCATGTGGATACCGTTGTTGCGAGCGTTCAGTGAGAAGGCAGACGTTCAGACTCACCACAGCCCTCTGCTCCAGGTTGGCTCTGCCCAGAGTGATCACACTGTTCTCCCCCGTGTACAGAGCTGCAGGCATGTCCAAGTGGCCATTAGGAGTCAGAGTACAGATCTTAGGGTCTGCAGTGGGGAGGACGAGGGAGGGAAGAGAAGTGGGGGCAGGTGAGGCGAGATGGGAGGGAGGGAGAAGGAAGTATAGGAAGTATAGTTGGAAGGGTGAGGATAGTATGGAGGGAAGGAAGAAGGGAAGGAAAAGGAGGGGAAAGGGCCATTAAAATGAATAGCATTATTATATTTAATGTAAGAAGACAAAAAAACACATCCCTCTCTGTCTCTGGTGTCCATTTGTCCTATTCAAACACACTACTCCCAATGCGTCTCAATGTAGCCCGTGGCTACATCTGGTCCAGGTTTGATAGCATTATCCTGCCCTCACAGGACACAGGAATGTGCGCTCACACTTCCACAGCTCCTGGACTTTTTAGATGAAGGTACCGCACTCATACGGAACATAAATAAGCATGTTCTTCTTCTTCTTTTTTTTTTAAAAACACTGGCATATCTGTAATGTGTAGTTTAAAGCTGCAACCCTGGAACTCAGGTCCTACCCGGGGTTAGAACCCTGGGTTATCCACAGCCTGTTTTTTAACAGAGGCATGACATTTCTATGAAATGGCTCTCGTTAACCAGTGGTCCTATACCCGACCAAAGGTTCTAAATGTTTCGATAGAAGAAGAGAGACCAGCTCAAAATACCACAGTATAGAATGTGATGTCAAGTACTGGTAATAGCTGAAAACCTCACAAGATGCTGCCACATACATTGAACTTAATGGAAGGCTTATTATTACTGTATTCATTAACATACTCTGCAGTATTTAAACATTATGTATATTTAAACATCCCCTTTACATCTGCAAGCCCCATTGATGCTTCAGATTTAATTTTAATTAATTCATATATATGTTTCTGTTATTTTTTCACCTAAACATCATCATTGATGTTCATTGTTTAGTCTTACAATGCTCTGGAATTTTTAAGTAATATGTAATATAAATGTTTGTGATCATTAGAATGTCTAGACAATATGGTTGACTGTACGCCATTTTCTTTTCAGATGTTTTCCATGAGCTTTCTATCATCTTATTATATAGTATGCCGTTGTCACTGAGCAGTATGGGTGGGAGGGTTAAGGGATTTCTTTTTTGTCTTTATTTTATTTTTTTCTTTCATTTTTGTTTCATAAAAAAGTATTTCATACCATAATGTTTGTAATAATTTATAATCTGTTCAATAAAAACATATTTGACAAAAAAAAAGAATGTCTAGAACATGTACATCCATTATTGTGAAAGATATCCCCCAAATGTAAATTATTCATTTATTATTATTATTTCAATAATTATTATAAATGTGCATAACATTTGCATAAAACTTTTAACATAATTTCCTCTGCAAAGTCCTAGTAGCAGTAGTAAGGTTGAAATCTCTTTTTTGCAACTAGAAATATATCCGGGTCTTGCAGGGTTAAATATTGTTTTATTCATATGGATTTGACACTCCCTCATACCCAAAATAGGGACGCCGATAATGTGGTTAAAACATTCACACAGCACCAGTGTAAAGGCATGCACCCTTAATTAATTCACTAAGGCAGAGATTCATGAGAAAAACTACCGTATTCCATAGAATACTTTTAGGCCATTGATCCTGCTCCAATCCAACTGGGTATTCTTAACAGCCATTCATTATATGGAATTCAATTTCATAATTCAATGGAGCATAAGTTAATGCTATTCCATATTCAATACAGTGGAATGTCATATTACCGGACAAGAGCAAATAGATGGTCAGTGGAAATGTTAGCATTCTTGTTTTCAGGATCACTAATTAGTTTGGTCTCATCTGCAGTGTTGTACGTTGTTTTTAATTACGTGTAACAAAAGATCAGAAATCAAAACACCAAAAGTAACAAAATATGTTTTGCCTCAAGCTATCTCTGGCCAGAGCCTTATCGCAGAAGTCATTGGATGTGAATACTGTTGTGTGATGGTAGTGGATGTGAATACTGCTTCACCTACAGTGTAGGTGAAGCAGTGAGCTGAAGGTGAGTGAAATTGCCCCTTTGTGCATGGCAGGATGATGTGATGATGGGGGAGTGAGATAGTCCATCTATTTTCTAGGTTGGTGATGTATTGTAGAGAGCAGAGTAGCGAGCAGAGTTCTCGCACACAGTGGTTTAACAGAGGGGGAGGCCTGGGCCATGGCTCAGTGGTCCAGGCACCAGGGGGGAGGTCAATTCCACAGTTTGAGAGCCAGGCGGGAGAAGAGTCAAGACTAGAGCACATGCTATAATGCACTATTCACGGACCATTGTTTTTCACTTTTGCTGCTTAGACAATCGGCTTGAGTCGTTTAGCCAAAATGCTCATGGGATTTGCACTGGAAGCCAGCCTGATGTGATGTGATGTGCCAAGCAGCTCTGCATTGCAGCCTGTATTATACACTTGGCTGTGTCCCTCTTGCTATTCCGCCAGTGGGGGAGGGGAGGGGAGGAGAGGAGAGGAGAGGACTGAGCTTCTGGGTGGTTCATGTATACTTTATCTGAAAAGCCTTGGGGATTGGCAATAAGAAGAACAGCATATGTTTTATGTATATCGAGTCTGTGTGAATGTAATGATTTTTTTGTATTAATTATATTGATATATAGGCGCTGGTTTCCAAAGAGACCATTAATTTTTAAAGAACGTTGCGTTTCCATAAAGTTGGAACATTTCTGAAAGATACTTTAACAGTAGGCCTACTCCCTACAGTAAAGTGTTGCCGTTATATAAAATTACTCACCAAACATAATGGTCAGATCAGAATAATTTGAAACTGCCAAGATGTATAGTTTTTCTGTCAAGGTTCCACTTAAACCCTGGTGTCCCTACTTTGGGCATGTCATTACAGGAAACATATTTCAAACATTTCAGAAGAAGAAGAAGAAGAATGCTGCCTGAATGCAGCAAATAGATTGGTCACCGTACTGTACATTTTTGCATTCAAACTACAGAGCTACAAAATCATGTACCGTGCTTAGATTGACCGAAACGTTTTAGAACTAAAACTAATTTTCTTTGTATAAGGATCTCAATATAGTACTATTGAATTCATATAAATGAGTAAGTTACGGTAATAGTTACAAAAATAAATTAATAACATTGGATTTGCGCCACCAACATTTCATAATGAATCATATAAACAAATAATTGCTTACTCGGTTTCCAACTTTAAAACGTGCGCTCTCCCTTTTGTTTTAGAACAAGAATAGTAACAAAATATAACAAAAGATGTTGTTGTGCTCAGTAATCTCGAGCCAGATCCCTATCTCTAAATGCACTGCATGTGAACAGAAGCACTGCGCACAGCTCCGGGACTGTGGGCAGATTTAGCTCTAAATCCCTCCTCTGACCACCACTGAACCATTAGAACAGCCACAAAGCTGGAGCACAATTAGAACAGTAGTGTTCAGCAGTAACGACGTGAGGATTATGTGTCGGGGGGGTTGCAGACAATAACAGACTTCAGAGGGAGAACCAGCTGTGTGGAGAGCCGCTCTACCTCCCTCCCCAGTGAGATAAACACCTTTCAGCCCCAACCAGACGGAGATAGCCCAGCCTGAGGAGGCCAGGCCTCGAAATATGTCAGTGGCTGATGTGTACAGCTGTAGCCTTTAAGGAGGTGAACATCTGTGGGACTGCAGGGCCGGGTGCCGAGCAGCAGGCTGTTGATCCTCCCGGGCTTCAAGATGTCCATCACTGTGTCTGTCCTCCAACAAGCACCCCGAGGACTACAGACCTGCATAGCCATCTTGTCAGGAAATGCTTGAGAGGCTAGTGAGGGGGACTTCATTATTTTGTTCAATGTTACTGCTATGCTATAGCCTTAATAATGTACACTTCCTTTCCACGGCATAGAGGGATGGAGTGCCCACCTCCCCTGCAAGCCCTTCAAGGACCTCTGGGGGTCCCCGCCGGAACGCACTTTGAGAACCAGTGCGGTAAACAACAAGTGTTGTGAATAGTCGAGGATAAGCAGATCATCAAAATCTGTTCTCCTCTGCCACTGCCAGGCAGGCAATATCTCAGTAGCAATAACCAAACAAACAGACTGAGGGACAGTTGCCATCAGGCTGCTGAACCGGCTGGGAAACACACTTGCCCAATTGCACTAATTGCACTGTGTTCGGCTATGCACACTGGAGCGCATTCACACAACGTATGAGTTTGTATTGCACAGTGCGCTATATCCGAAAGCACCCTTAATGTATACGGTAGGCCTGTCATCGCTGTTGGGTGGAAACCGTTGCTTTTGAAAACATTTTAATATAGTGAAAATAGCTAGTAGTACTACTACAACTGCTTTTGCATGTCAATCTTGTATGATGAAGTAAGGCATTCATTTACGGAAAAACAAATGTTTCTCACATTCATTTATATTTGATATCTGCTGATATCAGTCTTTTATTGCACACAAGACTATAAGTTTATTGATTTTATTCTTTTGACTGAGCACCGTATGTCTATCTTGTTTTGTTTTGACATTTGATAGTTCTCTTTTTTCTCTATTCTTATTATTATTTATGTAACTGCAATTTAAATTATTTCACCCTCTCCTTTACACCTGTAAACTTGTGTTGTGTTGAAGTACAGGCTCTATTGAAATGCATTTTCTTCCCTGGAATGAAATTGGATAAAGGCCAATGCCGCTGTGCATAATCACAATTACTTTTGAATATGCCAGATCACATAGTCCAATCCCCCAAAGGAGAAGGTAGGGAATGTTCTTTTCTATGGTGTTTACATTTGAATACAAGGTGGCCAATTTCATTCAAAGCAAACAATGTTCTCTCCTCTTCACCAACGTAGATGTGATTTTATCAAGAAGCAACGACATAAGCTCGTCGCTACTGCTGCTTGAACTTGCTCACCCGATTTCTTATAGTGGATATTGAGCTCCATACTGAACTCCATTGTTAAAGGAAAGATCGCGATTACAATAGATTACATCACAGTAACATGAGCTTGATTTCTTTGCGTCATTTTGCACATAGCTTTCACCTTTTCCTGACCAAACCGGTGAGCAACGGCTTTAACACTCAGCAATAGCACATAATGGGCTGTATTTTACGTGTCTTAAGTACCAGGTCTTATTACTTAACTTAAGACCTGGAGGCGTGATCAATGCCATTTGGCTATTCTGAGTGGCCAAAGAGCATTGACCACGCCTCCAGGTCTTAAGTTAAGTAATAAGACCTGGTACTTAAGACACGCAAAATACAGCCCTAACTCTTTCTGGGTCCATATATCCTTCTTTAGAGCTACAGTATGAACCAAATTGACACTAAATGGATCTGTCAAGAGTGTAATTCTCAAACTAAAATTAATACTGAGGATTTGACAGTGAAGATTGAAGAGATCCCAGACAGATACCTTTCCTTTGGCAATGTAAACGTATGTTTTCTCATGCCAATAAAGCGCCTTCAAATTGAATTGAATTGATACAATCTATCAATTTGGGATCTGTGGCCTAGTCTAGAGGTCAGAGAGTAAGGCGGTCAGCAAGCTCCTGATGAAGTTTGATATGGTGAGCATTGCCAAATAATAAGAAATACTTTTGGACTTTTAAACCTCAAAACTTTCAACCAGACATGCTTTTTTGGGCATGTCACTGCATTTTCCAAAACTCTTCAGAAATTGTATAAAAATACAAACTAGGGCGCAGGTGTTTTAAAATATCCTGAATAGCTTTATGCCCAATGATTTACACTCATTCTTGTCCCCCTTGTCCTTTCTGAGCCTGGTTAAAGCTGTCAAAAAAGAAGAAAGAAAACTTCATAATGGCATGGTGGCATGGTTACCTGAGAGACAGAGTGTGTCTTTCTGCTTGTCAGTCTCCTCAAAGTTACAGGAAGACCTGTCATCATCAGAGTATGACCGGTTGGCATCACCCTAAATCAAGAGACACAGCACAGCGGTAGGGAGAGAGACAGAGAGAGACAGAGAGAGAGGGAGAGAGAGAGAGAGAGAGAGAGAGAGACACAGAGAGAGAACAAAGGAGGCCAAAGAATGAGAGACCGATACAAAAGATAAATGTACGAAAAAAGACGAGGTGGGAGAAACGGTAGTGTGAGAATTAAATTGATTTTTATAGAGCGGCTAAAGGAGACACAGTGTACGGGAAGTGGCAGTAAAAGTGTGTACCAATTTCTGGCCCTGTGCTCATTTAGCCAGCGATGCAAAGGGCATGTTTCTCCTAAGATTACCTCCTAGTTTATATTGTAATCTACCCAACTCTAAAAAAGAAAGCAACCAATCGATTGGCCCTCTGGCAGAAATCTATACTTTCAGAGTTGTATTTATGTTTCTTAAAATGAACTTACCTTCAACTTTACTCTAAAGTTTGCTTCCAAGACTTTACATTAGAACAACTAACAATGTCGTACAATTAACTATATTCCATAGAGCATAAGTGGTTAAAGGCAAGTGGACAATAAACAAAGTCTAGTTGAAAAACACTGTTGCCTCACAGCTAGAAGGTCCCGGGCTTGATTCCCACCTAGGATGCTGTGGGCACTCAGGGCGTGTTCTCTCTTCCATCAGCGCCCATACCCTTGGTTGGGTTGGCGAAAGGGCCTTTCTATGTGGAGTTTGCATGTTCTCCCTGTGTCCCCTATAGGGGAGGACGGAGGTACCCTCACAACTAATATGCAGTAATCCTGCCTCCACCTGGTCAGCTGGGGGGGAAAGGAACTGGTTGGAATAACCTGTTCCTACCACGAGCTACGTCGTACTGGGGGAACTCCCCCCTGTCAGGTGCTCAGTTCGGTGCTCTCCCCAGGTTGGCAGAGGGAGAGTAGCGCCCAGGACTACAGCTTAGGCATTGGCACCAGGTGAAAAATGGGTTACAATATCGTGGGATAAAAATTTAGGGGGGAAAAAAAGAGAAAAACATGGAGCACACAGCAACGTGATTCAAACTACTAGTTTGTCTTCAATTGAAGTTTTCACAATGTGCTTGAATTTTACCTTTCAATAGTTTTCTGTATTTTACACTGACAAAGACCTTTAAAAATGCAATTGAGGAGCTTCCTATTTTGTGACATTACCACATAAACAGACATAAATTTTCCAGCAGGGCACTTGGATAACAGTCCATTATCGTGTCGTGACTCATGAAAATTGCCACGTCATTCGTCTAGTCTGGATGTCCTCATGAGTCATAGGGACATCTAGACTAGACGAATGACGTGGCAATTTTCAAAATTAGGTAGATGGACCCCTAATTTCTCCCCGAGAGCCGTACAATGGCTGCTCACCGCTCCCATTAGTTATAGGATGGGTAACTGCAGAGGAGAAATGTCACATTATGTGCAAAAATGTACAACCCAAGAGTAGGGACTAATTTATTAATTATTATTATTACACTCCGGCACTTGAGGACATTAAGTAATTAAGTACTCCTTGCCAAACCCTCCAGCCAGGGGCGGAATCCAAAACAGTCGACTGCCGCGTCGGTCGGCAGGTCGGGTGTTCGGTTGGTACGTCCGACGGTCGGTCGGTCGGTCAGAGGCTACACCCCCTGGACATGACGCTAGTATGTCGCAGGGCGGTCCAGGGGTGCTAAACGCATAAAAACCTGACTAGGTGTGCAGCATTAGTCTATCTCAGCCCGTCTATTTCAGTGACGTCATGTGGGACATCATCATCATCATGATAGGACCCAGGGGTCCTAGAGGGGTTCCAGGGCAAAATGTAGTTAATATACCTAAGTTCATCAACTTCAACCCTGCAGTATATACGTCAGCTATTTCAAAATAGCCTATGTATAATGTAAGGAGAAAACCTGAAACGTTCAACAAAATGTGGGGCTCCTTTCTCGCTGCTCTGCCTTCATTGACTCCTCTTGGATGATGTTATATCATTTACAATGCTGTTCCTGCGAAGAATGTTGTAATCAATGCTGCCATTCTGGGGTGGGGGAAGGGCTTGGGAGAGTGTTTTTTGGCTTTTTCCATGTTTTTTGTTAAAAACAAAATCTTAAAAAAATATATATACTTTAAATAGCCAATTTATAAGCTCACAACGTGGCCCACCATGACACCTTATGTGCGTTTGCCATTTGCCCCAAAAATCTTGCCTAAAAACTGCCTAAACCCCCAGCGGCTGGTAGGTAGACGTTTACCTCGGCCTGGAAGCCCTCCACCAGGATGGCCACCAGCAGGTTGAAGAGCACGTAGTCCTTACCTCGGCCTGGAAGCCCTCCACCAGGATAGCCACCAGCAGGTTGAAGAGCACGTAGTCCTTACCTCGGCCTGGAAGCCCTCCACCAGGATGGCCACCAGCAGGTTGAAGAGCACGTAGTTGCCGAAGGTCATGAGAGCCACGAAGTAGAGCGCGGCACAGGGAGAGGTGGACGCCATGCCGTTGTACAGCACCATGTTCCAGTCCTCCTGGGTCAGGATCTACGCAGCGCACACACACACGCACGCACGCACACACGCGCACACACACACACACACACACACACACACACACACACACACACACACACACACACACACACACACACACACACACACACAATTATAAAAAACTGAAAATAATCGGTGTAATTGTCTTTTATTCAAAAAATATAATAGCAGATCTACAGGTGGGAGGCTCACAACACGTCACTTCAAGCCACGCCGCGATCTGCTATTTATTTTTTTAATTATAGAAAGAATCTTTGAAAGTGTGAGAACTACTGATTTGTAGGCATTTGTAATCGACCGCGTAAGTCCGCATGCGTGCGTGCTTGCATGCGTGCGGTACCTGGAACACGGTGACAATGGCCCAGAGCAGAGAGTCAAAGTTCTTCCTGTCAGGCACGGTGTCTCCTACCTCGGTCTTCACGCTGAATTTACAGCCAAAAATATGCATCCCCAGAATACTGCAACGAGAGATAGGCACACAGAGGCTGTTCTTTACTGTATAGTAACACAGAATACTGCAACGAGAGACAGGCACACAGAGGCTGTTCTTTATAATAACACAGAATACTGCAACGAGAGACAGGCACACAGAGGCTGTTCTTTACTGTATAGTAACACAGAATACTGCAACGAGAGACAGGCACACAGAGGCTGTTCTTTACTGTATAGTAACACAGAATACTGCAACGAGAGACAGGCACACAGAGGCTGTTCTTTACATAGATACTGTAGATAGATAGATAGCTTTATTGTCATTCAGCAAATACATAAAATGCATGAGAGAACGAAATGACGTTTCACTGGCTTTTAGTATGCTAGTTAAAAGAGAGCTAAAATACTATTAAAATCTAAAATCCACTTTTAAAACAAATAAATTAAAAAGCACCATTAGTTCATTGAGAGACAGAACAGGAGTCCTTATAGCAGCATATAGGGGGAAAGGTTAGGGGATATTGCACTTGTTCAAAAGTCTGATGGCTTGGGGGAAAAAGCTCTTGGAAAATCTTGCTGTTTTATTTCCAATGCTTCGATACCTTCTGCCAGAAGGCAACAGAGTGAACAGTCCCTGGTGTGGGTGGGTGGGGTCATTCCTGATGATAGAGTCTGTTGTTGGCCCTAGACAGACAGCGGTTGTGCACAGTGTCCTTCATGGAAGGCAGTGATGTCCCGATGATTTTCTCCGCTGTCCTCACTACTCTCTGTACTGTTTTTCAGTCTGCTTCATTGCAGCTTCCAGACCAGACAGAGATGCAGTTTGTCAGGATGCTCTCTATAGTTCCCCTGTAGAAAGTAGTGAGGACGGGAGCGGGGAGTTGGGCTCTTCTCATCCGGCGGACCGGCGCAGAAAGAACAGCCGTTTCTGGGCTCTCTTCACAAGAGAGGACGTGTTTGAGGACCATGACAGACTGTCTGTGATCTGTACCCCCAGGAACTTAGTGCTGCTCACTACATCCACTGCAGTGTCCTCTATGAGGAGTGGTGAGTGGCTGCGCTGGTTCTTTCTGAAGTCAACAATGACCTCTTTTGTCTTGTTGACATTCAGGACCAGGTTGTGTGGCTAGATGTCTCACTTCTTCCTTGTAGGCCGTCTTCCTTGCAGTATTCTGTATCCTGCTACCCTAATAGACAGCACAGCCGTTCCGTTTATTTATTTATCCGTGGTCTATCTCCGACCGAGCCACACTATTAGCACACATCTCTCCATGCCAAAAAAAATCTGCACGCTCCCAGAATCCGGCTAGGCTACTTTTTACCGACGCAACTGTCATATTTACTGTAGAAAATATTACTTTTGTGAAACACACTGTTGTTGCGCAAGCTCAACAGCCTACGTCAAAATCGTCATGTTGGGGCCAGTCCTTCACAGTGACACACGCATTACATGAACCACGCGACCGGGATGGTTTCTTACCCCTCAATGTTGTGAATTTCTAAACCCCTCAATGTCGTGAATTTCTAAGCCTGCGCCACGCCTACTCTACACTGCACCATAGAGAGCGACTCGAGCAGCAGCAGCTCCGTCAGAAAGCCCACAGCACTGCACAGCCCCACACCCAAATGAATCGAATGAATGAATAAGGCGCTTATATCGCTTTTGCTCAGTGGATGGGCTGTTCTCTATAGTAACACAAACCCTGCAGCCACTGGTGGTAGGTGAACATTGTACTATATACCTCCCATAGCTAAAAGTCACCCTTCTCAAAGATCTAAATACAAGCTGTTGTCTGACCATCTATCTTTAGACGTTCATTTAACTGTGGGAGTGTGCAAAATAAACTAAAATGGTCTGTTTGTTTTTTGTATACACCCACAGAGTTACAAAATGGATATAGAACAATACATAATGGAAATCGGTATTTTAATACTTTTTTTCTCGAAACCAACTTGTGAGGATGAACTATTACTCTTTGCAACTCTCGGCTAAACTTTTAGACTAGGAAACGGGGGAAAAGTGCTAAAGAAAGGACGTACTGCTCTGCAATGTATTGTTCTCTGCTTACATCAATGACTTGACACAGCAATACATCAACTCCTATCGCTATACATGCACATATTTGTCTCTCTACTAAGTACCTACTACTAAACACACACACACACACACACACACACACGCACGCACGCACGCACGCACGCACGCACAAATTCGTGCTGGCAATTCGTATTGTACACAATATGACTACGTCCGTCCCTCTGTTTCGTCCTCAATCCCTCTCTCCCTCCCTCCGCTTTCATTTCCTCACTCCCTCTCTCCGTTGACCCGCTCCATCTGTTCGCCGGCATAGCGGGAAACGGTAGTGTAGCACCTTAGACAACACTGCTAATAAATGGTAGTGTAGCACCTTAGACAACACTGCTAATAAACGGTAGTGTAGCACCTTAGACAACACTGCTAATAAACGGTAATGTAGCACCTTATAGACAACACTGCTAATAAACGGTAATGTAGCACCTTATAGACAACCCTGCTAATAAACGGTAGTGTAGCACCTTATAGACAACCCTGCTAATAAACGGTAGTGTAGCACCTTATAGACAACACTGCTAATAAACGGTAGTGTAGCACCTTATAGACAACACTGCTAATAAACGGTAGTGTAGCACCTTAGACAACCCTGCTAATAAACGGTAGTGTAGCACCTTAGACAACCCTGCTAATTTCCACGTCCGCACATAAACGGTTCACTTACAGCCGCGACGGGCTGTGTAAGGAAGGAGCAGCAGATGTTAAGCTTTAAGCTCTACTACAGCTTGGAAGAGTGAGCTGGGCTGCTCGCGCCACCTACAGCGCTATAGCTTAGTCAACAGGCCAGGCGCTGGTGTCATCTGTCCTGGGGCACAGCAGGGATGCACAGGCTAGTACGCACACACGCACACTACACACACACACACACACGCACGCCTGAAGAGCTACACGTACATATAAAAAACACACAGTATAACATCAATAAATCACCTCAACTGCTAAAGTGCCTGTTAACACAGCCTACACACGTGCATGCATGTGTGAGTGTGCGCACACTCAGGCATGCACAAATTACGCAAGCACACACGTGCAAGCACGTGCACGCGCACACACACACACACACACACACACACACACACACACACACACAGTTATAGTACATATAAACAGCATGTGCTCACACAGACACAGGCATTGGGACTCATCTCATCTGTTATTGAGCTGCTCTCTATCAATCTCACCTCACTGTTCATTGCCCTGCCACTCATACAGTCTCCCTCTGCTATTACAAAGGAGACTGACTCTCTTGATGTCTCTCTTTCTTTGAACCCTGCCTGCTTGTCTGTCTTACTGTCTGTTCTCTCTATGTCTCTCTCTGCGCACACACACGCAGTTAGTACATACACGCAAGCATGCACGCATGACGCGCCCATCCACACAGTACTTACATGCAATTCCCTCACTAATAATCCATAGTCTTCTCCACAAAATGAATGCTTTTCTGCCCTAAACCCATTTAAAGGAGGTCAGTACCACAACACCATCAGAGTGTTGTCTATGGAGGTCAGTACCACAACACCATCAGAGTGTTGTCTATAGAGGTCAGTACCACAACACCATCAGAGTGTTGTCTATGGAGGTCAGTACCACAAGACTATCAGAGTGTTGTCTATGGAGGTAGGTACCACAACACCATCAGAGTGTTGTCTATGGAGGTCAGTACCACAACACCATCAGAGTGTTGTCTATGGAGGTCAGTACCACAACACCATCAGAGTGTTGTCTATGGAGGTCAGTACCACAACACCATCAGAGTGTTGTCTATGGAGGTCAGTACCACAACACCATCAGAGTGTTGTCTATGGAGGTCAGTACCACAACACCATCAGAGTGTTGTCTATGGAGGTCAGTACCACAACACCATCAGAGTGTTGTCTATGGAGGTCAGTACCACAACACCATCAGAGTGTTGTCTATGGAGGTCAGTACCACAACACCATCAGAGTGTTGTCTATGGAGGTCAGTACCACAACACCATCAGAGTGTTGTCTATGGAGGTCAGTACCACAACACCATCAGAGTGTTTGACACAGAGACCAACCTCTAGCTGAACACACCTTCTGCACACCTTCTCCCAGTAGGACGTGAGAATCATTCAGCCTTTTCCTACAATGGAGATCTGTACATATTTGGTGGCGGTTGCAGGAACCGGACCTTCAATGACCTCTGGAAATTCAACCCCAAGACCTTCACCTATAGAAGAAGGTTGAAAGGCCTGTGTCGAATGCATAGCATGTGCTGTTGCATTGTGGTATAGATCGTATCTTCCTCTTTGGAGGATACAAACACGGAGTCTCCAGACCTGCTGATGACCTGTACATAATACACTTGAGTCTTAAGATTCCTAGTCTGAAGACGTTATGTTCTTCAGTATGGTCTGGATCATGAACTCCCACACATCATCAGGTGGGTACTGCAGCCATGCATGGACTCTGTTAAGTCACAGACAATCATCACATTCCGGCCAATCACTTTTGGCGTCCTCACTTTTTATCATCAATTCCGTGCTCAGCCAATCAAATCATCACTATGGGGTACACACAAACACGCAAAGCTGGGCATAGGAGGGTCTAGCGCCCCTCAATATTAATAATTTCAGCTCTACTTGAGCTTATAGATTGGCTTTTTTGCTGACTGTTTGCACATATTCACCAAATCGTAACATATGACAAAAATGTACATCACTCTCACAATGTTGCCGGGTAAACCATGAACCGAGCATCTGTGCAACGAAATGCGCTAAATCTAAAAGATATTTATTTTAGAATAGGGATACTTTGGTTCTTGTGGTAAGCTATTTTTGATTTGACATTCAACATGGGCTGTTCTGCATCGGTTCACAATGATTCAACCAACGTTCTATGTTCTATTTTGTTTATTTCAAAGATGGTTATTTGTGGCAACCAACACACTGGCCTAAAGGAAGTGACACTATCAGGTCCACTGCTGCTCAAAAGGAGGCACACACACACACACACACACACACACACACACACACACACACACACACACACACACACACGCACCTAAAGATGAAGATGAAGAGCATGAGGAGCATGCAGAAGGTGGCCACGTTGTCCATGGTCTTCATGAGGACCACCAGCTGTCTCCTCAGGGCCGGCATGAACCTCACCAGCTTAATGACCCGCAGCAGACGGAAGGTCCTCAACACCGACAGACCGCCGTCAGCCTGCCCGATGATCTCACACACACTGGGGGGGAGGGGGAGAGAGAGAGAGAGAGAGAGAGAGAGAGAGAGATGACTATTTGACATGACGATACAGTTGTGGAAAAAGTACTCACATGTCTTACTTAAGTATATGTATCAATACCGCACTGTAGAAATACTCTGTTACAAGTACAAGTCTGGAATTCAAAATGTACTTTATTAAGTACTAAAGTATTGGCATCAAAATGTACTTAAAGTGTACCTTTGTGTAACTGTAAAAGTACCCATTATGCAGAATGTCCCATTTGGTTTTCCAAATGTACAAACATCGTTTGGAAATAGCAGAAATACAAACTCAAAATGGCGACACATTGTGAGCTTGTAGATGGGCTATTTGTATAGGGCCGAAGTGGTTAATGTATGTTTTGTAATAAAAGCACCACTCAAACTCTCTATAGAGAGAGTAAAACAATGAGTTGCAACAGTATATTCTATTTATTCTTTCACTCCACACCATATAAATAAATTATATTTGGTGAATGTTCCCCAGGGGTGCTGGGGTTTAAGCGAGTAAAGAATATAAATAAGTACACATTTTAACAACATAAAAATGAATAGCATAGTGAACTGAAGTATTCATTTATTTTTTTGTTTCTTTTCTTGTCGAGGACAAACACCCCATTACAAAAAACTAAACTAAAGGTAGGCCTTGTCAAAACAATAAATAAACCTGCTTTTAGAATACATTAAAACTAAACGGAAATTGAAAAAAAGAAAAAGCGTGTGCAATGATTAAACGCTTGTGACTAAAATAACAACTATAATGGATCCACTGGAACACACTGTAATACACACTGTAATATTTTATGCACAGACAGCAAAGACGTGTAACTGCAGGTGTCAAACTGTCAACCCATTAAGACCTGAGACCAGATTCTATATCAGTGGTTCTCAAACCATTTCATGTCAAGGACATGTATTTGGCCGACGACCCAATCTGAAAATATGTTGTTCCAGGGACCCCCCAGAACCAAATATTTGAGTTTAAAATATTTGCACACATTTTTCACGATAACGCGGTACTTGTTGCCGCGCTATGAGCTTGTATGCTATTTTTCAACGGCTACCGTTTAAAATAATGTTTAAAATGCTGAAAATCTAAAGTGACACAGATGCGTCCTCAGGTCCAAATGGGTGAAGTGTTGAACCTGATGATGACGATGATGCCATCAAATATGTTGTAGGGGTTCCTCAGGTAGTCGAAGAAGCCGAAGGCGGTGAGCTTGAGGATCATCTCCAAGGTGAACATGCTGGTGAACACGATGTTGCAGATCTCCAAAACGTTGGTCAACTCCTCGGGCTGGAGGGATAGGGAAGGAGAGAGAGAGAGAGAGAGAGAGAGAGAGAGAGAGAGAGAGAGAGTCTCAACACAATGTACACACTAACAACAAATGTGCCGTGAAGATTGGTGAAAAACACGCAGTCTGTCTGTCTTCTCCCAACGTCAGAGGGTACGGGGATGCAGCCTGAACCCTCTTCAACATGTCCATGACGTGGTTTAGGCATCCTATACCTGGTCCCTGGGTTTGGGTCTGTGTTTGAGTCTGGGTTTGGATCCCGGGCAAGTTCTCTTTTGGGTCACGGGCTAAAAAACGTTTGGGAACCAGTAACCACAGCCCTAGAGGCTAGAACACAAACAAAACTAACCCTACCTCGGGCTGGACATCAGCGCCACAAGCTAATTCGACCATGCTGTGAGCGACCTGACAGATACAGCTACGTAGCGGATATGTTGACCCAGATTTGAATTGGGCTTGATGTTCCTTTCTTGGTGGCATTATAGAGACACCAAGAAAGGAACATAAATTCAAATCTGGGTCAACATATCAGATTACATTGTAAAAAAAACATTTTCATTTGTGGTTGTGCAAGTCTGGGGTCCACTTGCTAACCAAAATGTGTCCCAAAAATGGGACAAACACCAAATTTAGACGTCTGCTTGCAGAGAGTTTCATTCTCTGCTTCCAGCAGAAAATACTAAATAATGCATGCAGAGCAGAAGTAGGATGATACCCACTTATCATATCTATGCATTTACATGTTGTATCCACTTGAAATAAAGTGACCCAGACACGCTCCCAAAACAAAGCCCTCAGCCACAGAGAGAGTAGAGATGGCCCTCAGCCACAGAGAGAGTAGAGATGGACCTCAGCCACAGAGAGAGTATATATGGCCCTCAGCCACAGAGAGAGTATATATGGCCCTCAGCCACAGAGAGAGTAGAGATGGCCCTCAGCCACAGAGAGAGTATATATGGCCCTCAGCCACAGAGAGAGTAGAGATGGCCCTCAGCCACAGAGAGAGTAGAGATGCCACATCAGCCACAGAGAGAGTAGAGATGCCACATCAGCCACAGAGAGAGAGTATATATGGCCCTCAGCCACAGAGAGAGTAGAGATGCCACATCAGCCACAGAGAGAGTAGAGATGCCACATCAGCCACAGAGAGAGTAGAGATGGCCCTCAGCCACAGAGAGAGTAGAGATGGCCCCCAGCCACAGAGAGAGTATATATGGCCCTCAGCCACAGAGAGAGTAGAGATGCCACATCAGCCACAGAGAGAGTAGAGATGGCCCTCAGCCACAGAGAGAGTAGAGATGGCCCCCAGCCACAGAGAGAGTAGAGATGGCCCTCAGCCACAGAGAGAGTAGAGATGGCCCTCAGCCACAGAGAGAGTAGAGATGCCACATCAGCCACAGAGAGAGTAGAGATGCCACATCAGCCACAGAGAGAGTAGAGATGGCCCTCAGCCACAGAGAGAGTAGAGATGCCACATCAGCCAGCTGGTTCTGGGACTGAAACACACGCATGGCCACCAGACAGAAAGCACACCAGAGTGAACCAACATTTTAAGAAAACAAAAAGAAAAACATCAGACACATTCATTGGAAAGAATGAACCCAAATCCAGAGCCAATTGGAATGCTATTTGGCACTGAAGGCAGAATACACAGCAGTAGCAAGTAGCAGAATACATGATCACTGTGACTGACTCCAAACTAAGGACATCCATGACTATGTACACAGCACACAGCCTCACCATTGAGAGAGTGGCCGCCACGCGAGAGTAGGTGGAACTTTACCAAGACATCATCAGAGACACATGCTTCCCACTGATTGCTGCGGGGAAGAATATGTGAAAACACAGCCGCAGGATCTGTGTGTTGTTGTTGTGACAGGAAAACACAACTTCCAATGGAATACAACCAGCATTTAAACACTTGCAAACGTGTGTGTGCGTGCGTGCATGTTGTGCAATGGAGGAAGGATGGCCGACAGACAGACAGACAGACAGAGAGACTGACTGACTGACTGACTGACTGACTGACTGACTGACTGAATGACTGACTGACTGACTGACTGACTGACCCGGGAGTTGTCGAAGTGTCCTTGAGCAAGACACTGAACCCCTAATTGCTCCTGATGCTGGTTGGTGCCTTGCATGGTTTCCGCCGCCATCGGTGTATGAATGTGTGTGTGAACTGTGAATGGGTGAATGTAATGCACAATCTATGTAAAGCGCCTTGGATAAATAAATGCCACGATTTACCATTTTATAAACTAAACGGACAGGGGCTGGCAAATCACAAAATGGGAACAACAAATAAGAACAGCGAGGCAGCCGGTGACAGACCAGGTTGGAGAAGGAACAAAAAGTATAGTCGGAAACGTGTAGAGGAAGAGACAAACAGCTCTAATTAAAGACCAAAGGCAGAGGGGAGAGAGAGAGAGAGAGAGAGAGAGAGAGAGAGAGAGAGAGAGAGAGAGAGAGAGAGAGAGAGAGAGAGAAAGACGGGAGGGTGGGGGATTCTGTTGAAAACAGCGATTAAACTGACAATAAACAATCTTCTAAGCTATCATCTCGCCATGTTTGCTGCAAGAGAAGACGACGGCGGCGCGAACAATTGCGTGGGCGGAAGGCACGCTCCTCCGCCTCTCTTACTGAGTAGATTGTCATCTAAACTGTCAGTCACTTGAGCTGCGTATTCTTTCTTCTGTCGCCGGGGAATGAAATCAAGATGCACACACATCATCTGCTATCTTATCTACGACAACTGATGATGTTGAAAGTAAATGCAAATACGTTGTGTGCAGTGTGCCCCCCCGTTCTATTGTATTTTGATGGACATGGAGCAGTTTTGGAGATGGGGGATGTGGGATGGGGTGGGGTGTATGAGTGAGTCCGGAGAGTCAGTCACCGTTTCAAGAGGTACAATATTAGAGGCAAGGCAAGTTGATCTGAATTAATATCTCATGCACAGTGCAGTTCAAAATGATTCACATCGTAGGAGAATAACTGGAATGAAAGCAAAATTAAAGAAAGTATATCATCAGTGGTAATAATATATAACACGACTCTGATTATATGACGATCCCCATTTTTCAAGTCTCATTTGTGGAAAAAGAACATTGAATGTCAAAAAGTCTAGTCCCCGATTATAATACGACCATGTTTTTTTAAGATATTTCCATTGGAAAAAAACTTCTTAAATTCAGGCCAATAGGGTAATTATTGTTTTCTTCCTTTCTTTCTTTCAAATGTACTTTTGCACACCCTATTATTGTGCAAAAAAGAGGAGAGGAAGTACCAGAAGTCGTAGTCTTATCTTGTTGCAGTGCCAGTACTACAAGTGAAAATACTAAATTAATAATAATAATTAAAAAGAACAAGTATAGTGAGACATTTTTAGTAGAAGGCATCTGTCAGGAGATGAGAACAACACTGCAATGGAATGAATATAGGCCAGAATAATGAAAGCAGGAAGAAAGAACAGATTATGGAAATAAGACAAAACATCACCCTAAATTGCCACCTCATACCGAGCATTGTCCCTTTACTATGTCAGTAAGAGAGACTTATCTTTTTATCTGGATTGTTGTCCTGTTATGTCTCCCTGAGTGGAATGAAGTATTGAATTTGCATTTAGGGCATGTTAACAGTGGCCTGATTTTCTTATTTCATTTTTATAGGCATTGCCTTTTTACATCGATGTGAGAAAGGTTTTTCGGGAGGCACTGGTCAGTGTGTTTTTTGTGGGGGGCTAAGCAGAGTACTCACTAGTTTTGGAATACATATACAGACCAAAATAATAAAGAAAAGAAAAACTAAAACATAAAACAGTACTGTAGTTATACTCTCTGTGGACTGTGTTACAAGTCAACATGAGAGACGCATAGATTTTTCTGAATATCCCGTCTCAACGAAAAGTTCCCACCAAAGGTGCAGAGTTTGTGAGTGAGTGCCCATGGGTAAAAATAGGGCACGATCGATCAAATCCTGGAGTCAGTGCAGTGCAGTACCATTACACAGTAGAATTTAATCTTCTTATCCAAATGATTTCTATACCAAATTGTATTTCCGGATGCCTGGTGTTGGGTATTCATAAATCCAGGGAGCTTGGTGTTTACAACAATAACTTGAATAGATACAGTCTGTTATTTTGGATATTATGCTGTTTCTCCTACTCCTCTGACTACCGACAGGCACAGAGCAGGGCAAGAACCTGAACTAAGAAACTAATAAGAATAAAAAATGTCCTGACAAGCTCCATTGATCCTCCTAGCCCTCAATTCATCCTAGTGACTTGGGTGGGCCCATTGTGGATCTGACCTGTATGACAATCCTCCTAGTGACTTGGGTGGGCCCATTGTGGATCTGACCTGTATGACAATCATCCTAGTGACTTGGGTGGGCCCATTGTGGATCTGACCTGTATGACATTCATCCTAGTGACTTGGGTGGGCCCATTGTGGATCTGACCTGAAATTCCTTCATGTCATGCATACAAAGTCTAAAGAAAGCTAGTGAACGGGAGAGGCTTGAATGTGATTGTCCCATTACCTTCAAAACCCTTTCAACCTAGTCCCTATTTTGGGCAAGTAGTTGATGGTTGATGGTTAATCGTGCCGAGCAGGGAGTAAATGCAGCAGAGCCGAACGCCAAGCCCAAGATAAATATCATATGTACACTTGTATTCTCATTCTATAATAAATATTGGTTAAATCTATTCCGTGAGTTGTCTGACTGAAATAATAATAATATGTCTTACATTAATTATGTCCTGGATTGGTGTGGGACCTGTTGTTGTTGTGGATTCAAGTCCCATAACTAATAGAACAATTAGTCAGCAAAGTCTCAATAATAATTAACTTCAATATTTGATTCCCATAATCCCATAGCAGGGTTAGGGCCCCCTGGCGTTCCATGTTTCAAAAAGTTTTGATTAGAATCCATTGGGTTAAAACTTAAGTTAACTTCCCTAACTAACATTGTTGACAACCAGTTTAATGGGTTTGAGTCCCAAATGTATCTATGGTAGGTATGCCTTATGCGAAGCATACACACACAGTCACACACACACACACACACACACACACACACACACACACACACACACACACACACACACTTGCGCGTTTGACCTCGCATCTTTCCCTCTATTTTTAACACCACTCCACCAGAATATATTTTACTTTACAGACAGTACAGTGTCTGTCTGTTCTGTCTGTCTGTCTGTCTGTCTGTCTGTCTGTCGGGTATATAGAGAACCGATAATCGACTGACTGCAAACTCGGCGTCCGCACCGCAGTCCAGAGGGAATATAGAGAACCGATAATCGACTGACTGCAAACTCGGCGTCCACAACGCAGTCCCGAGGGAATCGCGCGCTGATTGGGAAGTCGGTCACATGATCGATTGTCCAAGAAATATTCCTGAATCCACAAATCACTACTATATGGACGTGGCTGACACTGAACACCAATTTGATAAAGAGAGGCTGGAAAAAGCCAAGACACACGTCTAAAAGCCACTAGGCTGGGTGCCTGGTCGGCTCCAAACGTTACCGATGAAGTAAACTATATACCTTTCATGTGGTGTGCGGACTCGTGTTGAGGTGCTCTAGCCCCTCCTATACCCAGCTGTGTGTGTTTGTGCGTTCCATGGAATGTGATGATTTGATTGGCTGCACACGGAATGTGATGATGTATGATTGATAAGAGTGTCCCTCACTTCACACGTGTGTGATTTTTGTTATTATTCTTATAATGTCACTGAACACCATACAGTACATACGGTACAAGTAAGAGGATCCATCTAAATTTGGTACAACTAAATTCCAACATACCATAACTTACAACCTCTAGTATAATATATTTATAATATGTGACTGCACCTTTAATGCACAGCATTTGCATGTCTGTCCATCTCTTAATGTGTCCCCTGCACTATGATAAACTATGATATGAATTGAATACCCAGTACTTGAATGGAAACAAGACTGCATCCTTTTAGACTAAGTGTTTGACTGTACTCCACGGTTTACATGTCTGCCTAATAAAGTATTCAATCAATCAACCAAACATGTATCTCGAGCTGACTCATGGCCTTCAATCACAGGACACACAGGGAGTGATGCTAAATTGAATTGGCTGGTTGTCCAGAAATATATAATCTGTAAATCCACAAATGCATTCCCAACCGGGTGTCCTTCCCAAATGGCATTGGCTTAAAGTCACAAAAAAATCACACCCGTGTGAAGTGATGGGCGCTAATATATTATGTAATGGTGATGTATAAAACAAACCGTGCCATGGTTTGTTAAACGCCATTGACAAATGAATGGAAAATGTACGTCATAATGTAACTCATTATGTCAAAATACACATTAAATTATCTTTATTGTTAATGGGATTTAATGTTTGTGTTAGGGACAAAACAAACATTAATTTCTCTTCATTGTCAATGGCGTTTTTAAAACAAACATTGAACTAAAAACAAACATTAAACCTGTATATAGGAGGGTCTAGCGCCTCTCAAAAACTCACACAAATCATCAAAGAAGCAACCCAGATCACCACCTGCACCACTCAGATGCTACTCTCACCACCTGCACCACTCAGACGCTACTCTCAGATCTCTAAGCCATGCAGAGAGAAGAAAGGCAGATTCCACCCTCAAGGACCATGCACACACCCTTCACCACTCCTTTCTCTGACCCCCATTAGGCTGCCATTCCAAGGTTCCCAGACGCGTCCTTTCAGTTGCACTGCTTATCATTAGGACATCCAGGTCATACCTAAAAGTCTGTCAGCCGGGTGGAAACCTCATGTCCAAATCTGTTCAAAATTCCAAGTTTCGAGGCTTGTGTATCTGCTACTTTTCATACTTTTCATGTGACGCTGTATCTGTAGTATGATCAGGCGTTGATTTATGAAAAACACACACAAAAGGCTAGAATATGGAGAAGCAGGACCTCTACAGAACAGTACCTGTGCGCTTTGTAACTGAATTTGCTTTTGGGGATTAATAAAGGTCATATTATCTTAAATACTTTTCACATGCTCTTGTTATTATTTTTCATTGATTAAATGTAAATCCACAGACAACCACCTTCACTATCAAAATGAAAATAGCAAAAACAGCTATTGCTTGCATGCACAAAAAGCCATATTGTGCTTTGATGTGGGCATTTCCACTCTGTGGTTAGGTAGGCGGTTCTTGGCAGACTACAGAGTTCCACATTTAGACACAAAATCACACGAGGTAAAGACAGTCCAGCTCTCCCATGGCTGCCTTTGTGTGAGCCCGTGGGAAGTGAGGATGCTGCCCTCCCAACACACACACACTCACACACACACACACACACACACACACACACACACACACACACACACACACACACACACACACAGAGAGCTTAAAAGTCTCCATCGCTTCCTTCGCACTCTTTCTCTCCTCTGTCAAGTTTTCTATCTCTTGTTCTTCCTCTGTGGTTTTAGGAGACCCGGAAGGTGAGATGAAACAATTCTTCTTTTCTATGTGAAAAGAGTAAAGACTTGGGGCAGATGAGAGAGATAGGGGAGGGGAGGGGAGGTGCAGGGGTGAGCGTGTGTGTGTGTGTGTGTGTGTGTGTGTGTTCTGTTGAAACAGCGATTAAACTGACGATGAACAATCGGGGGAGAAGGGAGGGGGGCTCCATTATGCAAGAGCTAGTGGTAGCTTGCAGGTGTTTATGTGTGAGTGCACGTGCATGCACACGTTTGTGCGTCTGCCTTTGTGCGTTCTATGTGTGTGTGTGTGTGTGCGTGTGTGTGTGTGTGCGTGCGTGTGCGTGTGAGTATGAGTGTGAGTGCTGTGTGTGCATGCTTGCACACACAGCACGCCTTGCACGCCTTCGTTTGCGCCTGTGTTCACGATGCGTGCATGCATGCGTGCGTGCTCTTGGCACAGTGCTCCTGCTCTCCCCCTCAGACACCTGCTTGGCTGTCTGTCTGTGAGGAGCACGGCCAGTGGCGTAGCGAGCCAGCCATGCCTCTGGGTCTCTTACTGTATACGTTTAACTGTTTACAGTGCCGTCAGAGGACTGAGGGCTCTGACTGCCATGCTCCCGCCGCCCACACGGCGTATACTCTGAATTGATGTCATGTTGTCACCGTGTGTTCTAGCCATGATCCTCCGCCAGTGGCGATAACTACTGGGGGGGGGGGGGGGGGGGGATGCGGGGGGGTTTCGTTGCTGCAGTGATACTGTGTTTATGTAGGAAAAAATATTAAACACTCACTCAGGCTTTATATAACTCTGAGAACGTACAAGAATGTTTAACTTAATTCAGTTACATTTGTACATTCTCTGAGTTACACTTAAATAATTATAATATTAGCGGATGGTTTATTTAATTGCGTGGTAAATTCACAGTGTCTGCAGTGGAGGCACCGTGCTGTGACTTTAAAAACTGAGCAGTGAGCATTTAAGACAACTACGGGCCATGAATACTGCATCTCGTAATGTACTACTGTATATACTGTATTAGTGTTGCAGTGGATTTCATCAGTGATTTGGCCCTGCAACGGGCACACGGATCTCAATAGGCCTATTTTAATAAAAAATACACTGCAAAGTCTCGAGACGGGACGCAAATAATATTGTAGCCAACCGCAGCGGCGTGCGAGTGTGGCGACAATTCCTGAGACAGTGACGGTATACTGCTGAATTTAAGACCAGGAAGGACGTACTATACAGTATACAAGAGGAAGGAAGGAAGGAAGTACTATACAGTATACAAGAGGAAGGAAGGAAGGACGGAAGGAAGGAAGGACGGAAGGAAGGACGGAAGGAAGGACGGAAGGAAGGAAGGATAGAGAGGTGTTTACTGTTCATTCTCGAGGTCAGCTGGACATTTGACTGCAGACGAAGGAGGAAGCCTTTCTAACCAAAGTGCTGAAATATTAACAGCTAGAGCAGACCATCTCACAGCTATAGGCTCAGAACGTTTAGTTTTCATCTTTGGCAGCCTAGGGCATGTGCACAAGTTGGTTATGAGGGGCATACAAATGGCCGGCCTCTCCACAAGGAGGGCCAAGCAGTTAGCAAGGTACTGTACTGCTCAGTGTCAGCCATTATAAGCTGCTCAATTTAGAGGAGGCGTTTCCTTTACCCATGATTTGTGTCTGCTGTGTCTGACAAGTATGTCAACTATACTGTAATGTAACAATGCCGTCTATATGCACTTTGTAACTGCATGCATATAGAATAGACGTGCATGTACAAGGTATGGGACAGATTATGCAGACAAAATAAAGAAACATTTCAAGTGTGTGTGTGTGTGTGTGTGTGTGTGTGTGTGTGTGTGTGTGTGTGTGTGTGTGTGTGTGTGCGTGCGTGCGGTCACCTGGTTGTGGTGTTCTATGCCCATGCTGATGGTGTTGATGAGAATGGCGATCATGATGCCTCTGTTGAAGTACTTGCTCTCCACGATGCCCCACAGCCTCTTCCTCATGCTGTCCCACTGGTCCATGCAGTGTCCACAGCACGTCCTCCTCTTCCTCCTCCTCTTCACCTCGCCCTTCCTCCTCCTCCTCTTCTTCTCGTTCAGGTGCTTCCCCTCCCCGTCCGTCTCCTCCATGGCCCCGCCCTCCTCCTCCTCCTCCTTCTCCTCCTCCTGCCCATTGGTCGAGACGCCGGCGGTCTCTCCTCCTCCCGCCCCCTCGCTCAGCGCCAGCGCCGCACACTGAGGGCAGTCCTCGGGGTTCTCGGTGACCGACAGGCTGATGGAGTTGGCCAGCGGCTGGGAGTCGTGGTCTGGCCTGCTCTGGTGCGGACAGTGGGATACTGGAGGGAAAGAGGGGGGGGGGGGGCTTTCAGTCTGAAATGTCCTCCTACAGATGTGCCACTCCAACTCTTCACACCTTCCTGATCATTCCCTGCAGGTTTTTATTCACTGATTAGCCTTGCTAGTTCTACTGCTTTGCTACTGAAAAGCAGTGTCCAGCTGTGCAACTCTATCTATTCAGGGAATCTGAATATAGAACTAACATATAACACGTTGGCAATGCCCCCTTTCTCACTGACTATGTTCTGTTTCTGACAATGCACTGGCAATCCAAAGTTCTCAAACGGCACATCTGTATCACATAATTCAATTCTAGCGAGTGAGGAAAAGTGCTGCCTATTATGATTTCATTACACATAATTATGAAACAAATAGCCTACCAAACGTTCCCACGAAAATATGTCCAATGGCCCCTTTCGGTCTAAAACGTCCTCCTATATAAATATACTCACGTCTGGGCGGCCTCGAGTGATGGTGGTCAGCATTGGCGCTCCCCCCTCCTCCTCCTCCTCCTCCTCCTCCTCCTCCTCCCCCCTCCTCCCCCCTCCTCCTCCTGTGGACGCGGCTGGGCGGAGGGGGCGGCGGCGGCTTGCCGCTCAGCGTGTAGTAGAGGGCGGCGGAGCGGCGCTTGGCCTTGCGCAGGACGTGGCACACCAGCTGGAATATCTCCTCGTAGCAGTCGCCGGGCTCCGCCATGCTGGCCAGCGTGGACGAGGACAGGCACTGGGCGCGCTGCTCCTGCATCAGCTGGTGCTCGCGCTGCTTGGTCTCAGAGAACTGCGTGGCGATGACCACCAGGCACAGGTTGATCATGAAGAACGAGCCAATCTGTGGTATAACATAATGCTTTAAACCATTTAGGCCTGACGTCGACATTTTAAAATTAATGTATTTTTTTCAAAAAAACCCCTCATGTTTTCATGTCAGTGGTTCTCAATATTTCATGTCAAGGACCCCCAAAAATTATGGTGGAAAAATTACTCAAATGTTTTACCCATTTAGACCTGAGAACAGATTCGATACAAATGCCTTCTGCAATCATGACAGTTTTCTGATAAACCTATGTTTCTATGTCAGTGGTTCTCAAACTATTTTATGTCTAGGACCCGCCCAGAATGATATATATTTGAACTGATAGATACGCAGATCTCCATAATATGGATAATATATATAAATATATTACATAAACCTCTAGGTTGTCAGTCGAGTCAGACATAAAGGGCGAATATTGATTCATGGGGAATATAAAATAAACTAATAAAATACAATGTGGAGATCTACCCCAGCAACAATATTATATTGAGGGCTGAAATAATGGATTGGAAGTGGGTTGCATGGCGGCAGAAAATAGGATGCAGATTAAATCATAACAAGGAGAGAAAGTGAACGAGGATCTCATTGAGTGAATACAGATACACACAGCTGTTAATGCAGCCAATTGTAAATGATCCAAGTCCTGTGATGCTCTAGGCGGGTACAATGGCTTGTGCATTAGTAATGGCCGCCACACAGATGCCTAGCCTAATGAACCAATTGTTCTGGGTAGAAAATGAGGAAGTGATGAACTTAGCTATAGGGAAGATTAGCACCACAACAGCAACAATAAACACACCCTACAGTCAGTTGCAACTCCTCCAGGAAGGGTATAACACAGCGCAGTTTCATACATTTCAGGGAAGAAAAAAATAAACATACATGAAAGATATCAGACCGTTCCAGCGGGCGAGGACCTGCTATCTTTCGCCAGCAAAGGAGTTATAGCTCTGACATGCATCAGTCGATACTGACGTGTGCCAATCTCCCCGTGGCAATGTTAGCGCACGTGCTAAAGGTCCTCAGGGGCTCATGGCTACATACCAGCCAGAGTGTGATCGGAGCAGACAGATTGAGCCAACACAAGCCCAGAGCCTGTTGTCATTCTTTCATTCTATATTCTCTCTCTCTCTCTGTCTCTCTGTCTGTCTCTGTCTCTCTCTCTCTCTCTCTCTCTCTCTCTCCCCCCCTCTATATGTTCTTACTCCCACGCATCATGTTCCATTTCCTCCCCCTTGTGATTCCATCCTCTCACTGACACCTCTCTGTCCATCAATCAATCTGTTACTGAATCTTCGGTGCGGCGATGGTGTAGCCTAGTGTGATCTTTCATTTGCTTTCCTCTGGTGCCAGAGGAAGGTAAAGGAGGGCTCGTGATGTGATGAAAGAGCGTGCGTGGGGACCCTGTGTTTGACCCCTTTAGCAGTGGTAATAGGAATTCTTGTGGGACCGCTGGCTATCGGCCACGGTACGGTCGATAGAGATTAGCGAGATACATCCCTGTACAAAAACCTGCCGCGACGGATTGAGGCAGATTTTTGACCGGATGGATGGTTTTCGATCATTACAAAATATGAACACGTACACGTCTGAGGCACACACACACACGTCAAAGAAAGTTGAAGTTTTGGTACCAAAAGGAAAGTTTGCAGACTTAAACATTGCACATGTACAGTGCATATTCCAATTGCAACTCAAGGACAGGACAGGACAGGACAGGACAAGACAGGACAGGACAGGACAGGACAGGACAGGACAGGACAGGACAGGACAGGACAGGACAGGACAGGACAGGACAGGACAGGACAGAGTGAGGAGCAAGGGACAGAGAAGAGTGGTGTAATAATAATAATAATAATGAAGCCAGTGTGCGCCAGCGTGCCCTCACTGCACGGTGTCGGCAGTGTAGAGGGAGGAGAACCTCCCATATGGGACGATCGGGCGAAGAAGGCTGGTCTGCAGGTGTGCAGGGCTTTGATTTCTCTCCAGCCTCGTGTGTGTGTGTTTTGGGATTCTGATCAGTAGGCACTGGTAGCCTTGTGCATAATCAGAGAGCAGTCTGAATAACACATTCAGATGATTGTGACATTATGCATGTATGTGGACACACACACACACACACACACACACACACACACACACACACACACACACACACACACACACGCAAGAGCACAGAGAAAGGTGAGTGCATGCACAAACACACACATATAAACCTTCCAATTTGACTTGTTTATCCTGTATCCTGCCGAAAAAGAAATGTATGTTTACTAAAGAGGTGGAAAGAAGGGAAGACCTCAACAAACTCTAGTAATGATTATTACTATATGGGTATGCTGTTGTGCAATTTAAGACTTACTTTAACAAAGCAAAAACAGACCAAAAAACTGAAAGAAAATACTTGACCTACAAGCTCACAATGTAAAATGTTGCGCAGCATTGTGAGCTTGTAGATCAGCTAAGATATTTGGTGGGGGAAATAAAAGTAACGGACCAAATATAGAGCGCTATAGCTGGCCTGGGGACCCCGGGCAACCAATTAGGCTTTAAAGGATGACTTCACCACTTTTCAACTCTTCATATAATTGGTCCTCACTAATGTTCATGATAAAATACAAAAAACCAAAAACAATTCTACTCTTTGTCTTTGTCTCATGGGAGTGACAGTGACATCATCGATGGAGAATCCAAGCTAATAGAAACTGCAGGCTTTCTATTCCTGAAAAGTTGCAATGCGATAATGGAAGCCATTATTCCCACGATAATAATAATAATTTAAAACAAATCTTGTTTTAAAATCTGACTAACGATGATGTCAATGGAAGATGGGTTTCTGAACTGCCCACAGCCCTCCTATGAGACACAGATTTGAGTAGATTATTATTATTATTACATGAACATTAGTGAGTACCAATTATATGAAGATAGGTTAAGAAGTGGTGAATGGTTAGCCTGGCCCAGCCGTTGTTGCGTAAATCAATGCCCTGCTTCATCCTGCAAGAGTGTGACACTGTCTGGCACCACAGTAGACAGAACCATACGGGTCCATTTGGTTCCTAACTATCATTTAGCTGGGGACCCCCTGGAACTCCACATGCTGATCAATCTGGTAACCCATCAAGAATGAGATTACATGTTGACATATGGCTCTTTTCCACTACATGTACCAATTAAACCGTGACATGTATTTCACAGGTTGTGGATGTGTTTCCACATACGCTACGGCTCAGTTTCAGATAAGGTTCTCAGAACCTCATTTGGGTTCCGCTCCGGCGGTGGTACTGACTTTTATTAGAGGGAGGGAAGAGCTGTCCTAAGCTTGAGGTAATGCCTTAGTATCAGGTGTTAATAAAATAGTCCCCATGAACCCGGCCGTAGCAGCAAGGTGTTAATTAAAATACGTTTCGCCATGTGGTGGGACACAAACTCAGCCGAAACACGGCCACACGAAGCCTCCAACCAAAGCAGAGGCAGTGGACCATTGACCAGACAGAAGTGATTACACGGCAATTTGAGGCCCAGTGTCTGTGATCCCCGGAGAGGTGCTGCCAAGAGGCAGTTGCATTTGGCAGTGACAATCTAGGAGTACAGAATGTGCCAAGGAGAGGTTTAGTGTTACACTCATGGCTCTTATAGCCCCAAACGCCACAGAAGAAACAGGCCAATATATACCCAGAAAGAGGTGGGAGAGTAACAAGGTGCTTATTCGGGCCAAATCTTTCACTCTGTGTAATGTTTTGTTCCTGTCTACTGCAGCGTAGTAGAACGATTTGGGGGATTAGAAGGTGATTCCTCCCCATGGTTGCTGTGCTAAAATGCGAGGCATTGACATTGCTTCTCTGTTTTTCTTTTAACAATCTGCATTTCAGCTTGGTTTCATATCTCCTCTTTACTCCTTTTCCCCTCATTATTTCTTTCCTCTCCTTTTCCTCTCCCTGCCACAGCCCCGCCCCTCCTCTCCTCTCTTCTCCTCTCTTCACTCCATGTCTTCGGGCCAACTTGTAAAGAGGCACCGTCTGGCAATGCATGCTGGGAGCTGACACATCTCTTAAATGCTATGGTGCAAAGGGGGAACAGCATCTCTTAAATGCTATGGTGCAAAGGGAGCTGACACATCTCTTAAATGCTATGGTGCAAAGGGAGATGACACATCTCTTAAATGCTATGGTGCAAAGGGAGCTGACACATCTCTTAAATGCTATGGTGCAAAGGGGGAACAGCATCTCTTAAATGCTATGGTGCAAAGGGAGATGACACATCTCTTAAATGCTATGGTGCAAAGGGAGATGACACATCTCTTAAATGCTATGGTGCAAAGGGAGCCGACACATCTCTTAAATGCTATGGTGCAAAGGGAGATGACACATCTCTTAAATGCTATGGTGCAAAGGGAGCTGACACATCTCTTAAATGCTATGGTGCAAAGGGAGCTGACACATCTCTTAAATGCTATGGTGCAAAGGGGAGCAGACACATCTCTTAAATGCTATGGTGCAAAGGGAGATGACACATCTCTTCAATGCTATGGTGCAAAGGGAGATGACACATCTCTTAAATGCTATGGTGCAAAGGGAGATGACACATCTCTTAAATGCTATGGTGCAAAGGGAGATGACACATCTCTTAAATGCTATGGTGCAAAGGGAGATGACACATCTCTTAAATGCTATGGTGCAAAGGGGGAACAGCATCTCTTAAATGCTATGGTGCAAAGGGAGATGACACATCTCTTAAATGCTATGGTGCAAAGGGAGCTGACACATCTCTTAAATGCTATGGTGCAAAGGGAGCTGACACATCTCTTAAATGCTATGGTGCAAAGGGGAGCTGACACATCTCTTAAATGCTATGGTGCAAAGGGAGCTGACACATCTCTTAAATGCTATGGTGCAAAGGGGAGCCGACACATCTCTTAAATGCTATGGTGCAAAGGGGGCACAGCATTTCTATTCTAATGGACCATGTCACCCATGGAGCCCAGAGGGGATTAGCCTTAGGGATGCGTATTGGCAAGAGCCTCCGAATAGCGCAGAATTTATATGCAATTAGTCATTGTGACTAAAGTAATTCCAATATGACTAATGATCATATATGTATACATAATATCGTTGCTGTCGGGAGGAGTTTCCCAACAGCAGAAATATATTATACATATAAATACAGGACGTATTATTATGCTCGTTAAACAGCATATCATCTGCATATTCTTATATAAGACTGCTGATAAACCACTTAACGTTGCTACTTCTGCTTTGCGTTGTGCTCTTCGGTGCGCCGAACTCGCACTAAGGCATAAAGACGGCTAATTGCATGCTGATGCTAATACTGTGGCCACAGTGGCATTGGATTCAGGGCTCGCCACCAAGCGGAATCCGAGACGAGGCTAACTTAAGAGAACTTTGCTCACTCATGCCGAGAGTGTGGGCCTCCCGACATTCACCACGGCACAGGGGAGCGAGACAGTACCAGAAGACCCTTGGCGTGCCGTCCCTTTATTCAGGTGCCATCCTGTTCCTTGTCTGTCACCCCTCACTGCACCTGTCCATCTATCTTTATATCCATGTCTCCCTCCTCCTTATTCATTTCATCCCCATGGGGGAATCACTCACTTCTTTTGATTGAACAAGCCTCGATAAACTTTCCCTCATTACCTCCTTTTCTGTCTCATTTCACGTCACCGTCCCTCAATGCACTCTCTTTCCTGCTTGGTGCTGTCCTCCTCGTAGCATTTTATCTCTGCACCATTTTGTTTTGTCGCCCCAAACCATTCTTTCTCAGCCGTCTTCTGCATGCAGCGCTTGTTTATACTATTCATAAAACATGGACACTCATAAAAGGAGATGGGCCACGCCACGAGACAGCCCATCGCTGCGCTCTCTCTCTCTCTCTCTCTCTCTCATACACACATATCATGAGTGTTCCTTCTCTCTCTGACACATTGTAACAGAACAGTTTTCCATCTCTAGCACACGCAGCCCTCCCTTTGCACCTTTCTCTCATCCTCGCTTTTAGCTTTTTGACACATCTCGACAGGCCTCTTTTAAACCCCCTAATCTCTCCCCTCTGTCTCTCCCTCTCTTTCCCTCTCCCTCTCCCTCCCTCTCCTTCCCTCCCACTGGGGAGAAATGTACACAGCGTGATCTCCCTTTGGAAATGGATTCTCGGGGCTCACATTCTCCGGTGCTCCTATTGATTTTTACAAGTCTATTAATATTGCAATCAGCCTCTCGGGGACCTATCTCCCCCACGATCTATACAATGTGATGAGACCTGTAACGTGCACAATGGAAATACCTGTGGAGATGCAGCTCCACAGGCTCAAGGCCATGGTAACACTTCACTTTATCTGTATCAGCTGATTATGCCAGAGCGCCGCGGCCTCCTAAGATAATACGATCTTTTTTGAATGTCACGTCACCATGGCAACAGATTGAGGCACCTCAGAAAGAAGCCGGAACGGATTCACACATTAATAAACATGTATCTAATTACCGTATTTTGTTACTCGAGATTTAAATGTAAGAAGAAATAACAGCATTGTTGTTTCAACTGGGTCACGATGTCAGTGGTTCTCAAAGTGGTTTCCAAATGGTCTGTAACTCTGAGGGTTATGGGCCAGGGGGGTCCTTGAAATTATAAAGGTTTGAGAGCCACTGACATATGTGACCAGATTTGACTGAGAGACTGCCATCGCGCAAATTCCAGCTTTTCACCAGAGGAGAAAAACGTTTTATTTTTTTCCCAAAAAGAGTTAATAGCACAGGCGGACTCTTCACATACTAGAGCATGTCTGAAATAAGTGTCAGGGCTGAAATTGACATGTAAATATGAAATAAATGCTTAAACATGTAGCTAGGTGTAATGTTAGAGACCACAGAAGTGAACCTTTCAAGCCTGTTTTCTCAACTCGCTGTTTTCTGCAAGACCATTATGTCAATTTGAAGCTATGATTCCCTGCTTTCATATGACATGAAAAAAAGAAAATTCAAAAAAATCCATTGGCAGTCCCTCAGTCAAATTTAGTCACATATTGTGACTGGGCAGCGTATAGTGGCTATTATAAATACTGTGCAAGTGACTTACGATGATGAGGAAGATGAAGTAGATGAAGTTGTAGAAGGAGTGGGCGTCCATGACGTAATACATGATCTCCACCCAGCCTTCCAGAGTGATCACCTACAGGGAGGGAGAAAGACACAGCAATGTAGTCTTTTGAATAAAAGTCCATTTAGTTTTAGTCACACTTTCGACATCTGAATTGGTTTAGTTTTAGTCTAGTTTGACTAAATATCCCAAGATTAGTTTATTTTATTTTAGTCGACTAAAATGTATTATATCTTTACACTTGCATGGTGAAAATAGCTGCTGTGGCGTGTTGTGAGCAAGATATTTTCAGAATGCAACCAAGCATAAAATTACTTGACTACTCAATCTCTTCTCCACTAGTCACTCCCTAACATTTTACACACACACACACACACACACACACACACACACACACGCAACCTGAAAGATGACGATCCAGGCGTAGACGATGTTGTCGAAGCTGATGGCTCCTTTGTGTGGGTTGACGCTGCTGGGGTGACAGCGGGTGTAGTACTGGTTCCAGTTGATGCACAGGCCCAGCGCTCCCCCGCTGCCATTGGCCAGGGGCTCAGGGACCAGGCCCAGGGCCTGCAAGGCATGGCAGGCACCACGCTTTTAACTTAAGTAAAAGTATCAATACTGCAATGTAGAAATGCAATGTTAGGAGTAAAAGCCCGGAATTCAAAATGTACCTAAAGTACCAAAAGTAAGTCCATACCTGGCGGTGCAGCGCGTCCTCCTTGTCCAGGCAGCAGGACTGTCCTCCCTCGCGGCGCGCGGGGACGTCCACACAGGACATGATGCCGTTGTCGGGCGCCAGGGAGCAGATGAAGGGCCGCTCGTCATCCTCCTCCGGCTGGTAGTACGGCGCCGGCAACGAGAAGCCAGATGCACTGTGTGGACAGAGACAAAGTACATGTAATGTATTCAAAGTACATGTAATGTATTCAAAGTACATTTAATGTATTCAAAGTACATGTAATGTATTCAAAGAACATTTAATGTATTCAAAGAACATTTAATGTATTCAAAGAACATTTAATGTATTCAAATAACATGCCAGATGGACTGTGTGGACAGAGACAAAGTACATGTAATGTATTCAAAGTACATGTAATGTATTCAAAGTACATGTAATGTATTCAAAGAACATGCCAGATGCACTGTGTGGACAGAGACAAAGTACATGTAATGTATTCAAAGTACATGTAATGTATTCAAAGTACATGTAATGTATTCAAAGAACATGCCAGATGCACTGTGTGGACAGAGACAAAGTACATGTAATGTATTCAAAGTACATTTAATGTATTCAAAGAACATGCCAGATGGACTGTGTGGACAGAGACAAAGTACATGTAATGTATTCAAAGAACATTTAATGTATTCAAAGAACATTTAATGTATTCAAAGAACATTTAATGTATTCAAAGTACATGCCAGATGGACTGTGTGGACAGAGACAAAGTACATGTATGAATTCAAAGAACATGTAATGTATTCAAAGAACATTTAATGTATTCAAAGTACATGCCAGATGGACTGTGTGGACAGAGACAAAATACATGTAATGTATTCAAAGTACATGTAATGTATTCAAAGTACATGTAATGTATTCAAAGAACATGCCAGATGGACTGTGTGGACAGCGACAAAGTACATTTAATGTATTCAAAGTACATTTAATGTATTCAAAGTACATTTAATGTATTCAAAGTACATTTAATGTATTCAAAGTACATGCCAGATGGACTGTGTGGACAGTGTTTTACAGCACTAGTTTTACGGGTCACGACGAAACATCACATTTCATTTTAAAACAAACAAACGAACAAATCAAGGAAATGCCATAAATAAAAAGACGATCTACAAGCTTCGCGCCACGTTGTGATCTTGTACATCTGCTATTTTCACTAGTTCCAGATGGACCGTGGGGACAACGACAGTACAAAGTACTTTTGTTGTTTTTTTGTTTTACAGCTAGTTTTCCAATGGGTCTAAAATATCTATATAGGACGGGTCTATAATGTTAATAGTCGGACAAGTGGGGTTTCAACCCTTGACCGCGTTTAACCGCCAACACTTCCAAGTATTTACAACACATTCCCAAATGGCCATCCAGAATACAGATCATTCTCACAGTGATTTAGAGACCTTCTAGTCAGGGTCTAAATGGCGTTAAAGCACGGAAAGCCAAATGTGCATCCATATCTCACACGTGAACACGCGCACGCACACACACACACACACACAGACACACACACACACACACACACACACACACACATGGCTGACTTTGACAGCATTCATCATAAAGTTTGGGGTGAGGTGAACTTGGCTCTCCGTTTCACACCTTCTTTATCTTCGTCTCTCCGTTTCTCACCCTTCTCCCTCCAATCTAATCCTGCCAATGAGAGCACTCCATCTCTGTCTGAGAGAGAGATAAGGAGAGAGAGAGAGAGCCAGGAGCTCGAAAAAGCTGTGTGTGTGGCTGTGTGTGCGTGCGTGGCTGTGCGTGCGAGAAATGGCCTAAAGCCATGGGCGCCTGGGAGTGCTGGCAGGTTTCTTGCTAAAGCTGCAGTGTACTTGTGCCAAAAGCACGCCTGCATTAACTGTAATAGAGCTTTTAATAACACCTGCATGTCCAAGGGATAACTCAGTGCGATTCATATAAACGTTGGAATGGTGGAACAGTGGTGCACAGCAACTATACATTTACTTGAGAAGTTGAGAAACACTTTCTTTCTTTTTGCAAGCTCATGATTTTCACTCCACAACATTTCAAAGAAAAATATTGTACTTTTGACTCACTCCACCTCAATTCTAGGACGGGAAAAATACATCAACCACTTGAACCCTATTTCAAATACAGTGAAAATAGCTACAGATCTGCTATTTCTACGATTTGTTATATATTTCTGAAAAATACTAAAATACTACTATTACTACTACTACTACAACTAGTAGTAGTAGTAGTAGGAGTAGTAGTAGTAAGAATGGGGTGGCAGTGGCTCAGGCTGGATGGTAACCGCAAGGTTGCCAGCTCGAACCCGAGCTTCCCCAGAGTCAGTGTCGAAGTGTCCTTGAGCAAGACACTGAACCCCTAATTGCTCCTGATGTGCTGGTTGGTGCTTTGCATGGTTTCCTGCGCCATCCGTGTATGAATGTGTGTGTGAATGGATGAATGTAATGCACAATCTATGTAAAGCGCCTTGGATAAAGGCGCTATATAAATACACCATTTACTAATATTATATACATTTGTGTACTTGATGAGTATAATACTTGTACCATTGTACCATTGCTGAATGTGGTTATACTTATAGGACATACAATCCTTGGTGTTCAGTGGTGTGTGTGTGTGTGTGTGTGTGTGTGTGTGTGTGTGTGTGTGTGTGTGTGTGTGTGTGTGCGTGCATGTATTTTGAACACATACACTCAGAGCAATAGACTGACACACACACACACACACACACACTCACACACACACACGGTTCAACTTCTGTCTAACTGCCCTTCCCATGACAGAGAGAGAAAGCCACCGATTGATTGATTTAATGAGTGAATCCAACTGATTGGCTCCGTGTGAAGCATCTCACCACTGTTCCACCTCTGGGAAATTATGGTTGTGAGAGCGTGCGTGCGAGAGAGAGAGAGAGAGAGAGAGAGAGAGCAGGGAAATTCTGTCCATTTATTCATACAAGATCTATATTGCACTGATCAGAGAAATGCTCAACTAGGAATGGCCATTTTAAAAGTTAAACACTGCTGTAGTGCCCAAAGTAATCGATTTAGTATTATTTTCATGGCAGTCCCCTGAACAATATTCAGTCAAGTTTGGTGCAGATCGGAGAGACGGTGCGCCTTGCAAGTCTGGATACGTTTGTCGACCCATCCTCTGGACAATTCTAATACAGCCTACTTGACAAAGTATGAATCTCTCTCTGAGAGAGACAGAGACACAAGCTGCTGTATACGGTCCTGACGTAGCTGTGACTACAGCTGCTGTCCATGGTCCTGACGTAGCTGTCACTACAGCTGCTGCCTATGGTCAGAAGTAACTGTCACTATATTATCTACAGAGCCCTGCCCTGTAGGCCAGGTGCAGGCAATCAATACTGAGGCGTCAAGCTGTGTCAATGGTACACCTCAGCTATTATGGCCTCCCCATAGGGCACCCCTCTGTGGATCCGTCTATAACTGCTGCCTAAGTGCGTTATGGCCCTGAAGTAATTGTAGCTGCTGTCGGCCCGGGCGGCAGGCGTAGCCGTCTGGGCACCTTGTCTGGCAGTGTGCCGCGGGTTCCACTCCTGATCCCGTCTGGGCACCTTGTCTGGCAGTGTGCCGCGGGTTCCACTCCTGATCCCGTCTGGGCACCTTGTCTGGCAGTGTGCCGCGGGTTCCACTCCTGATCCCGTCTGGGCACCTCGTCTGGCAGTGTGCCGCGGGTTCCACTCCTGATCCCGTCTGGGCACCTTGTCTGGCAGTGTGCCGCGGGTTCCACTCCTGATCCCGGCGGCCTTTACTGCATGTCACCCCCCATCTCTCTCCCCATTTCCTGCCAGCCTACTGTATACCTACAGTATCACTCTATAAAAAATCACACCTGTGTGAACCGAGTGGTGCAACTCCCCTTCCCCCCCCCCCCCTCTCTCTCTTTAGCAGACAACAGTGCAGCACTGTCTCTCTCTCTCTCTCTGTTTCTGGCAAACAGCGCCCCTACTGGTACTCATTATATGATGCTCATAGTCACATAGGTGAACACATAGGTGAACACATAGGTGAACACAGGCATAGGACATGGACAAAGCTGTTCCTTGGAGTGGTTGCACCACTCAAAAATAAAATAAAGGCGAAAGCCACAAAAATATCGTACAAAAAAAATGTAGCTGCTGTCCATGGTCATAAGTAACTGTACATAGCTGCTGTCCATGGTCATGAGTAACTGTAGCTGCTGTCCATGGTCATAAGTAACTGTAGCTGCTGTCCATGGTCATAAGTAACTGAAGCTGCTGTCCATGGTCATAAGTAACTGAAGCTGCTGTCCATGGTCATAAGTAACTGTAGCTGCTGTCCATGGTCATAAGTAACTGAAGCTGCTGTCCATGGTCATAAGTAACTGTAGCTGCTGTCCATGGTCATAAGTAACTGAAGCTGCTGTCCATGGTCATAAGTAACTGTAGCTGCTGTCCATGGTCATAAGTAACTGAAGCTGCTGTCCATGGTCATAAGTAACTGAAGCTGCTGTCCATGGTCATAAGTAACTGAAGCTGCTGTCCATGGTCATGAGTAACTGTAGCTGCTGTCCATGGTCATAAGTAACTGAAGCTGCTGTCCATGGTCATAAGTAACTGTAGCTGCTGTCCATGGTCATAAGTAACTGAAGCTGCTGTCCATGGTCATAAGTAACTGAAGCTGCTGTCCATGGTCATAAGTAACTGAAGCTGCTGTCCATGGTCATAAGTAACTGAAGCTGCTGTCCATGGTCATAAGTAACTGAAGCTGCTGTCCATGGTCATAAGTAACTGAAGCTGCTGTCCATGGTCATAAGTAACTGAAGCTGCTGTCCATGGTCATAAGTAACTGTAGCTGCTGTCCATGGTCATAAGTAACTGTACGTAGCTGCTGTCCATGGTCATAAGTAACTGTAGCTGCTGTCCATGGTCATAAGTAACTGTACGTAGCTGCTGTCCATGGTCATAAGTAACTGTAGCTGCTGTCCATGGTCATAAGTAACTGAAGCTGCTGTCCATGGTCATAAGTAACTGTAGCTGCTGTCCATGGTCATAAGTAACTGTAGCTGCTGTCCATGGTCATAAGTAACTGTAGCTGCTGTCCATGGTCATAAGTAACTGTAGCTGCTGTCCATGGTCATAAGTAACTATAGCTGCTGTCCATGGTCATAAGTAACTGTAGCTGCTGTCCATGGTCATAAGTAACTGAAGCTGCTGTCCATGGTCATAAGTAACTGTAGCTGCTGTCCATGGTCATAAGTAACTGTAGCTGCTGTCCATGGTGCTGAAGTAACTGAGGCTACTGAAAAAAATAAAGCCGATAAAGCAATATTTTAGAATCGCCTATGAAATTATGCCTCTGAGAGACAGAAAGAGAGACACAAAGAGGGAGAGAGAGAGAGAGAGAGAGAGAGAGACCATGCATGTGGAATATCTTCTGTCCTGAGGTGTGTGTGGCGTCGGCGAGTGAATAAATGCCCTTGACTTAAGGGAGCATTGGAGCGTGCTCCTTTAGGATGACCAACACACAGTAAGTAAAAGAAAGGAAGCGGTAGAAAAGTGACCACCCATCAATTCCTTTTATTTCCAATGGATTCCTTGGCGCGTTGCCTCGCCGCTGTAGAGCAGTAATCAATAAAGGTAATCGAATGAAGACATCGGAATGCATGAAAGAGAAGCAATAGCCAGAAAGTGCAGACCGCACGGAAAGAGCAATGAATTCATGAAAGCGGAAATAAAGCATAACAAATGGATAATGGTAAAAGGACGGGAGATCGAATATGTGGAAATACATTGATTAGAGAGCGGGAGGCAAGCAGGCAAAGCAAAGACAATTTACAGCAGAAGCATCAGTGTTAACTCTGAGATGAGTTAACACACAGTCACACACACGGTATGTTTACCCATCTCACTGTCTATGAATTCAACCACTCATTATTCTGTCTTCCCCCGTCTGTGATCTGTCTTTCTCCTCCTGACACTGTCCGCTCGCCCGCCCGCCCGCCTGCCTGCCTTCCTTCCTTCCTTTGTGGTCCTCTCACATGCAACACTTAAACCCAATACTAAAGAAAGAAAACTTGTGACAAAACAAAAAACATCAACCCTGTAAGTTTACCTCTTTTCCTAAAGGAACCTTTTCCAAAAGCCAAGCGTTTGCGTGTTGTTTAAATGCACTCACATTTGTTGTCAATTTGACATCAGTTTCCAGGCTAAGTAAAGGAAAAAATTATCCATTTCCAACGATACTTTAAAAGTTAACAGTCATACAGCGCTAAACTCCTATCTCCTCACTTCCTTCTCCTCTTCCCCTCCTGTCCTTGCCTCCTGCAGTCTCCTATACTTCCTCTTCCTCCCCATCTCTCCTTTCTCTGCCAGTCAATATATATGGGGTCTACATTCTGCTGACATGTATCAGCAGAAACTACCTCCTTTGTCCTTGACCGCAGGACACACACTGCATGCACACACACACACACACACACACACACACACACACACACACACACACACACACACACACACACACGTCACACACACACACACACACACACACACACAGTGAGGATCGATAGCACCGGTGGCCATATTGGGGCCGCACTCCTTCCTATATTGAACGGGAGAGGAAGGAAGCGCAGGCGTCGCCCCATCGATCAGGCTGGCTGCATGGGGCTCGCAGCGTGCACGCGTATGTGCAGTGCACGTGAGGCCCATCAAATTCACATGGCCTCGCAGCCGGCTCTGTGCCACTGCCAACTAATGGAGGGCATGCAGAACACTAAACGTATAGGGACTGATATGACGGTCCAATCTAAAGGTGGTTACACATCGAGGACGTCTATTGTGAGATTAATTGGCGTTCAGCACTTGAACCGCGAAGAGATTTGGTGTAGACAGAAAATATGAATTTACCCAATCAGGACGGGAACCCCTTTCGGTGTTTTAAGCATTATGTTGAAAAATAGCAGAACTACCAGCTCACTACGAGCTTGTCTTTGAATATATATTCTTTCAGAGCGAATGTTTTTAACTCAAATTATATAGAAAGGATGCAATCCACAAATAAAGTGTCTGAACGTTTTGTAGACCCAGGAGCAGCTGTAGCTGAGTGGGTAGATCGGAAGGTTGCTGGTTGGACCCTCAGCTCGCCCAACATGTCTTTGGGCAAGACACTATACCCTTAACAGCTCCCCCTGTGTGATCATCTACTGTAAGCCAAATTCTGGCTGAATGCAGAAAAGTACTTTTCACTCCCCAAGTGACCAGTATAGCAGGGGTCTGCAACCTTTTTTAAATGAAGTGCCATGTTTGTATTTTCTAGATAGTCAGTGTGCCATATCAACATTAATTAATTTTAATGACACCACGTAAAAAGTCCGACATGTTTTGCTTGTCCACAAATATAAAGTTTTTCCTTATTTTTAAATATTTTCTTTCACGTTGTTATAATGATCATTATACTCGGGGCAATAACAGAGTTCAGTTTTAATGAATGTGGAATGCAGGATGTAATTTACACACAAATGTGAGGGATTTGACTCATTTTCTTAAATAGTTTATTTAAAACCAAAAATACTCTCTCACACACTTGCCAATGTGCCAGTGATCACCCTCCTTTGTGCCAATGTTGGCACTGGTGCCTAAGGTTGCCTACCCCTGCAGTATAGTATACATTTCACAGAATAACATAAGCAATACACTTCACGATCATCTGTGGTGATACTATTGGCTTTGCACTTGGATGAGTTTGATGCCATTGTAGATGTTCAGGGACAGTGTGATATACTGTATATGTGGCATTATCCATGTTCATGTTGTTTTGTGTTGTGATTATGTTGCTTAGTGATGTTGTTAGCTATAGCCATGTAGCTGTTATCCTGGCCCGGATATCAGGCGAACCAGCGTGATTGAGCATTGTATTTTGTAATAAACTTGGTATATCTTACTACGCCACTACAGCTAGAGAGGACCAGCCAGTGTTTGTTTATTTAGAGCGGCGGGAAAGAACTAGGACACTGAATTAGGCATTCCAACTCTGAAGGGAGGAAAAGGGTGAGACACCCTGTCCTCATGTGGGGCGCGCCATTGAGCAAGACTCTTAAACCACAATTACTGTAGCAGATACTAGGGGAGCTGTTCAGTACGCAGTAAAATACTCAGTGTTAAAGGTTAAAGGGTTTTACTGGACCTGGGGGCATTTACCCAGCAGATGGCTGCTCAAATGGCTCACATGAGTGCTCACGGGGGCTCTGCTTTGTGGAGCGTCTATACAAACACAATTGGCCCATGTTCGGGGAGGCAAGTTGGATGGAGAGCATGATAGTGTTGGGTGGGAGGAGGAGTATAGGTGTGGGGAGGGATTAATAGACCAATTATTAGTTTACAAACATTGGGACTGGGCGCACGGGTGTCTGTTTCATGTAATCAAATCCCAACAGATCTCCAAACCTGTTGTTTTGGGGAGCGCTGGTTTCAGTTCATTCAACGTCCTCTTGTGTGTTGGCTAGTGAGATACACCCTAGGAGACATTTATATTTCAAAGCGCAACAGTATTGTGCACAGAGAACAGCTGATATACAAGCTCACATCGTGTCGTGGATGCAACTGTTGTGAGCGTAGTGGTCTGCGTGCGCGACACCATCACGGGACGAAGCATAAATTATACTTGATGGTCTGCAGGTGCGCGTGCAGGTGTGGTTTTGAATTGTTATTATTGTTCACACACAACAGAAACCAATAGATTATATATTTCAAGAGTGAGAGATCACAATAAAAATCCTAATCATTCTTCCTCCACAGAAAGACAGCATCTTAAAGTTTGATGGAGCATTTTCTTTACACGTGAGTGCAGTTAGAACTTTTCTATTGCATCTTATGAGAGGTGGTGTTCTTGTGCTGCCGGCCTGCGCGCGCATTGCTGGTGCTTAAATCAGTGTGACGTCGTCTGTTAATGGCGTCTATTGGCAGAAAACATTTGCTTAGGTAACCCACAACAGCCAACCCATAAGAATTGTGGAAAGATGGACCCATTAAACAAACACTGAGGCTTCTGCTGTGTAGCCGTTAATAAAAACACAAATAAACAAATATATAATAGCCCGAGTGGTGAAATAAAAGTTCGGGGAGTCGGGTGGTTGTTATGGGATTGAGAGATGAAACGAGATAATGTTTCAACTTTCAAGATAATTGGAGGGTTGGGGCAGAAAATAATGAGGAAGACAGGCAGTGAAAAGCAGAGAGATCACAAGAATAATGAAGTGAGGTGTAAGATGGAGCACCCTTGTGCTTTACTGGATTGTGACACTCCAGCCTCTCCAGCTCGACCTTGAAGAGGCTAGCGCTAACCCTTCAATTAGAATAACATCAACTTCAAGTGCAATAACTCACATGGGCCTTACATTTCAAATTAAGCAAGTCATGCTAACCTTAGGGATATGCTAATACTGCATGTGTTTAAGTGGAAGGTGTTTTCCTCTTAAAATAACAAGCTAACCTGCATGTGTTAAAATTTGAGCTCCTTGTGATTGCAACACTAACACAGCTTTATACAGCCCGAAAAAAACCTGTAGCTATGCAAACTGAATCTGATATCAAGCCAACAGCTTGATATCCAGTCAGCTATCAGACAGAGACCACACACAGTATGATGTCTCGGTCAGGGGATCTTAGTATAATCTCCTGTCGATCAGATTATACTAAAATCCCCTGACCTGCCTCCACCAGTGGTGGAAAGCAACTAAGTACAATTTTGAGTATTTCTACTTCCCAATACACCTCGGATCCAAACATTGTACTTTTACTCCATTACATTTATTTGAAAACTTTAGTTACTAGTTACTTTGTAGGTTTTGATTATTGTGATTACAAAACATACATTAACCACTATAGTCGCGGTGCGACGCATTGCGAGCTTGTAGATCGACTATTTTCAAATTATTTTTCTACATTTGAAAACTTGAAATGGGACATTCTGCATTTTTGGATTTAATTTTGAATATTATTGCCAACAACCTTGACCTATACACAGTCAGCGATCAGATGTCTCCACTGACTGCTGTGAATAAATAGCAGAGCATTCAATACATGTCAACGCTCAACGTCCCGCAGAGGACGGACGGAGGGGACAGAGGACATCACTGTCTGGAGGACACATGTCCCCTTTAATCTGCCTATTACTGTCATTAGAACGCGCTGATGTCAGCACAACACACCTCTAACACACACACACGTAACTGGACACACGTGTAGAAGACAGTTAAGAACTTGAATGCAAATCACGCACGCACGCACTATACACTATAGGACACCCACAGGTGAGCCATTATCCTGGGCTGACATCAGCAAAAAAATGTCAAAGGGAGGCTGCTATATCATGGCCCTTTAGTTTAATACACAACCAGAATGCTGTTTAATGGGTCCGATATGCATGCATACAGATCCCTATAGTACACACTCACTCACGTGGATACGTAAACGAACGGACGCGCGCACGCACACACGCACACACGCACACACACACACACACACACACACACACACACACACACACACACACACGCATTATGCAAATGTGTGCAAACACACATGCAGCTATGAAGCTGAATTCATGAATTATGGAATGGTGCTGCTGGAGCCTTCAGACATTCATTGATTTTATTACATGGCTTGGTTGAATGCTTGATTCTGATTGGTCAATCGCCAAATTCATCGGTCTGTTATTTCTGGATAATGACCACTCCTATGTGCCTAATCAAACCTTTACTGCTGTTTTCAACATGACAGCCATGTAAACACACCGAAACACACACACAGTGTCGTTTACAGCAAAACATTGCTCTCAAAAATGGACCCCTTGGCCAGCAGGTGCCCCTGACTGGTCGTTAATATATAAATCACCTTCAGGCTGATTAACCACCTCCGCTGTCATGTCTGTGGTTAATCTATAAACAATGACCACTCAGCCATACATCATCCCTTACATAAAAGACATATACATATAGAGACAGAGATTATTTACTCCTATCTTTTGTAGATCTATATGTTGATTAATCAGATGAGATGGATGTGGGTGAACATACAGATGGCCGGGTTGCATGTTCTCTCACTCTGTCTGTCTGTCTGTCTGTCTGTGTGTGTGTGTGTGTGTGTGTGTGTGTGTGTGTGTGTGTGTGTGTGTGTGTGTGTGTGTGTGTTCATTCAAAATATACACGTGCACGTGTGTGTGTGTGAGAGAGAGAGAGAGAGAGAGAGAGAGAGAGAGACCTCTACTACTCACAGGGTAAAGTTCTCCTTGGGATAGCAGCGGTTCCTCAGTAGCCCCGCCCACAGCTGCACGCCGATGATGCCGAAGATGAAGAAGACGAAGAAGCAGAGCAGCAGCACGTTGCCCAGCATGGGCAGAGTGTCCAGGAGCAGGTTGACCAGGATGCGCATGCCTGCACACACACACACACACACACACACACACACACACACACACACACACACACACACACACACACACACACACACACACACACACACACACACACACACACACACACACACACACACACACACACACACACGAGTTAATATAGCTTCAGAATCACAAAAACAGTCTAATCACTCTAACCCAATAAACAGACTATATGAAAATCTATTTACCACGTATAGCATTGCTACACGTTGTGAGCTTGTAGATCTATTTAAAAAAATATATATATTTTGAAAATTTTGCGATGTCATGGCACCATTATTTTCAGATGCAGGTCCAAAACCACTGCACCAGCAAACCACTGCACCAGGATATGCATGCCTGGAAGCACACACACACACACACAGTTAACACAGGAGAGTCAAACTGGCATCCGGTCGGGAGGTAGCACATCGTCATTATCTCCCCATTCATTTGTCTGTCTGTGCACGCATATACGTGTATAGTGTGCGTATAGTGTGCGTGCATGCGTGCGTGCGTGCAGCTATAGTTTTCTATACTACTGGTCCGACCAGTGTCATATTTCTTGTGCCTGCTGGCAGCGGGCCAACCACCTCAATCCCCGGATATTTGTCTAATCGGCCGACAAACAACATGTCACTGTTGCGCAGAGCAATCATCCCTCCAGTCTATGGGATGCGTGTCCTGCTCGGGCTATGGATCAGTAGCCGTAACTAGTAATGGATGGCTGGCTGTCTTGTCTGGGCCAACATGCCTCCACCCCCCGCCGCTCCGCCCCCACCTCCCCTCTCAGGGGAGGCGGATGAGACGCGAGCCTGCGTGTCAAGCATGCCATGAGCCGTGTTAACCTGAAGCCAGAGCCAGATTCAAACTCGGAACCATCTGTGGGATTTTCCATTGACTGGTGTCGCAGAGGGACTCAGTCAAAGAACTGCAGAATGAGCCTCCTTAAAATACCTTGTTGTCTCCACCAGGCCGAAGGCATGTGGAGAGAGTATGTTTTGCACTCCGTCTGTGTGTGTGCGTCTGTGTGTGTGTGTGTGTGTGTGTGTGTGTGTGTGTGTGTGTGTGTGTGCTTGCGTGCATCCGTCCGTCCGTCCATCCGTCTGCCTGCCTCATTCCCTGCTATTTTTAACTATGGAACTTATATCATGAATGCACCGTATGTATTTCACACAGCCCATGTTGATATCTGAGCTGTTTTTCCGGTTTCTTTCTCCACCTCTTACGATGACTGAGCTACGACAAATAATTTCATCCACAGTTTTACTTACACTTGTAAATCTGTGATGAGCTGTTCTGCCTGTGGCGGAAACAAAAGATGCTTGCTAATGGCTATTTCCTGTGATTTTTTTGGGGGGATTGTCATTGAACAGGGATGGGACAGATCTGTCCAATAAGGCTAAAACGTTTAAATTGAGCGACCGTCTGATGGTCAAGCCTCTGACTACATTAAATGCAAGATTACATATTTTAATTGTAACCTTTTATACATGAGTAAAGTCAACATTGTAGCAGCAAAACGATAAAGAATAGCAACAATAGTAGGACAATCATTGTTGTGTTCTGCTCCTGTCTCCCTTCTCGTCTGGACCAACCATTCACCTCCAGTAGACGCCAGTCAGGTGGGTGTAGGTGCAGTTGTAGACAGAAGCCCACCAGTACGTTTCTTCTAATTTAGGTGATAGAGATATGGAATCTTTTGCTCTGGTTTGGGCCCTCCAATGCATTGGGGTGTATGATAGATCAAGGGCGTTGTGTTTGGTGGTGTACATTGATGCCCCTGCTCTGCCTGCCTTGCTTGTCTGTGAACGGGTACCTTGTAAGCAGAGCAGGGAGGCTCGTTGACTAGATTGGGAACATCTGGTACCTGGTGATTTCCTATAGGTGTTATAATCTGTCTCTCAGACACCTTGGTTTGTGTTTGCCTTCTGGTATCTACACTGCACCACATCATGGTATCATTCTGGTATCTACACTGCACCACATCATGGTATCATTCTGGTATCTACACTGCACCACATCATGGTATCATTCTGGTATCTACACTGCACCACATCATGGTATCATTCTGGTATCTACACTGCACCACATCATGGTATCATTCTGGTATCTACACTGCACCACATCATGGTATCATTCTGGTATCTACACTGCACCACATCATGGTATCATTCTGGTATCTACACTGCACTACATCATGGTATCATTCTGGTATCTACACTGCACCACATCACACCCGTGTGAAGTGACGGGCGCATCATACATCATACATCATACATCATCTCATTCCAGCCAATCATATTTTGCGTCCACAATTTGGACACAAAATGTTTGGACGCTGGCCATTCATTGTCAATGGCATTCAATGTTTGTGTTTACACTCTAGTTGTTTTACACAAACACTCAAAACTAGTCAGGTGGTGGTAGCAAAGCAATGTTTGTGTTCACACAAACCCTCAAAGCTGGACAATTTAGTTTAAAATAAAAACATTTTTGCTAGAATTTTTGTGGGCTCTCTTTTTCTTTCTTTCGCAAGCACGCACGCACGCAAGCATGCACTCACGCACGCACGCACACACACACACACACACACACACACACACACGTCGCCATATTGTATGATATGAGATGACAGTGACAGCTGTGTCTGCCCTCAGATACATTGTTAATTTCCACCACAATCAATAAATAAATACCACCGCAACCCTGTGTTGAGAGTGAGTGAAGCTGAGCAGCCTTAGAAAGGTAAACATGAAGCAGAAGAAGGAGTCCATATATACTGTATACTGCTACCACAGCATCGCACACAGATCAGGAGGAATAACACCAAGAAGGGAAACAGGTGGGCAGCAGGAAGGAGAGAGAGAGGGGAAAGAAATGAAGACAGTGATGGAGGAGTGAGAGGATAAACAGAGGGGGATAGAGTGTGTATTCTTTGTGAGATCTTCCAAGGTGAACGCTGGCATACAGTGCACAGTAAATACAGCACTACCACATTGAGGTATATTCCGCTTCACTTAGTGAATAAAACATTAGTCTGACCTGTCTGTGTGCGTGGTATATAGAATGTTAATGAAATGCAACACGACTGTGGTGGTTTTAATTGTGTAGCAAATCTGTCTGATGACTAAAAGCATTAATGTCTCCCCTGACCCAGAGGGAATTCCCCATTTAGGCTATAGTGGATATTTGGATAAGATGTCAGCTTTTGTCGACGGGGGTCAAAATCGAGGGCATTACAGTTGGTCTACCAGCTGTTCTGTTGAGAAATGCAGATCTTGTGGTCAGATAGAAATGCAGATATTGTGGTCAGATAGAAATGCAGATATTGTGGTCAGATAGGAGCATGCAAGGCATAAATAGTGCAACAGTATAAATGTTGGCGCTTGTGGGTTCAAATCCCGTGTAGGATGTGACATTTGCGAATTGCAACTTTTAAGATCTACAGTATACATTTCACATGCCCAAAATGACTTTATAGAGCTTGAACAGTGTTTAACCTCACCAGAACCACGCAGAATGAGTGAAATACACAAACGCACTCACGCACGCAAGCAGGCACGCACGGCTGCCATTCTCATAAGCATAATGCTGTAGCATATAGTCAGGACACAGGGGTCTCCAATCTCATGAACATAATGCTGTACTAGTATATAGTCAGGACACAGGGGTTTCCAATCTCATGAACATAATGCTGTACTAGTATATAGTCAGGACACAGGGGTCTCCAATCTCATGAACATAATGCTGTACTAGTATATAGTCAGGACACAGGGGTCTCCAGTCTCATGAACATAATGCTGTACTAGTATATAGTCAGGACACAGGGGTCTCCAGTCTCATGAACATAATGCTGTACTAGTATATAGTCAGGACACAGGGGTCTCCAATCTCATGAACATAATGCTGTACTAGTATATAGTCAGGACACAGGGGTCTCCAGTCTCATGAACATAAAGCTGTAGTATATATCAGGACTCAGGGGTCTCCAGTCTCATGAACATAATGCTGTAGTATATATCAGGACACAGGGGTCTCCAGTCTCATGAACATGATGCTGTAGTATATATCAGGACACAGGGGTCTCCAGTCTCATGAACATGATGCTGTAGTAGTCAGGCACAGGGGTCTCCAGTCTCATGAACATGATGCTGTAGTATATAGTCAGGACACAGGGGTCTCCAATCTCATGAACATAATGCTGTAGTATATATCAGGACACAGGGGTCTCCAGTCTCATGAACATGATGCTGTAGTATATATCAGGACACAGGGGTCTCCAGTCTCATGAACATAAAGCTGTATATATATCAGGACACAGGGGTCTCCAGTCTCATGAACATGATGCTGTAGTAGTCAGGCACAGGGGTCTCCAGTCTCATGAACATGATGCTGTAGTATATATCAGGACACAGGGGTCTCCAGTCTCATGAACATAATGCTGTAGTATATATCAGGACACAGGGGTCTCCAGTCTCATGAACATAATGCTGTAGTATATATCAGGACACAGGGGTCTCCAGTCTCATGAACATGATGCTGTAGTATATATCAGGACACAGGGGTCTCCAGTCTCATGAACATGATGCTGTAGTATATATCAGGACACAGGGGTCTCCAGTCTCATGAACATAATGCTGTAGTATATATCAGGACACAGGGGTCTCCAGTCTCATGAACATAATGCTGTAGTATATATCAGGACACAGGGGTCTCCAGTCTCATGAACATGATGCTGTATATATATCAGGACACAGGGGTCTCCAGTCTCATGAACATAATGCTGTATAGTATATACAGGGGTCTCCAGTCTCATGAACATGATGCTGTAGTATATATCAGGACACAGGGGTCTCCAGTCTCATGAACATAATGCTGTATAGTATATACAGGGGTCTCCAGTCTCATGAACATGATGCTGTAGTATATATCAGGACACAGGGGTCTCCAGTCTCATGAACATAATGCTGTATAGTATATACAGGGGTCTCCAGTCTCATGAACATAAAGCTGTATAGTATATAGTATATACAGGGGTCTCCAGCGAGATTGGATGGAATCTGATTACAGGAAGGCAAAAGTGTCCCCTTGTCGGAGGATAATGACCTCATCCCCCGTGGGAAGGCCCGTCCCACGGTGATGACATACTGGGATGTGATTAGTGGAAGATAATGACACATGATTGGGCGAGATAGAGATAGAGATAGAGAGAGAGAGAGACCGACTGACGAGATCAAAGAAAGAACCACGCACTGGGACACCTGGGAGTGTGTGTGTGTGTGTGTGTGTGTGTGTGTGTGTGTGTGTGTGTGTGTGTGCGTGCGTGCGTGCGTGTGTGCATTTGTCTCTGTGTGTAGTTGCGTGTGGCTTGTGTGTTTGTAGGTAGCACACTGATAGAGATAGAGAGAGACCGACTGACGAGATCAAAGAAAGAACCACGCACTGGGACACCTGGGAGTGTGTGTGTGTGTGTGTGTGTGTGTGTGTGTGTGTGTGTGTGTGTGTGTGTGTGTGTGTGTGTGTGTGTGTGTGTGTGTGTGTGTGTGTGTGTGTGTGTGTGTGTGTGTGTGTGTGTGTGTGTGTGTGTGTGTGTGTGTGTGTGTGCGTGCGTGCGTGCGTGCGTGCGTGCGTGCGTGCATGCGTGCGTGCGTGCGTGCGTGCGTGCGTTTGTCTCTGTGTGTAGTTGCGTGTGGCTTGTGTGTTTGTAGGTGGCACACTGCATGGGTTTAAAGCATAAAGACATTTCAGCAGGAGGTTAATGCTTCACAATTACTACAACATTACAGTATGGACACTGCTGAGAGGATGACTGACAGGGGGAGAGAGAGAGAGAGAGAGAGAGAGAGAGAGAGAGAGAGAGAGAGAGAGAGAGATAGAGAGGAGAGAGAGAGACAGACAGACAGACGTGGCAAAATACAAAGAAATTTAATGTTCACACTTTTAGAGCAGTCTTAATGAGGACATACCGTAATATTAGATGCAAAGAAATGTGTGTAAATTTGACTAATAAGACCAGCGAGTCTATGCACATTGCGGTGGACGAATTAAATCCTTTGTCCAACCGTTTTGTTGCAGGCTACAGCCTGGTTATTAAAGATTATCTGCCCGTGTGTCTCTCTATCTGCTTGTAGCTAATGTGTTTGCTGTGTCGTCGTGTGATGCAGAGCGGTTGTGTTGCTGATTGTCTCGGGTGGCGGCCGGAGGCTGCAGTCTAAATGTGCTTGTTCCCCCTGGGTTAGGGTGGAGGGGGGGCTTCGTCATTAGAACACCACACTCCCATTAGGACTAATTGGGTGGACAGACGGAGAGATGGATGGTATGGAGGAGGAAGAGGAGAGAGGGAGGAAGGAGACGAGTCCCATGGGGATGGAAGAAAGAAAGAAAGAAATAAGCCAACAAACACAAGATGAAAGGAACAGTCTCGCTCGCGCGCGCGCACACACACACACACACACACACACACACACACACACACACACACACACACACACACACACACACACACACACACACACACACACACACACACACACACACACACACACACACACACACACACACACACACACACACACACACACACACAGTGTATCACCAAGTGATCAATTCCGAACTCACACACACACAAACCTGCACACCAAACTACTTTATACCATATAATTCAATTAACATCTATATTTAATGAGCTCTACTACTAGTACTAGTGCACAGGCTGTTTTAAATATTGATAGGTTAGGTTTACAGCGTCATTATCTTCACCTAAAAGGCAAATTATGGCAATTAAGGAGAGAAGATTTAACGCGTCTGTAGGATGCATTTGTAGCAAAGCGTCTCAGAGCCTCTGGCTGAAGAAAGCTAATATCTTCCCCGACCTAGCGGGGAAGATATTAGCTATTAGGAGGAGGTTTGGCGAGAGGGGCCCTCGCCAAACCTCCTCCTAATATCTAATATCTAATATCTTATGGTTAAGGTGTCTTCAGTGTCTCTTCCCGACGGGAACGTTTTGAATCCCAGGCGTTACACATTCAATCAATTAGAAATGTATGAGATTGAACAGGGTTCAGTTCATTATGTGATGGGATACACACACCGTCAGAGGTTCATTTACACTATTAGAGTTCCATCAACCTCCAAGGATGATGTGTAACCTTTGCTCTCACCCACAGGGAGATGGGGTAGAATCATTTAAAATGCCTGTGATTCTGAGGTACCGTACAGTGTATATATGAGAGAGAGAGAGAGAGAGAGAGAGAGAGAGAGAGAGAGAGAGAGAGAGAGTTGGGGGGGGGGGGGCACGGGGATGGAGCAATCAAGCCAGTCTCACGCTCAAACACATACGGTCACATAAGCAGACACTGTATCCCGTATACATGCTCAACATCTCTCACAGCTTTCTCTCTCTGTCTGTAGAAATGTTCTCCAATCACCAGCATATAATGGACAAAAGTGTTACAAAGTAACGCGCTACTGTAACGGATCTACTTTTAGCTTAAAAAAAAATCCAATCATAGACACAGTTGTTGTCTTATGGGAAAAACACACAAGCACGGCAAAACGCCAACCACCCACACACACAGGGCCACCATGCAGAAATTGTGTAATGCACAATTATTTTAAAATGTACTTGCAAACTGTGCTTTGTAGACACACTTGTGTGTGATATATACTGTACAAACGGTACACTCCAGCTCTCTCTATCTTTGTCTCAGAATCACAGGCATTTTAAATGATTCTACCCCATCGCCCTGTGGGTGAGAGCAAAGTGTACACATCATCCTTATTCCTTGGAGGTTGTATAACTCTAATAGTGTAAAAATGAACCTGATAAACTCCAGTAGTGTGAGGCGAGTTTAAGGGACAGTTTCCACATCAGCAAGGCTGTCAGGCTGCTGAACAGGCACTGAGCCCAGTCACCATGTCAATCATAATATAAGCTCCCGTTACACTGGCACTATCGCTATAGTATATGACGTGAATATTCTCCATTCCAGCACAACTCATACATATTTGATAGCTGATGCTATGGGATGTCTCTTACTTGCAGAGACATGAAAAAAAGAGACAGAGGTAAGTAAGTAGCCTTGGGAAGGAATGGTTTCCGAGCCATATGGCCCATAGGAGCTTATCTCCTGTTTCTGTAGCGTGAAGCAGCTTGATGTGCAAGTACGCCTCCTGGAAATGACACTAGTATGTTGCAGAGACCAACCCTGCAGTCCTTCACCCTTGATGCTGAGTGCCAGGCCTCCCAATCTCCAGGCAGACACTAAACAAGGCCACTGAGACTGATGTACTATACTTTGTGTTTCATACTATTATATTTTATATTGCTTTGTCTTCCCCCCAAAGTGTTATTATTATTTTGACAGTACAAAATGTAATTCAATCCACTCATTTACCCATGTAAACTTGGGATGTGACAAGTAAAGAGAATTTGAAGTTGATGTTGATGTTGCTGGCACAGATTTGCTCTGGGGCATCATGGGAGCATACACGCACCGTCAATTACAATGCAATATTAAAGTGCAATAAATGGTTTTCATCTCGAAGAGAGAGTCTGACTGAATATCATGAATCAAAAACACAGTGGAAGAAACACCGTTTCCAGGTTTTGTTGAGGTTGTTGGGATGTATTTTAAACTCTACCAAGCAGGAAGCCAAATCAAATGTCCAAATGTAATTTGTGTCACTGTCAAAAATCACAAAGCAGCAGTCTCCCAGTGTGAATCTTACTATTGGCATGGGAAAACATACGTTTACATTGCCAAAACAAAAGTGGACAGACGCACACGCACACGCGCACGCGCACACACACACACACACACACACACACACACACACACACACACACACACACACACACACACGCGCACACACGCACACGCACACGCACACATACACACACAATAACCATTTCTTAGCAGCTATAATGTTTTGTTTTGTTATTAAATCTGTTATATACAGCAGCTCCTGTACGGCCATATTGACTGGCCTGCCCCGTCATCTTATAGGCTCATTCATCTGTGCTCTTTTATCTCCACCGTTACTCTGGTGAATCAGTGCAGACTAAATATGCTCTTACTTCTGTAAAACATGGTGGAACGTGCTGTCTGAGGTCACTAAAATGGTATCCGTCCCCACTGAATTAATCATAATATGCAGGGCTTTTATGTATTTTCCCATCTGTGCTTGTACTGTTTTGCAAAAGGATTCAAAAGCCTCTCTCGGTGAGAGAGTGATGTACCAGACAGATTCAATATGTTTGTGCCTTGTTCACCAAAGATATCTGACCTGTTTGTGCTTTCTGTCATCATGTAGAGGTTTGCACAATTACAGTTACAATGTCAAGGACAAGGACAACCAGCTTGATATTAACTTGACAACGGACCCCCATTTGATACCATTTTCATCTCAGTGTTAATTTACATAGGTTGTGCATTACCCATTCACACACACACATACACCAATGGTGTTGGAAACCATGCAAGGCACCAACCAGCACATCAAGAGCAATTAGGGGTATTTTGCCCAAGGACACTTCGACACTAACTCTGGGGGAGCCCGTGGGTTCGAACTGGCAACCTTGCGGTTACCATCCGGCCACTCTACCCCTGAACCACCGCCGCACAGTCAGATGCATGCACACGCACACGCACACGCACACGCACACACACACACACACACACACACACACACACACACACACACACACACACACACACACACACACACACACACACACACACACACACACACACACACACACACATACAGGATCTACTCACTGGGTACTCTGTTGATGGCTTTCAGAGGTCGCAGGACGCGGACTGTCCTGATTGCTGATAAGTTGATATTCTGAAGGTCTAATGAATACTCCACCATCCTGGAATGAGAGAGGGGGGGGGGTAAATAAATGTTTGATTCAATTAAAAGAAGAAAACAGACAATTGACTCAAAACATACAGTACATTGGAGCCATAGGTCCTGCATGCCCAGAACGCCGACACGACAGTCACTCATTTGCTGACCAACATGACTGCCATTATCTATCTTCAGCTTCTACACTGGAGGGTCAAAGAAGGCCATGAGACGTTCTTACCAATAAAGTACAGGTTGGATAGGGTTATGTGGTGTAACATTACGTCTATAGTCTAGCCGATACTGAGACATAAAGTCAATGCAGAATTGCCACCCAGAGTACAAATATTAGTCTGGCTTTGCTACAGTGAAATGTAAATATATGCTTCACTAACTGTGATGAAATAAGAGTAGCTGGGTCATGCTGGAATGAAGTGATAATGCAGTGATGCAGAGAATCGAGACAGATAAGGGCTGGCTCCTGCTACAGTTTCATACGGTTGTTTGGCTGTGTGAAATGCTGCAGATAGCACTTTATTTCTTGCGAATCCTTTCTAACCTGGGTGAGAAGTGACAAACTGAGTCCCCCAGGCGTCTAGCAGCGGTTCCCAATTTTTTTTAGCTCGTGACCCAAAAGAGAAGTTTCGAAAATAGCCAATCTACAAGCCGTCAACACGTCACATTTTGTCTACTTCTTAAAAGTTTTTTTCCCCCTCTAATTAATAGATTTTTCTTTTTTTTAGGTCCTAGGCTTCGATTCCCACTTCGGACACTGGGGGGCGTGTTCTCTCCTCCGTGTCATCAATACCAAATTACCAATACCCTAGGTGGGGTACCATTTCACCAATGGTTTGCCCAGAATAAGGAGTTGGAGTTAAAATGACGTATGCAGTTTACTTTTTCAGATGTACAGTACGGTACTCACAGTAGATGGAGAGCAAAGGGAGTAGTTTGTTTGTTCACAGTATGTTATTTAGATTAGACGGATGCTAGGTTTGATGCCTCCTACTGTAGGTACTTTATTTAGATTAGACAGATGCTAGGTTTGATGCCTCCTACTGTAGATTAGACAGATGCTAGGTTTGATGCCTCCTACTGTAGATTAGACAGATGCTAGGTTTGATGCCTCCTACTGTAGATTAGACAGATGCTAGGTTTGATGCCTCCTACTGTAGATTAGACAGATGCTAGGTTTGATGCCTCCTACTGTAGATTAGACAGATGCTAGGTTTGATGCCTCCTACTGTAGATTAGACAGATGCTAGGTTTGATGCCTCCTACTGTAGATTAGACAGATGCTAGGTTTGATGCCTCCTACTGTAGATTAGACAGATGCTAGGTTTGATGCCTCCTACTGTAGATTAGACAGATGCTAGGTTTGATGCCTCCTACTGTAGATTAGACAGATGCTAGGTTTGATGCCTCCTACTGTAGATTAGACAGATGCTAGGTTTGAGGCCTCCTACTGTAGATTAGACAGATGCTAGGTTTGAGGCCTCCTACTGTAGATTAGACAGATACTAGGTTTGATGCCTCCTACTGTAGATTAGACAGATGCTAGGTTTGATGCCTCCTACTGTAGATTAGACAGATGCTAGGTTTGAGGCCTCCTACTGTAGATTAGACAGATGCTAGGTTTGATGCCTCCTACTGTAGATTAGACAGATGCTAGGTTTGATGCCTCCTACTGTAGATTAGACAGATGCTAGGTTTGAGGCCTCCTACTGTAGATTAGACAGATGCTAGGTTTGATGCCTCCTACTGTAGATTAGACAGATACTAGGTTTGATGCCTCCTACTGTAGATTAGACAGATGCTAGGTTTGATGCCTCCTACTGTAGATTAGACAGATGCTAGGTTTGAGGCCTCCTACTGTAGATTAGACAGATGCTAGGTTTGATGCCTCCTACTGTAGATTAGACAGATGCTAGGTTTGATGCCTCCTACTGTAGATTAGACAGATGCTAGGTTTGAGGCCTCCTACTGTAGATTAGACAGATGCTAGGTTTGATGCCTCCTACTGTAGATTAGACAGATGCTAGGTTTGATGCCTCCTACTGTAGGTATTATTTAGATTAGACAGATGCTAGGTTTGATGCCTCCTACTGTAGATTAGACAGATGCTAGGTTTGATGCCTCCTACTGTAGGTATTATTTAGATTAGACAGATGCTAGGTTTGATGCCTCCTACTGTAGGTACTTTGTAGTCTGTTGACTATTCGTGCTGTTTACGGTGATCATGCACTTTTTTAAGTCGTTCTTTCTAAAATGCTTAAGTGCCTATACCTTCTAAATTGTAAACAGTGAAAAAGCATCAAAGGGGAATGAGAGTATACGCTGGAGGAGAAAAAAGGCAGGAGAGGCCATTCTACAGGCCTAGTAAAGTGTTGAAAAGAGCTCACATAGCTTCAGGGTATTGTTTGGCATTTGTTAGCTAGGTGTTTGTTAGCTACACCTGTGCTGCAGATAGCCTACGGTTCAGTTATAGCAGTTCAACAGCACATCATTCTAATTCATTAGGATGGCCAGATTAGCGTCACTTGTCAAGTGAATGAGAAATTAAAGCACTCGAGATTCAAGCTTAATTTCATCGTTATCTTGTGTACGAGTACACATAAGAGCAACATTAGTTGTCTGTGCCACGACGACAATTCAGATCGGCCTGTTATATATTTGGACAATAAAAAAGTACACGAACCCGTGGACTTAGTGCCCTTTAGCGATATTGACGTCATACTTCGGTCTCTCAAGACAGACTCAGCGCTCCGCAGCTGAATATGTCAGTATCTCCCATTTACAACGTGTAGAGTTATTATTAGGAATGCAAACATAGTAGCACCACCGGAAGAGGAGGGCTGAAGGAGAGTGAACATCAACCAAAAAAAGTGGAGATCTTTTGAATTTGGCACCCGTGTCGGGGTGCCAAATTCAAAGGTTCTCCCCCCCTTTTATGGTCGATGAGTTTCCAGATTGCCTCTCATATAATTCAGGTAATTGTCGGAAGAGTTTTGCTGGTCTATGAACACAAGATACATCCACAGTTTTCTATGAATCTAAGATAATTGATTGGTCAGTAGGCAGATTGCTAGGTGCTATTAGGAAAAAAAGTGAGCAGTGGAACTATACTACAATTTACAATTTAGGCATTTAGCAGACGCTCTTAATCCAGAGCGATTTACATTAAGCAAGAACAAAAAAGCATGGGAATACATCACATAAAAACATTTATCATGAAACATGCGTAAGCTAAGAAAGTACTGTAATTGTTATACTGTACTGAACTCCTGTATTTGTGCTGAAAAAGACTGGTGTTACACTAAAAACCTAGCTTCCCATCATGCACCTGTGCAGTGTGAAGCTCAACAGCGCCACTTTGAAAGCTTTGTGTGTCCCTATGTCTGTCTGTCTGTTTAGGGTACCAACAGGTGAGAAAGTGGCGCTGTTGCAATGGTCAAGAGGTGCATGCACGTCGCACGGCCACAAATTTCAACGGGTGCCGGATCCAAAAAAGTAACTATAAGAAAGGAGAGACGAGATCTGAACACCGTGGAGAGACAATACAACGTCTCCCTGTCACGTTGTGTTCTCTTTCCACTCTGTTGTCAATACATGCACATCCACCCGGTTGGCACACCTGGCTCACGTCACCAATGTTTTGAGCCGTCTGAATGAGTTGAACACGAGCTTTCAAGGAGACTACTGTACTTCCCCAAAAAAGTGGAAGACGCACAGGGGAACACCAGAGAGAGCTCTACTCCACTCATTTCATCCCCCCAGATTCGCCACAAACAACGGGATGCATTAATTCTACTATTATGCCACCAACATGTGGAATGCCCTACCAACAATCAAAAATAATAATAATAATAATAATAATAAAATGTGGAATGCAATCTATATGTAAAGCGCTTTGGATAAAAGGGCTATGTAAATGCAACATTTACCATCTTAATTCTTCAGAGAAACATTCTCGGAGGCTAGTGCATACAGTAAATATGTTGTTTTGTTCTCTCTGCAATAGTACTTATTTGTTTTGAAATTCAAGAGAACGCATAGATATGCCGGGTCCTAGACTCCAAAAAAGGTTGTCCTCAGGACTGCTCAAAATATTCAGGCGTTCCAATAAAACTCAATCAAATTGAGAGAACAGAGAGAAGAAAGAATTGCCTATGGCTCCAGGCCTTCAACTCCATGTCACGCCCGTTTGAACAATTTGTTATGATGTCATATGAAGTGAAACAAAATGCAGGTTGGCTGTCAGGCTGAAGAAAGACAATAGGAGGATGTGAGTCTGACAGTATGCACACACGTGCACTCACAAACACAAAGAAAAGTGTATTTTTTTCCATGTGATCGATTTTTGAGAGGGAGAGAGTTATGAAGAGGGCTCACTACACATTATAAATAGCCTCCTCTCTCCATCTCTGTATTCTATGTGTCAGTTCTCTTTAATCACTGACCAGTTCACCTCATTTGGCCTTATTGATGTTTTCAAACCTAATAATCTCTGTGGTTCACTTAAAGACTGTGCATGACTGACAGACAAACAGAAAGACAGTGCTACTGTGGAGGATACTTGACGGACGGACGGACATATATACAGTATACAGTATAATGAGTACCGGTATATCTTTCCAATCGCATCTCCTGTTTCAGTCAAATGTTGTATGGGGATGTCATCTGGAGAGTGGAGGTGTATTATGCGATATGTATACATTATCCATAATTGATAATGATGATGATAATTATGATGATGATAATGTATTGGTGTTATTGCTAATGGCCCATAATGATGTGCACTTTACTTTTCCAATTCTCTTGTTTTGGATCCCAGGGCGTGAACACTAGCTGGCAGGCTTACAAAGGATGTCTGCCTGCGTGTCTAAAGATCATTTCACATCTTAGATCTTGGTGGTGATAAGGATTTGACACATATCATGTGATGGGACTCCCCTGCTTCAGACATTGAAACAACAGGGCTCTCCTGTCTCATGTGACTCACATGTTGACAAGGATGTACTGTATTGATCTTGAGAGTGAAAAATGAAACCACATGGTTTCATTGTACGGTCTCAAGAGTTACATTATTGTCTGTGTTACTTAATTTACAAGAAGAATTAGAAAAAGTAGAAGAATTGTTCTTTTGGTCAACGTTTGCCTGTTACCAACATCAATACAGCATGGACTTGTGGACAAAATCTTATCCAACGATAACAACAAAATATAAGTTTTGTGTCTGAGAGGCCAAATCTCATCGAATGGTGGTCTGTGGCTCACTGGCTCAAATACCAAATAAATAATGGACTTTGATATGAAAAGGGGTGAAAACCACTGAGCTCGGTATGCAACTTCAGCAGATGGCCACTTGCTGGGGGGGTAACTACCTGTCAGTGGGGAGTGTTGGCTGATGAATGAATATCAACATCCTAATACATCCTAATACAGGGGGGTCAAATTGTGACAGACAATTCCACCTGTCAAAATATGACCCCAAAATATAGACACTCATGGCCCTATATCATCCTTCCTGAGGAGTGAACTACCTGTCAGTGGGGAGTGTTGGCTGGGAGGAGGAGTAGGACTAACTAGGCCCTATACTGTACGTATCACCTGGCTCAGGGTGCTTCTAGCAAGGTCCGTCTGCCTTGTTTTAAATGTGACAACCTACAATGTTGTTGGGAGTGAGAACAGTACTTTCCAGCGGGAATGTTGAAAAGCCAAATGGCCAATGGGTGACGTGGCAGGTGCTTTTGCACCAACTCGTTACTATAATACGACCTGGAATTATAAAGTATCCATGGGACTCTGAGTGGACCCGTTATAAAGTGGTGGTTTTTAAGATTAGACTAATCAAAAAGACAGATTCCTCCCACTTCTCTTCAGATCGCCTTAATCATTCTTAGACATATTTTATAGTCTCCCCAACGCTTTCATCAGGGTGCTGCACTGATGCTTCATCTGTCTCAGCATTTTGCAATTTCCCTCACAGCAGTCGGTTTAGCAAAAATATGCTTCTTAAGTGTGCAGATAATATATAGTAGCTAACTGAGCCACTCGCTGTGCACAGTAAAATCCTCAGTGTTAATTCATAATTAAACACTAAACTTAAATGCTGAAATCCAATCCATTCATGTCCTACACAGAAGTCAAACCAGGGTATCCTACATGGGAGACCAAATTCCTACCACTCCTCCAAGACAGAACATACACTTGCCCAGGAGAAATATTATGCTTCAAGCAGTACTAGTGGAAAAAGTAGGTGCCCTATAACACCATTAGTATCTTAAAACTAGAAGAGTAGAGAGACCATGATCTCCTAGCACTGTGACTGCAAGATGGTTTCAAATACAAATTTATAAAATGCAGACATGCCTGTGTTAGGCCAGTCAATCTAAACTAAAAAGGGGTGTGACCCAAAAGAAATTGCAATAGTAATCGTTCAAGCTTTTTTATGATCCCAATTGGTGTCATCCAAATAACATATTCAAATTTGTAAATTAAATAATTAGTGGATCATTGTAAATGCAGGGGTTGAAAGATGGGTACATTTTCATTATGCTTTAAGTAGCATGTGACGTGTCAAACCTAAGGGGTTTTCATGATTCTGAATCCATTGCAAGCATTAGTTTTGCACAAAAACACTCCTTGGGCTAACGGCCATAGCCATCATCTCAAATGTGATGAGGTCATCACATTTGGCACGGGGCTATGGCCCGGGGATGTGCAGTGCCAAGTTGAAATTTGGTCGGAGGGGCGGTCGCCCAGAGAACCTAAAAACGGCCATTGTCCATATCTGTCTGTCTGCGGGTCCCCCAGGGGTCTATGCCTTTTTTCCCTCTAGCCCAGAAAAAGTTCCTGCTATATCTGCTATTTCTCCCCAGAATATGGGGCTGCTATAGACGAATCCACAGAGAGGTGCCCTGGGCGCGGCCATTACTGAGGTGTACCATTAACTGCTCCATGGATTAGTAGCAAATCAGTTAATGGCACACCTCAGTAATGCGCATGCCTAGGGCACCCCTCTGTGGATTTGTGTAAGATTCATGGTTAAATTACATTTGAGGAGTCGGAAAGGCTAGACAAAGTTATACAGTAATTAAATGCAGTCCATTTACCATACTGTGAAGCACATACTCAAGCGCTATAAGTTACGTTGTAGATTTCGATAATTTTGATAATTGTTACAAAACACATTAACCACTTCAGCCATACAGTATATAGGCCTAAATTTCAGCCATTTGAAAATAGCAGATCTACAAGCTCACAATGTGTCATATGGTGAGCTTTATAGATCTGCTATTTTCAAAGGATTTTGAACTTGAATGAGTAGGCTACTTTTACTTTTGGTAGGCCTACTTTAAGTACATTTTGATGTAAATATGTTGCCAATACTCTTACAGAGTGTTTCTGCATTGAGGCATTGATACTTTTTTTATTTTTATATATATATTTTATCCCACGATTTTGTAACCCATTTTTCACCCCTGTGTCAATCATCTAATGTGATCCTGGGCTCTACACACCCTCCACCAACCTAGTCCCCATATATGGGGGACAAGGGGAGAGCAACGGACTTGAACTCATGCTTCCTTCATGCCTGAGTGTCCAAGTTGCTCCTTTCCACTCCTCCTGTCCTGGTGGAGACTGAGGTGCAGAAATGCCAGGCTCTAGTCTAGAAGAAGACTGATGGAAATGTCAGAGCGTACTTTTAGTGGCCCAGCGGCCCTGATATTACACACAGCCTAGTACGATATAATCCTGCAGCACCTGCTCGCTCTAATGACTAGAGAACAAGGCGCTGGTTGAAAGGCTGCCCGCGCCCACTGGGAACACCACACTGGGAACGCCACAAGGGTAAAGGGGGAGTATTCCAAATTGACCCACATGGGTCCATTTGTAGACTTTCACTAGAGTTACACTCTGGATCATGCTGTTCAGACAAAAAACATACTGTACTCACTGTACGTAACCTACTCGATATCAGTGAGTCACAAATGCTACACAGTAAATGTGTGTTAAACTATGACGAAGAATGTTCGTTGACTAACTTTCTTCCCTGACGAAAACTAAAAACTAAATTTAGTGTACAGTGGTTCTCAAAGTTTTGAATTTCAAGGACCCTAATAACTCTGAGAGTGTGTAAATGGAACCAAATGGACTCGTAAGGGTCCATTTGATTCTCAGCGTTACACATCCCTTACGGGGCCATTTGGAACCCATAAGGACACTTTGAGACCCACAGCTGTGGCAGAGTGTTTCCAGTGAGCCAACATGCACAATAGCAGCACCCTGACTCTGTTTGACCAGAATGGAACAGAGCCTTCATTAGTATCATCGGTAAGGGAAGGGGCCCAATTTCTTTCCAAAATGGCCTGTGTGCATAGAGCCCATGCATTACTGTAGTCAGAGTAAGGGGCCACACCTAACCTTATTCTGTAATTATAAGTAATCCCTCAGAAGGATAAAGGGAGACAGGGAAGGGCATTGTGTGAGCACGGCAAGGACTAACAAATGGCTCCTTTCTAGTACAGGAAGTGTACCGCGTGCCGTGACATGCATTTCACAGGTTCTGGACGTGTTCCCTTTCATTACTCCACGGCTCGGTTTTCAGATTAGGTTCTCAGAACGTCATTTGAGCTCTGCTCAGAAGGCGGTACTACTAACCCTGAGTTCTGGAAACCCAGAAGTCACAACTTATACTAAACTTATTTCTAAAATAGCAGATCTGCAAGCTCACAACACATCACATTGCGACACGGTGTGAGCTTGTAGATTTTGTAACCGGTCCTAAACAGAACCGGAAGGACCCATGCAGGGTTACATGACTAAACCCTTCTCCCTCAGCCTTTTCTCCCCAAGTCTAACGCTGAACTACAGATATAAATGTGTCACACTCCTGACCCCCTGACCCACACCATGTATAATAAAGACATTACTCTCCTCTCTGGTGTGTTACGTCATTCCTCCAGGCGAGCCTCCTGTAATCCAGGCCTAGCACAGTTCAGAGCACGGCCTCTCAGCAACTTGTGCACTGAACACCCTGGGCTCCAATTTCGTCTCCGACTTTACCCAACCCTCACTTTACCCACACCTGCACTTTACCAGCTGCTGCCCGAAGATTACGGAGGAGCTTTCTCTGTCCCTTAATGGTATTTTGACCTGAGATCAGATTCTAAAAATGTCTTCTACATCCTGACAGTTTTCTGAAAAAGCTATGTTTCTATGTCAGTCGTTCTTCGATTTTTCAAAAATAGCAGACCTACAAGCGATGTCTTGTTTTTCGATGTGCACATGAAGAGATGATCTCACTATGGGGCTCAGTGGACTGTTCATGTTGCATAAAATATTAAATCATCTTTTTTCTCCTGAACAGAGTAGAGTTAGAGTGTGCCATGGTTTACCTTAGGCTAAATTCCAAGAAAACTGAGGTTATCACCTATAACCTCTCACCGCAATATCCACCTCTGGCAACAACAGGAGGCACTGTGCTGAGGCCTGGGCTCATGGGTCAACTCCGAGCAAGATCTGAAAGTGAGGAAGGCACTTGCATGGAGAGCCCTGAATGGCATGACCAGTGTATGGAACTCCAGCCTCCCCCGCCAAATCAAACTCAGCTTCTTCTATGCAACGGTGAAGTCTGTTCTTCTATACGACAGTGAATTCTGGACCCTGAAGCCAACCCTGCAGAAGTCTCTAGACGGGTGCTACACCAGAATGTTGTGTATACAGTACTTAACATCAGAAAGAGTGTACATGTTATATGAGGTTACGATGTTATGAGGGAATACCAAGGGTGAGATAGAAAATAGCAGCCAGGAGAACTAGCAGAACTGCCAGCCAGCAAATTGGTGCTGTGGGAACCAACACATGGGCATTGATCAAGAGGACGTCCCACACTAACATAAGTGGATGTACTCAAGAACGTATACCAACAAACTGGCCAGATGTAATGGAGAACTGGATGAATGAACACTAAGGATTTGACTGTGTACAGTAGCACTCACTGTTACAGTGTGCTGGACCGTGCTCTTAACGAGCAGACTGTCGGCTGTGATTTGGCCTGGCAAGGCTGGCGCTGCCCTCTGCAATTAGCTTAGATGCTAATCTAACGGATGCTGCCAAGAGGGAGGGAGATCTGACACACGCACGCACGCACACGCAGTGCACACTATGAACATTGGCACGCTGCAGTCTCACACACACTGTATGCATTACAGACACAAACACGGATCCATCAAGTCCAAATGTAGATCATCATCAATCTACCCGCCCTGAAAATACTGCAGTTAATGCTTGCTTTGTGTCCTATTAAAATGACAAAGTGTGTGTGTGTGTGTGTGTGTGTGTGTGTGTGTGTGTGTGTGTGTGTGTGCGCGTGCGTGCGTGCATGCGTGTCAATCTGTATCCTTCATTAATGCAGGAGAAGAAAAGTTGCCAGATCAGGGTGACCTTGCTTTCATTTATTATTTACCACAACAAACAAAAGTTCAAGTTATTTTCTACTGTATATATATCCAGCTGTGAAATGTCACACTGTATCGCGCGCGCACACACACACACACACACACACACACACACACACACACACACACACAAGCCTGCTGCTGACATAGCATCAAAACCCACCAGAGCATGTCTACAGTAATATGCTGTGCCTCTCCTATACACTGTCTCCCTCCCAGCTATATACAGTACCTTTGCCTGCCTCAATAGCAGGGAAATAAAATACCAAGGGGACGGGCCAGCAACAAAACTAAACGAGACCAGTCTGCAAGGACCTAACACAGCAGTGTGCAATGACCTAACACAGCAGTGTGCAATGACCTAACACAGCATAACACAGCATATTACTGTTCTTTAACTACATAGAAGTGTCTATTTGTTTGTCTCTAAATGTTTTGATGAATTGAACAATGTGGACCCTGTTGTAAACAAGTGTAAGGCTTAATTGGGTCGTCCACTCACAGTTAACAGTCTTTGTATTGAGTTTGTGCTTGAAATGTACTGTAATTCTGCAAACTGTTAATAAAGATTTCAATCAATTTCAATCAATCAAAAACCTAACACAGCAGTGTGCAAGGACCAGTGTTGGGCATCGTTACTTTCTAAAGTAACGTCGTTAGGTTACTGGATTACTGCCCATAAAAATAATCCCTTACCGTTACAGATTACCTTCTGAGAAAAGTAACAAGTTCGATTATTTTCCGTTATTTTCCGTTACCAGACAGTTAAAACCCATTTTTTTATGCTTGCGCAAGTTGGTTACATTGTATTAGCCCTACTGCCTACCGTCAATGCGCCGCATTATCACGGCCCGGTTAAAAACGAGAATGATACACAACATGAACTGACCATAGACAATATCCCCTTTACAGCTCTCTTTATTAACGAATATAAGTCGCCACAATCGCCAGCCTATACACGTAGGACTGGACAGAAAGAGCTATAGTGCAGAGAGTACAGACAATACCAGACTAGGCTGTTGCGCTGCGCTCTGATGCCCTCTCCACGCCGCGCACCGTGGCCCATGAACAACAATAACAACTCCACGTGGACCCACGACGACCCACGTATGAATTAGATAGTTTATAAGAAATGGCACGGCGGCCATCCTTGCAGGCAGTGACAGTAACATAATGAGAATCCTAGCTGTAGGCTGTGTAACCTGTTCATTTTGGGGGGCATCATCAACAACAGCCTGTTGATGATGAATGAATGATACTATGAAACTTAACAATTAATTTACTAGTACTCACCTAATGACGCCACCACGGAGGATACACCATGTTTAACGTAATTCCAAAGTGTTTAGCCTACATTGTTTAAGTCAGAGACGCATGCTTTGGTTTTTTTTATGAACTTTGGCTAAAAGCATGTTGTTTTTATTATTCCACCACCCGGCAGTGCCGGCCCTTCTAGTCGACTGTCATGGTAGCTGCTAATAACTTCCTCTTCCTCTTCAAAATAAAAGCTACTTGTAACAATACTTTTATTTCTTAAGTGAACTACAGGATGTAGTAGACGCAGGATGTATAGTACATGGTATAGTGGGCTTGGAAGGATAAATCACACAGAAGGCAGGAGAAATAAACTCCGCAGACATTCGGGGCTTTATTATTTTTAAATCCTGCCAACAGAATGAACAGGGACACATTATAGTAACGGGATTACTTTGTTGGAAATGTAACTAAGGAACTAACTACTAAATTGCAAAACTAACAAGTTACGTTACCAATAAAAGTATTCCCTTACATAACGCCGTTATTAATAGCGCCGTTACACCCAACACTGGCAAGGACCTAACACAGCAGTGTGCAAGGACCTAACACAGCAGTGTGCAAGGACCTAACACAGCAGTGTGCAATGACCTAACACAGCAGTGTGCAATGACCTAACACAGCAGTGTGCAATGACCTAACACAGCAGTGTGCAATGACCTTAAGAGTCTTATAGCAGCCCCCGTCGCCCATGCTTGTCCTGATACACACCTTGACGTTGGTGTGGCGTTAGAGGAAAAGCCATGGGGTCAACAAAACCAGTAGGTTCAGAGGTCTTAAGATATGGGTAAACTCACATAGTTACTAACTGTAAATCTCCCAGGGTCCAGGGAGCTCAGGTTCAACAATCTGACAACTTGATTCTGAGATAACTTGTGTGCAATTGGAAATCCTGGCCTAATGCCACCATTTTATGTATTACTAACAATAATAGTAGGGGCGATCCTCTGAGGAACATGAATGAGATCAGCTATAGGGAGATCCTCTGAGGAACATGAATGTGTCAGCTATAGGGAGATCCTCTGAGGAACATGAATGTGTCAGCTATAGGGCGATCCTCTGAGGAACATGAATGTGCAAATAAAATTCCATTGCAATCCAGCCGGTACATTTTTAGATATTTGTTTGGGATTAAATGAACGACAAAAACAAAAGAGAAAAAAACACAAAATAAAACACAAAATGTCAAAAGACATTGGGATTTCTAGATGTAGACCTTGGTGGTATCGTCTCTTACCCGGTCATGACGATGAAGAAATCCAGCCTGTTCCAGGTGTCTCCCAGGTAGCAACGACGCCCAAAGATCCCCAGAGCCACCATCTTCACCACCATCTCCAGAGCAAAGAAGATGTAGATGAACGCGTCAAACATCTGTGGGAAAGAAGAGAGAGAGAATGGGCAGAGTGAGAGAGAGTTAATTATGTTAACATGGCAGTAAGATAGAGAGAAACATTGTGTTAAACATATTAACCAGATAATCGGTGTCATTTGCATAAAGTCACTCACTACCTGTGAGAGGGGAGTGTTGGCTGATGAATGAATATCAACATCCTAATACTGGGGGGTGAAATTATGACAGGCAATTACTGCTGTCAAAATAGCTGTTTTTGACAGTCAGTCAAAAAACCCTTTGTTTGAAATAGCTTCTTAACCGAAAAAATAAATAATCTACAAGCTAATTAAGTGAGCATATGAACCAAATAGAACCTAACTGCATGGTTCACTTTCAGAGTAAAATGAACCGTGAGGATTTTCCTGGGTATCATTCATGAGAGCAAACAGCTCCACTCCTTGACAAAGTTTCTTAATCTGTCTTAATGGTGTTTCCAATCTCTCCCGGTCGCCTGGAGACAGGCCGGCTGCCTGCTTTAAAACATACAAATGAGGGTTGAGTTCCCCCCCTCTCAGCTGATTGGCGGCTCGGCTCTTCAGGAAGAAGATGAATGGGCTTGATTTGGCTCGATAGAAACACGGAAATTGAAAGACAGGCAGCACAGAGACAGATACACACACAGCATTTGCATTTGTACTCAAAGCGTGTGTCAAAGCGCGATGGACCGTTATTTATACTAAGGACAATTAGTAAAAGGCTAATAATGAATCATGTTAATGGTTTCCATGAATGCAGTGCCATCTGTCTTCTGTCTGATGTCATTATTGCTGTGCTGCTGCTGCGAGTAGCTGATGGAACAATATGGACACCTGTGTGTACACAGTCAAATCATTAGTGTCAATTTAACTCAGTGAGAGAGTCCATCTGCGTCCATCTCTTAAATGAACACTGAGGAGAGAGTGCGTGCGTATGCATGTACGTGCGTGCGTGCGTGCCACAGTGTGTGTGAGTAACAGAGAGACAGATGATGTCCCCATGGACAAAACAATGAGCAGCAGTCTGACTCCCAAGAGAAAACCATGTGTGTTAAATAAAAGTAATCTTTTTCACAATAATCATTCCAGTTTTTTGGCAAGTTCTCGAAACACTACTAAACATTATTATTTATTTGTGTCTATACTCCCGACATTCACACCTGAATAGGCACCACTTTCTAGATATGTATTTATATAGTTTCAACTTCAAAAATACTGTTTCTGACAACACGTTCCTTTTTTCACCATTCCTATAGACAAATGTAAATGTAATGGAGCTACAAGGGACATCACCAAAATAGACTACCGGTACTAATATGAATGTTACACACCATGACTTAAGGTACAGTGGTGAGAGTGTCAGGGGAATTAATATAACAGAAATAAATGGAACACCTAAAAAGTATAGTAAAACAAATGCAGATGCGTGTCTCTGTGTGTGTGTGTGTGTGTGTGTGTGTGTGTGTGTGTGTGTGTGTTTGTGTGTTTGTGTGTGTGTATGGCAGAGAAGACATATGGCGCTCAATGTGCACCCACCCACGCGGCGAGATGGAACAAACACACCAAACCAAGAGAACGATTGTGAACGAGAGAATTATGAAGAGAAGGAGCAGGAACAAAGGAACGCACAGTAATTAAGGACAAATGTAAGACTACTATAAGCACAGATGAAGGCAGAGACAAGGAGAGAGTGAGGGGGGAGAGGAGAGCGAGACAGCAAGAGAAAGACAAGGAGACAGACAGAGAGAGAGAGAGAGAGAGAGAGAGTTATGTTTGCATTATGTTTGCTATACTGTATGTATGTCCTGCTTGTATCCACCACCACATACAGTACATCCCACTCTTTTAGAACAGCTAATATACGAAGTCTGTTATTTCCTTCTCTCCAGGGTTAGGGTAAACCCTAACCCTGGTCTGGCCTGACACACTTCAAGCATCTTGGACTCTTTCTCCCTCGTGGTTCTCAAGCTGTGGAATGAACCCCTCTTCCAACTCCATATATGGCCATCTCCGTATATGAAGATCACGACACTGATCACATCTAGCCCTGGATAACCATACATGGAGAAGACTGGATGATCACCTAGATCTGCATATATGGAGCCGGTCAGCAACTCTACATCTGACCTCAAACCTTTAGATCTCCATAGGAGCTGACCAGTTCAGACATTCCATACAGTATGTTGATTCTTCCCCACCTGTCGAGGTCGCTTCTCGCCCTCAGGGTGCCTTACTGGTGATAGATTCTATATGCAGATGTCGGTTACATGTACGGTACATGTTATTCTATTACTGTTATTCTATTACTGTTTGACCACAAAATGCTAAGGACGTAATTCAGGTAGCACGTTTAGACAGATACAACCTTTGATGTTTACCTGGTATCTGATTTTCTTTGCACTCTACGGGATCATGCCATTTGATCTGATCTCTCGCTCTCTCTCCAAAACGGTTATTTTTCAGAAAATGGAACAGAGCATATGTGACGAAAAGCAGTGTGGCTGCACTTCATCCCTCATTACAGATTCTTCTCTCACACACACACACACACACACACACACACACACAATCTGCTGCCTCTCGACACCACAGCTTCACAGGGTCTTGATATTCAAGCAGGGCAGCAGAGAGCACGTCTGCCTGATAATAACCTAGACTGTAGGTCGCAGGTCATCAATTAAGTCTGTTATTTATAGTTTAGTCTTCTCAGTAGATCTAAACAACAGACTTAATGTACTGTATGTCAAGTTCAAATTAGTAGAGGGTAACACTATCAGAATAGAAAAATAGCATAGGTTTTTGTTCTTTTTTTTTACCGAAGACTTTAAGTTAATTCGGATCATAAACGCAATGCTTGCTAGGCAAACTTCTTCATCAGAAACAAAAAGGGCGAAATCCGCAGAATCAACATTGGAATTGCAGATTGATTTAGGTCTGATTAGATTTATTGAGTGCTGTTCAGAGGTAAACAGAATGACTGGCTCAAGACATTGTTTTTAGTTATAGCAGAGTGACACATGAAAACAGCAGATCAACAACAACTGCAACTAAAATGAAGGCATGTGCATGCCCATGCGTTTTTAGTTTGAAACAACACATCCTGTACACTTGGAAAAACATACAAAGGGTCAGTCACTGGTTCACTCACACATGCACGCACACTGACACATGCACGCACACTGACACATGCACGCACAAATACTGTACATGCACACTGACACATGCACGCACACATGTACACGCACACTGACACATGCATGCACGCCGAGGGAATTCAAGTTCTCACAGAAGTCACGAGAGCCTTCTATTCCACTGCCGGGGGGCCATGCATCACCGTGTGGATCTGTGAGTTCTGCGGAGGAGGCTGTGGTCGGCCGAGAAAGCACACCACTGGGAGCTTGAGCTCCGGCCTGATCTGCGTGACGCATGTGACAATAATATTACAGTATGTGCCTGCATGGAATGGCCTCTCTGTTGCTGCTGTCTGTTGTCTCTGCTGCATTGTTGTAATACCACCACCTCCCCACCTGTCTCTGTTCCTATATTTCCCTTGGAGGTCTTAATTCCCTTTATATTTATTTGGCATATCACAAAATATATATTTTTTAATGCTTAGAGGGAATGAATAGGGACAGCGCCTTGACGCCAATACGTCTGCTTCAAATAGCAATGCTCAAATGTTATGCTCAATAAAAATATTTAATTCAGTCCAAGAGTTGTCTGACTGAACTTGAGTACTGTACCTTACCTTAATGTACTGTATGTTTTCTACTCCACTTAGAGACAAATATTGTACTTTTTAATCCAGTACAATTATTTGGAAACTTAGTTAGAAGTTACCCTATAGATTTTGATTATAAAAATATTAACCAATTTAGCCTATTTTATACTTTGTCTATTTGAAAATAGCCTATCTGCATGCTCAGTTAGCTCATAGCATGCCGTATTGTGAGCATGTAGATTGACAATTTTTGAAAATGTTTGGTAGCCTGGCTCCAGCCCTGAATCGCTACCATTGAAATATAAATGATGAAGTGAAACAAAATGAAAATTGTGAAAAATGAGTGTCAGGCTAAACATTTGGCCCATTGTACTTTTGTACATTTACTCAAGTGCATTCTTGAACAAAGGTCCTTTATACTTGTAACAGAGTATTTATACTTGTGGTATTAAGTAAATAATGGGAGTACTTCTTCCACCACTGCTAAAAGGATTATGAGGGATAAACACAACAGCATCCCAGTAATGGACTGTTCATGATGGTGTGGACTAGAAGGCGTCTCACAGCCTGAGGCTCAAGGCTTGGGAAAAAGTTCTTCCTGTACCTGTAAGAGTGAGTGACAAATAAACCCAGCGATTTCCAACCTGTGGGCCGGGGAGTTGGTTGAAACTATTTGTTGTTTGGAAATAGAGCATTAGGCAAATAGCACATGAAAAACACAATTTATTGTTTCATCTAAATTCAGACGAGCAGCTTATCCCATAGGAGTGTTTGTTTACTTGAATTCTGCCTACATTAAAAGTAAATTAGTTAGTAGAATTAGCCCAGGGATGTGATGCTTGCGTAATGGTTTAGGAACTAACAATTGTTTTTATGCATTCAGTGTTTTAGGATAGAACAGCTAAAAGGGAACTGAATTTCCTTTCTGCTGTTCCAATGATACGTACTCGGAAAGTAAATTCAGTCTACAAACATGGGTGACAACTGTCTCCCTAAGCTAAACATTAAAGTTTTTCTTAAACCCCTTTGTGTGGTTGTTATGTGCAATGACATCTTCCCTTTGTGTTTCTTCCTGGAGGTTGAAACCTTGAGGGTGAAAAGTGCCAATCAAAAAACAGTGAGAAAGTGACAGGAGGGGGGGGGGGGGGGGGCAGAGAGAGAGAGCAATCCATGAGACTCACCACTACTGCAATGGATGATTGAAGGATCAGTAGTTTCCATATTGCATGGTGTTCACGTTGGTAAAAAGGTTCATATGAGCATAATCCATTATTCAGCTTTGACTTCCCCTAGCATCTGACAAGTAGCTAGTAATCAGACTTCCTGTACTGGCTCTTCAAAATAAGACTCACTGAATAGTATCAGAAGAGGCAGGTTACTCAATAAAGGTTTTATTTTGAAGTTCATACTGGCAAGTTCCTTTCTTTCTATTAGTTGCATAGTGGCAAAGAAAAAACTAAGATTAAACCAAAGTTCATCTTTAAAGCATCAAGATTTGGAAATAGGCCTATTAATATTTAGTATATATTGTTTTGGTGTTCATTGACATTGAATTAGTGACCGACTATGAGGGGCTCTTTGAATATTTGCTTGAGATATAACTTTTTTACTATTTTATACAGTAGCCCTGAATGTATGTACCCACCAATCTTCTTCATACAAAATTCTGATGAAACAAACGATTAACAGAATCAACAATGAGGATTACTGTTAAGCTTATAAGCACTGACTTTACTGAATTTACAGGTTAATTTAAAGGCATAAGGTTTTTATTTGAGGCAGGATGTTTTTTTTGTCCCACACGAAGACAAGTATGACCTCTTTATGAGTCCAAGCTGACTAACTCAGATAGCAGTACCACATCCAGAATTATTAATATTATGCAGATTTACTACTATAATATTTTAGCATCGCTTTCATGGAACCATCAGAGGCTCTATATTGTATTGAAAACTTGTGTAAAAGTCAATTGAAAGTCCCTCTACTGAATTTGAGGGTCTATGAAATGAAAATGTTTGAAACCCCCTGGGCTGGCCCTGTAGAGGGACTAAGCAATTAGCCTGGCATGGCCAGAATAATATCACTGCAGGGATTATGTTTTCCTGTGATAGATTCATCTGGTTTCCAGGCTACTAAACAATGGTGTCAATTACACTGTAAAGGTTTTCAACACTGCTGGCTATTCTGCAGGCATGACGGCCATTAAACTGCAGTCTAACGACCCGATAACCTGACATGACGCTAAATCACGTACAACACTCGCAACACACTCGGATAGCCATGGATAACTTTGATGTGAAGACAGACATCGAGCTCTTTGGCTCCCATCACTGATGAATGGCCGTGAAATGATGTAGTTACAGGCTATGCTGCGTAAGCTAAATCGCCATTCACAGATTTGTAGATTTTTTCACGTTTCTTCGGGGGAGGAGGTGCAGACTCCTCTTTGTCTAAGTCAGAAATAGATGGTGGCAAGAGACAAGAGAACAACGTCGGGAGGGAGGAGAGATGTCGTTGACATCGTGCAGAGACATTCTGCAGAATGGTGGAGCTTTGCACATAACCATTGATCTATGATTGCACATCTATGATCTATGATTGCACATAACCATTGATCTATGATTGTGAAATTCTACTTTGAATACAGGATTTAAACGTATTTCAACATTCTGGTTGCTATGTTTACTTAAGTAAAAGATTGGTGTTAATCTCTGCACGCGTGTAGCCGTGTACATGCTTTTTCTGCTCTTTTTACCCACTTAGACTGTACAGGAAAAAGCCCTGGATGGAGTCTACACAAGAATGCTACGAATGGCACTAGGTGTCACATGGACGGACCGCATCAGAAATGTGGACCTCTATGGGGACCTACCACGCGTCACGGACAAAGTCAGAGAGAGAAGGATGAGGCTGGCAGGGCACTGCGTCAGGCACCCAGAACTTGAGGCAAGTAAATTTACCCTATGGGAGCCAACCCAGGGAAAAGTCAGGAGGGGAAAGAAGCGTACCACCTATGTAGACGTGCTGCGGCGCGACAGCTTGGCTGACAACACTGCAGAGCTCAAGAACCTGATGTTGGATAGGAATTTGTGGAGGGCAGCGATCCAGGAATCCAGAGTTGGTGTTCGCTAGACCTCACTCTCGCAGCAACTAAGACTGTCTATATTAGAACGAACCAGAGTTGAACTTGGTACTTGGTGTGTTCTTTTTCCAACTACACCAAAGCTCTTTGCCAAAGATAGCCAGTCTATACAAGCTCAAAACAAGCTTGTCGATCTGTCGACCGTTTCTTTGGGCTAATATTCTCCCCAGAATAATGGATGCATTGCTGGCGTTCAAGTCTGGTTAGAAAACTTTTGGAGAAAGGTGTACTTTCAAGAGGACGGTTTGTGTTTTAGAGTCTGATCCCTTAAGACGTAAACTCACTCCTCGTAGGGACACTTAGCCAAACACACCACCCACAGCCAACCGAGAAATGTGCATGTGAATTATTCATCAAAACACGCGCTATGAGGGTGGATAACCTCACAATGTTGGTGCCTCCATTTCTTATTTAGAAGCGCAATGTCTCTGAAAGGAGAGCAGCTGGTTACTTTGCATGTACCGTATGTCGTGATTGCTTGTGTTGTGAGTGTACAATGGCGGCGTATATCTGCGTGCGTGTGTGACTGTGCGCGATGCAGTGTTGTTGTGAGCTTACGGATTTGCTATTTTATTTGATTTATTTTCTATTTTTATTATTTTTGCCTGTAATGACATGCCACAAATAGGGATGGCAGGTTCAAAGTGGGTTTTATAAATATTTAACCAATAAAGTTTGCAATGACGATATGCCCAAATATGATTTAATCAAATAATAAACTGCCTCGGAATGTACAACATGCATCCGTGCACACTCGCAGAAATAATGTTTTCTTGCAGCATACTAATGAAAGCAGTAATCTGCAGTCAAATGATGAATCCCCAAAAAGTTCACAGTGCACAAGGAAGCTTTCCTAATTTACATAGACTAGTCCATGAATATAAATTAACAAAGTACAAATAAGCATTTTCACTGACACGCAGAGCAGGTGCGCTTCCTTTGATAGCTTTTTGCTTCCTTGTCCGACTGTTCAGCTGCTGTCAATCATTTCTCCTTGGTAGAACAGTGATTCTCAAAGTGGGGTCCGGAGACCCCACAGTGGTCCTTGAAGGAGTTCCAGGGGTCCGCAGCTAAATTATTGATGGATAGGAACCAAATGGATCCAAAAGGTGCGTTCAGACTTGAATTTAAATATCCGCCTCGGTTCGCCCCGTTTGTGCTGTGCCAGGTCGCGCCACGTGCGTTCACGGCGCTCGTTCTACTTCACGTCTTTGCATTGACTTTGTTTGTAATCACACTGCTCTAACCATCCAAGTCTGAACGCACCTTTACAAGTCTGTAACTCAGAGAGTTACAGTATGTGGGGACAAGATTTACGTCATATTTGGCAGACATTTGACCCAATGGCAAATATTGAGACGTGTGGGGACAAAAGCAGTATAGGAGGGGCTAGCGCCCCTCAACAATACAAGGTCTCTGACGTCATGTTGATAACATCATATTGATGATGTCATGTTTCGCCCATAATTTGGAGGGAAAGTGGATTGGTGGAACTGAAATGATGAAGTCAGGGGAATACTATTACTAGGGAATACTAGTATAGGGCGATGCATTTTTTGCTTAAAAATGATTGGCCCGGACGGTTAGCTCAACTCATGGGCAGCTAGGCTGCTAAGCCACCCTGATGGCGTGCCGTGGGTTCGACTTCCGGTCCCGACGGCCTCTGCCGTATGTCACTCCTCGTCTCTCTCCCCATTCTTCCTGTCTCTCTCTCTACTGTCTACTATCAATAAAGGCATAAAAGCCCCTAATCGTTAAACATTAAACCTTATACCCGTTCTTGTAACACGCCTCAGTATATGATCACGCTTCCATCTCCATAATGTTCTGACATTCCATATGTTGATCCTTCGCCACTTCGATGTCTCCCTTTTGACTGATTGATACATGTCCATTCTAACTCTCTTTGCTATACATTTTTCACATCTAGATTGCCCTTTTCCTCATACAATCAAGATACAGTATAGCTTCGCTTACTACTTACTATAGATCCTCCACCAATATTTACAAAGGCTTATCTGAAGAAGCTGGATAGTTCAAGGTACTGTCAAGCAGTTGACAGATCTTACAACAGGGGAAGAAGGCTGAGTAAGAGAAGAGGACAGACTGGACTGTCAATGCTGTGTTTACACTCGTCAGAGCATGAAGTCCGTGCCTATTCGTGCATTTCAAGCAAGAATGCAAAGCTGTACTATGTTACCCCACTCATCTCTCTCTCAGGCATATAGTACACACACGCACACACGCACACGCGCACACACGCAGCCAAACAATGCCAGAGCACAGAGCTCACGGCATGGGGTGAGCGATGGGGTAGAGCAGCATGTTGTGCTGTTAAAATGCTGTTTTGATAAATAATGCAGCCGGCGTGCTGCGCTTCTAATCTAATGTTGGCTGCATCCGTCCTGAGTGAAACGGGGGATAGATTCATCATAGTGCCTTGTCGCCGTCACCAGCTTTCCTTCTTCAGTCAGCCTATCAGCTTTCATATTGTCTACATTTGTTTCTGATCTCAACTGGGTATGTACAAATATATGAACCACTTGAAACCCATCCATATTCTGGGGTAATATTAGCCCAAAATAGCCTATCTACCGTTACAAGCTTGCATTGATAGACTGTAGACTTTACCCTGAATGTGATTCTGTTGCCGTGCTCTGAGAATGGGGTTTCAATTGAGTCTTTTCACCCAGCATCAGGAGTCGAGCTACAAAAAGGTCAACTTTGACAATTTTTTACACATGGCGACAAACCAGTCAGAAGCGCATGCGTGTTCCTTCCTTCCTTGTGGCACTAGACACACAGATATTGTACCAGAGGACCCATAGGGGCTCACTAGCATTACGGAGAGAGCCTCAGTCTCAAGCTGACTTTAGGATTCCCCACATGACGGTGTCGCGCACCTAAAATAGCAGACCTACAAGCTCACAGCATGTTGCGGACCCGACGCGCTGTGAGCTTGCAAGTCTACTATTTTAGGTGCGCTGTACCGCAGTGTGACAAAGTACAAACCGGGCTTAACTCTCAGCACTGTTAGCAAAATCCCTCCTGTTACCATTAGCAACAACCAGAACAGGACCAGTACCTGGGGAGACAACAGCGAGAGAGAGAGAGAGAGAGAGAGAGAGAGAGAGAGAGAGAGAGAGAGAGAGAGAGAGAGAGGAGAAGAAGGGAGCTTGAGTGGAAAGGGAAAAGGGTTATGGACTAGGAAATGAAGCACTGTGAGAAAGACAAGTTTGACAGGTTTGGAAGTGATAGCAGCGGGGTTGAGAATGTGGTGAGTGATGTGGATTGATAGAGATAGTTTACCACATTAAATGAGGGGGAGAGAGCAAGACAAGGAAGGAGGAAAGAAGGGAAGAGAGAGAGAGAGAGTGGAGAAAACAGGGGAACATATACCTCAGGGTCACGATGCTTTTTGCATGGCAGTGAATTTGACAATATAAGTGGATATATATTTTATAGAATGGAATACAACTGAACAGAAATTGGATCTGTCGGAATGGAACTGAAGAATTGAATTGAATTGAATTGAATTGAATTGAAAATTGAATTGAACAATGAACAACCACTGCTTTTATAGCCTCGAATACTAAATAGTAAAATGGACCTGAGTTGGCATTGTACTTGGTGTTTGACACACAGCATGTCGTGACGCATTGTGAGCTTTTTCTTTTCAGCATAACCCCAGAGTAGGGATGCTAGAGCTCACTCCCGAGCCAGACTTGCCTCGCAACATTTTCAAATGCTTCCGTCATACAGTCTAGACTGGAGCATGGAAGCTCTGAAACGGATACGGGGATGAAATGGATGTGACCTCCTCCCCGCTTCCCTTTCATCTTTACAGTCGCCCAAGTTTATCCTAATATAAATATAAGCCAAAATAATCAAAGCTATATATAGCTTTCTGCTGATAAGAAATGGAAATTCTGGCCTGGACCATGACTCAATGGTCCAGGCACCTTGGCTGGTAATCCAGTCTGGCAGTGTGTCGCGGGTTCGACTCCCGATCCCGACGGCCTTTACTGCATGTCTTCCCCCCCATATCTCACGCCATTTCCTGCCAGCCTACTGTCTATCCCTCCATAAAAATATAAAATAAAGGCGAAAGCCACAAAAAAACATAATAAAAAATGAATAAATGGAAATTCTGTCAGGTGAAAAGAAGCGGCTTGGATTACTCCTGCACTGAAGGAAGCATGAGGTCAGTGCGTTGCTCTTCCCAAGTTGGCAGAGGGAGAGTAGCGACACACACACACACACACCCACCTGCAGTATCTGGCAGCGGTCGGACGTGCAGTCGATGTTCTCACAGGGCTGGTACATGCCCAGGGTCACACAGTTGAGTACGATGACCATGATGCTGATCCTCTCGAACCACGTATGGACTGGAGTTAAGGAACACACTGTATGCACACACATCATGACACACACATATCCTGTTGTTTGACATACAATACTGCACAATATGCATACAGTATACTCACATAGATACATGCTCGCACAACGCAAGCTGTCATGCTCATATGGGGAATACTGTATCTATCATGGTTCCTCTGTCTTGGAACAGAGGTAATGGCTACTTAAAAACACAATTCTTCCAAAACGACTGCTGTCGAGAAATTAAAGTAATCCAAAATGCAAAGTGTCTGAGATGAATGAACACCGCGAAGACAGCTTTGTAGCTGAAGTGTCGCACCGGCACTAAAATATATCTAAGAATGACGAAGGAGATCTGAAGGGACGTGTGGCGGAAATCTGTCTTTTTGATGAGATTATTCCAACAGCCACCACTCATGTTAGTGTAACAGTGCACCTTTGAACACGCCATAATTTGCATTTTAAGAAGAAAAGTAAAACGAGAGAAGGATCTGAAGCTTGACATTTGTGTACAGTATATATAAATCACAGATTTGAACACACACATGCAGGAGAGCGCGCGTTCACATGAAACAGCAGTTTGTGTCATAATGGAGTTTTAAAAACCATGTCCATATACAGTACAGTATCTAGAAGCTTTCAGTAATCTTACAGTTTGCTGTGTTCTGTATGTGTAACGTATTCCCCTCAAGGCTCAAGCTCCTCTCTCTCTCTCTTTGATGTCGGAAGAGAAAGCCATCACTGATGTTTCAGACAATATGAGCTTAACGACGATGTTTTTGTGTCATTTTGAATTTTGCACTGATGAACTCAAGCTGGGGAATGTACACAATGTGCAACTTTGCACCGTGCGTGCTTAGTGTGTGGCAGAGTGCATCAAAGTATACCCTCCACAGGCTCCACACACACACACACACACACACACACACACAGGTGCGAGCTCATACAAGCACATCCTGCCGTCCCAGGGATACAATTAGCGAGTGTATATGGTCAGTGTGTGGGGGAAACACTGGCAGTCCTCAGAGCATGGGCAGGAGCTGGCAAACATTCTAACCCCTGAAGCTGTACACTGAGTTATACACGAGAGACATAATGGAACAGGCTGTATGGGAGAGTTTAGACTTTAGACCCATGTTATGATGTTGGAGAGGAGAGGAGAGGACTTTTAACCTACGTTATGCATTTTTTGTGGATGGTATTACAGTTGTAAAAAATAGTAGCCTTTAAATAGAGGCAGCGCTTGTCTATGCTTAGGGGGTGTATGATGCATATGCCCACCACAGGGCTCTGGTCAGGGAGCTTGGACTCAATGATGACTCTTGATGGTGTTTATGAATGTTATGTTGTTGTTGATATTGTACAGACATACAGGGTTGCTTATGAGTGAATGGTATCTGAAATAGTGACAGAAATACAAGATGTGGGATATGAAATGAATACAGTTGGGTGTGAACAATAGAGGCCCTAGTGTAGTGTAGGTAACAGGCTAGTAATGTAACTTTAGCACACTGAACCACATACTAAAGGGATACAGACATTATGCAAGTCATGTTTCAAACGTTAGCTTAAATGGAGCCTCATGAGCTAAGGGAATCAGGAAGCTAATATTAACAACTTAGCATGGTAATTAACATAGCAAAACGATCTTTTGGACAGTATATGTAGAAGTTAATCAGGGAGCTAATGTTAGCAACTTAGCATGGTAATTAAATTAACATACAAAAACGATCTTTTGGACAGTGTATCTATATGTATATAAATTCTTTCATCATACATCTTTACAAATACATTTATATTGCAAGTTAACCTACTTCTTCAAGAACACATTCTGTAGCTTCTGTTTGTTTGTTTGTCTGTATGCATGTAAGAGGCACAGTATACACAACTTGGGGTCCTGAACAACTGAGGGTGCCCATACAGGGGCCTGCACTAAAATATGAGCCAGGTCCTGGAGAATTACAAGGTGCCTGAAAAGCCTGCACACAAGGCAAAATAAATGTAACTATAGGGAATTTTCTACAACAGTGTTTCACCATTGCTAACACACAAAAAGCAAAAATGTGGTACAATGTTCCTAATCGCTTGATAGAATTTGGTATACTTCACACTACCTTATCTGCACTATAGACTGACTTCTGATGTCAATTAAACAACACCTTGTTGTCCAAACACTACACTACAGACAATGTTCGGTTGTTGAACAAAGCAATCTCAAAGCATCAACCTACAAGCTTGTGACGAAGTGAGTGAGGTCACTGCTTCATGCACCACTCAAGGCGTTTCTTCCAACACTGCTTGGATAGGGAGAACATTGCCTGTGATGTGGATGAGTCCCTCTAGCCAGACAGGAACCAGAGGCAAGTATTACAAATGGTGCATTTATATAGCACCTTTATCCAAAGCGCTTTACATAGACTGTGCATTACATTCACCCATTCACACTCTGGGGGAGCCTGTGTTCGAACTGGCAACCTTGCGGTTCCCATCCTGCCACTCTACCCCATATCCAGTTATCCACCAACGCTGGATGATTTGTTTTATTGAAATTCTATGAAATAGAAGTAAACGCATAGTTATTAAACAATAAATTGTTTCCATTGTGGTCCTTACATGGTCCTCTGCTCCATGCAGACACAAATGACAGGGATTATGGGCTATTTCCACCAAGTTTGGCTTTCAAAAGAAAGCACCGGATATTATTGGCTATAGAGACGGAGATCCATTTTTTGGGAATAGCAGCAGCCATATGCCACTGTGTTTGTTTGTTGTTTGCCGTCACTTCACAGAGCACTCTTGCGTAATCGAAGCCGGTATAAAGCAACATTTGGGCTAGGCTTGTGCGGAACTACATGAAGGCAGTTCCATCTGTGAAGAGCTGTGTTGATTGAGAACACACTCTCTAATCTAATTCTGTGAGTGTACAAATTGAAGAGAGTTTGTAGGAGTTTGCAGTGCACAATTAAAATTAAGATGTTCCAGTGTGCATGAATATTCAATTCTATTCTGAACAATATGAAACAAAAATATCTAAATCAAGGTGCATATTCTAATTTGCATGATTATGAAATAGCAACAGTCAATAGAGTAACAGTATACATACACCACAAAATTTGATTCTCTTCAGCATAAACTCTCACGATATTGCAAAAATAACATTCTCAAAAACACACAACTCAACATTCCCATTATTCATTCCAGGCTACAGATGAGCTTCTTAACCAAACCCAGACATAAAATGGTAAGTTATATAGTGCCTTTATCCAAGGCACTTTACATAGATTGTGCATTACATTCACCCATTCACACACACACATACACCGATGACATGAGGAAACCATGCAGGGGTTCAGTGTCTTGCTCAACCCCTGAGCCACCGCCACCCCGTGACGTCACGGTAGGCATAACAACAGGTAAACATAGATACTCTTCTGCATTCATACCGTCATTTAACATGTTCACTGTCACTTGTATACACTTTATCTCATCGTTTCTCACCTGTAAACACACAGACAAAAGGCACATTTAGCCATAAGGCACTTGATGCAAACTCTGTTCCTATACTGACCAGGACCCCGGCTGTCCAACCTGTGCTTTGCACAGTGAGTGTTTAGCTGCCCCGTGATTGCCAGTCCCAATGAGCGTCACTCAGTTTCATTTCATGCCAACAATCATAAACTGTTTCACAGCTTTAGCAAATGTATATTATGTTCCACCACAGTTCACAGAATAATGTAACCAACATCCCAATGAAATGAAATGAAATGCAATAATGTATCAAATATCTTAAATTAAATTATATGATGGGGTATTCCTGTTTTAACTAATATAATCATGTATCTCAATTCTCGATATAATCATGTGTCCCACTTTTGCTAAAAAGTAAAAGCTCTATTCTCATAGTCTAATCATTGCAATAGATTGTTCAGTAACAGGCGTTTCCACATCTCCCCCTTTAGTAAACAGAAAATACATTTTCAAGTGGGACAGCAATTGTATCAAATAAGGAGAGAAGAGAACCACTTTATCAGCTTCAATTTTTGAAGTGTTACAGTTCCAATTTTGTCTGCTCATTGACTTGTTTTGTCATATCAAAATTCACTAACCGTATCCTATATGAATTATCTCTACTGATTGGATGAAATTGGTATCCTGGTCTGTCACAAGCGTGCAATACACAGAGATGTACACTATTGCAAAATGATTGAAATGCCAACAAGTCAATTAAGGCATGCAGCATTGTAGTTAATAATAATTGTACACAATATATCTTTCAGTGAATCCCTTAGTCACAACGACATTATGTTTTTGTGAAGTGCTGTAGTTTCATGGAGTGGCAAGTAAGAGGTGAGCTGTATAGAACAGTGTCCGAATGCCTGTCTGTCTGCCTGTCTGTCTGTCTGTCTGTCTGTCTGTCTGTCTGTCTGTCTGTCTGTCCACCTCATCCAAATATGTTTGTGTTTGTGCCCGCGGTTCCCCCCTCAGTTTTTGGGATTGCATCCTCGCATTCACAAATCAGGCTTTATGTCACTCACGATGCACGATACAACGACGCACGTCGTTCATCTCTCTCACGCGAGGACCTCCTCCATACCCTGCATGTCCAAAACTGTTACTTTTCAGGAAATGGAAAGCAAATGTTCAGAAATAGTAGAAAATACCTACAAGCTCACAAGTTGTTGTGACACGATGTGACGCATTGTGAGCTTGTAATTAATTTCACTATTTTGATTGGCACTCTTGTACAAAGAAGTAGTGCACAAAATAACTGAAATTTGGAGTTAAAATGTTTATTAGCCCAACAGCGACAATATGGGAAAATAATGCTGAATAGTAAAACAGTGACATTTACCAAGGAGAAAGTTCTGTAATCTTTGTTGCTGCAGATGATCTTAACTTAAAATTCCTGATTAGATTCAGGCTCAAACATGTTCAGAAGTTGTCATTTCTAATCAAGAAGATAAATTGGAAGGTCAGGTCTACAGGGCTACAGTATGCCACGGGGCAGACCAAGGACCAGATGGGTAGGGGGGATAATCTACACGCAGGAGTCTGGATCGCCCCAGTTAGAAGTGGCTAAAGTGGCCAGTGAAAGGAAAGTCTGGGATTCTGTGCTGGCCTGGGACTCGGAATGGAATGGATGCATAGATGTTCTCAAATAGATTAATGAAGACACATCTCGTTTGGCACAGTGAGGAGAAAACGTAAGTGCCACATGAAGCAAATGAAGAGAAGGGGAGCCGTGTACAGTATATGTTGAATATACTGTATACCATGGTTCTCATGATACTGTGAAAAAAAGGAAAACGACATGCACAACCCCAACCCGAACTTGGGTAGGTGCTGAGCAATGAACAGTAAGCAGAGAAAAATAAATAAACACTCACACACTGAGGGCTCCGATGCGACAGATGCTTTATTGCGCCACAAAAAAGGCTGTGACGTTACGAGCTCAAAGCTCTTCCTCAGACTGAGAAAGAGCCGGAGGACAGAGGAAGAGCTTTGAGCTTGTAACTTCACCGCTTTTGCCACTCGAAACGTCTCATTGGAGCCTTCGGTGTGCGAGCGTCAATTTATTTTTCTCTGCCCTCATGATACCGCGCTCACAAGCACTGGGTGCCACCATGCAGGACAATTCATTTCTGAAGCAGGTAGTTAGCAAGCATTTTAATTGCAGTCTTTCTTGGCAGTCTGTTTTCTTGGTTTTGTAGGCTATAATCATCATGTTTATGAATGCAAAGTGTATTACTCCCTGTTGAAATGTATCAATCAATCAATCAATCACTTTTGATTGGGAAATAAGCATAAAGAATACTAGGAGTGGCAAATAGACTTGTCTCCAATTAAAAATACACCGTTCTCACCAGTCACCACCCTGACACTGGATGGTTTTTTACAAATATAGGTGTCACAAACATTAACAAATAGATAACAATGGACGCATGCTCTGGGGTCAGGCAGTACGTGTTTCCACCACAGTGATATACACTCGCAAATTATATCTCTGGGAAAATAGGGTGTGTGTATGTGCTCGCACCTGTGTGAGTGTGTTTGTGTACTATGTATGTTTTCGCCAAATGCTTTAAAAGCGCCTGGACTACATTTGCATGTACTCTTTCCATCCCCCGAATCCATCGCCATCCTGCCATCTGTTCCCTTGTCTTGTTTTAGCGTTGTTCTCCAGGGGGTAACATGGAGAAAGGAAGAGGAAGAAGTGTCAAACAGATGCATGGTGGGAGTATGGGAGCAAATTAAAGAAGTGTCCCTTATCCTCTTTAGCTTTGCTGCCATTTCCCCCCCTCGTTAAACTCCTCTCCCTATCACTGCTTTTTTCAATTTTCCATGTTGCTGCCTCTCATCTCATCCTCTCTTTCTCCCTCTCTCTCTCCCCCTCTCTCTCTCTCTCTCTCATTTATTCCCAGGTGTGACAGAGCAAATGGTGGACAATCTGAGCCTCCCAGCGACAAGCGCTTAAGGGACGCATTTTGACGTCGACAGGCAATGAAAAATCAATCAGGCCTGTGTCGCCTGCACGTGATTGTGTCACTGTGTATGTGTGTGTGTGTGTGTGTGTGTGTGTGTGTGTGTGTGTGTGTGTGTGTGTAAGTAAGACTCCCACAGAGCAGCTAAAAACCTGCCGCAGGGGGTCCGAGCTAGCAAAGAGAGGGTGTGTGTGTGTGTGTGTGTGTGTGTAGTGATGATGCTGGAGTGTACTTCAAAATAAATCTCTGAGTCTCTATCTCACACACACACACACACACACACACACACACACACACACACACACACACACACACACACACACACACACACACAGAGATCATGAGTTCACAAAATGTGAAAAAACACACTCAATGGGTAGGCCTCCAGCTAGCACACAAGCAGGGACTGGGAGACAAGTTTGTGTGTGAGCGTGTGTGTGTATGCGTGTGCGGGTGCGTGTGAGCGTGTGCGTGTGTCTGTGTGTGAATGGTAATAAAACATTTTTGGCCCGAATCACTCGCTAGACTCGCTACACTGAGAACTACTCCAGAGTGACTTCCCAAATTTTTATTTTGGCCGAAGACTGCGGCCCCTCCGGGAAGAAAAGGCTTCTTCCTTCCCAGATATGGTTCCAGGAGGTGGCAAGAGAGCCGGCTTAAGACACATCCATGTTGCTGATCCCAGCTGAGCGCCACATAGCCAGGCCTGTTGAAGACCTGTGGGCTGAAGAAAGAGCCATGGATTCATGGTAAAGCTTCATGCTTTATTTTCTACTCACCCTCTCATTTTCTGAGTTTTCAAAGTACAGACTGTTGCACGGAAACATTTGATAATTATGGGCGCCAAAACAGAGATGAGTTCAATTAGAGTTAATTGATGTTTCCTCCTGTCTCAATCATTTGTGAGGTCATCATACTGTACGTGCTGGGATATTTCCGTTCCTAACCTGGATCGTGCGTGTGCGTGCGTGCACACACGGTACATATTGTATCACTCTCATCTCTATCGTATTGTTAATATTGTACTGTATGTCTTGCTCCTCTCTATCTTCCTGTTCATACTGTATGTATATTGTCTCTCATCTCTGTTCTGTGCTGATGCTCTCTCTCTCTCTCGCTCTCTCTCTCTCTCTCTCTCTCTCTCTCTCTCTCGTTTCTGCTCTCTTATCTCTTTACATGCCACTCTCACTCGTAATCTCCCTCTGTGTCAATTTTTCACCTTACTTGCTCTCTCTCTCTCTCTCTCTCTCTCTCTATCTCTCTCTTTCTCTCTCAGAGAGCAAGTAAGGTGAAAGATTGATAGACACAGAGGGAGATTACGAGTGGCATGTAAAGATAAGAGAGGGATAGAGAGAGAGCAAGAGAGATATCTCTCTCTCTCTCTCTCTCTCTCTCTCTCTCTCTCTCTCTCTCTCTCTCTGTGTGTCTGTGATCTCCCTGCATGTCTAAGCTCATCTTTGTCACTACTTCTTCACAATATCTCCTCTCACTCTTGTTATGTCTCCTCCTGCGACATTTCCTCTTTCCGTTCTCTCTCTGTCTCCATCTCTGTCCATACTCAGCCAACCATCTTCATTTTCTCCTCTGTCTCTGCCCCTCACTCTAAATATATATATATATCAATCTGTTATGCCTGTGGCCTTTTTCCTCTCCCCAACATGACTGTAGGCCTACCTATTTTTATGCCTGTCTCTCTGTGTCAATATGTATTTGGTGGAGAACCCGTCCGCTCTTCTTTCATCATGCTGTATGTTTTCAGGGGGTGTGGGGGGATGAGGGGGATGGAAAATATGTCTCGGTAGTGGCAAGGCTCAGAAAGTCAAAAGCAATACTGGCTGGATCGCCATGGACGTTTCTGTGCACCATTTTTTGTTTGCTGGGGGATGAACCGTACAGAGTTTTGGTGCCATCATGGCTTCTCTATTATAGCGCCACAGTGCATATGGGTGCATGGTTTGGCACCGTTTGGCCTGGAGCAGTGGCAGGATTTTCAGCATGGTTCCCTAAGCGTTCTCAACACAGCCAAAGCATGCCTGTGGTTGAGCCCTATAGCATCTCTATTGTGGGGGCCAACATTTTGCCAAAAATAGAATATCTACAATTACATTTACATCACAAAGAGATCGAGTTACCTTTTCCCTGCCTATAGAAATTGATCAAATGTCAAAAAATGCCAAAGAGTTCAGTCATTGTTCCACTAAAGTGAAAGTGTCCTTGTTCAAGGCATATTGCACACCGCTCTACTGTAGCATGCACAGGTTGCAAGTTGCATATAATGATGCCACTAGTCAGATGTTTGTCACTGGTGGAGTGAGGAAAGCACTCCTAAGAAATCTAATGTTTATGAAAAGGCTGGATTTGTCGACAAACAGTATCATTGTAGCGCTTTCAAGCCCCTCAGTGAGCTGTTCACATTATACATCAAGGTTAAGGGTACACTGGCTAAAATGCCTGTATGTTCTGCCTATGGGTTAAGTTATGTAAGTTTTGTATTTGTTTTAAATGATTTCTATAGTCTATGTTTTCTTGTCCAGTACATCAAGGTTAAGGGTACACTGGCTAAAATGCCTGTATGTTCTGCCTATGGGTTAAGTTATGTAAGTTTTGTATTTGTTTTAAATGATTTCTATAGTCTATGTTTTCTTGTCCAGTCTGCTTCTTTCTCTTGCTCTCTCCGCTGCGCCTAAAAAAATAGCACTCAAAACTTTATTTCAATTATTCAGTGAGCAAACCTCTATGAGAAAAGCAAATAACTCCAATCAAAGCATCCCAGGCTGAAACAGAAAAACAGAGAGCCCCTGACGGATGCTGAGGCAATTTTTTAGCTGAGTGCGTTTCCATTCTGTCTCCCGTCTGCAGTCTGCTCCCCACCCACCACCACTGCTGAAAAGTCTGCAATTGCCCGCTGGCTGCCTGCGGTGTGTCCACATTTCACTGTGGCCTTCAAGACAGCGCTGACCATCAGCCATAATGCTGCATACAACTTCAAATGATACGCTTTCTGACTGAGGTCAAGCCAAAAGGACATTGGACTTCAACACACGATGGATGGGTCTGTCGGTGAGTGTGTGTCATTGTATGTGGTTGGACAATGGTACCATACATACGTACTGTATACTATATCCAAGGTATGCTATATTAAGCCACTAATGTTATGTATAGAGCTACTGTCTCAGTAGCTCTATACATATATATATATATATATATCTATACATCCGAGATGTGTCATTGAACACTGATGGCGATAGATAGCAGAACAGACGTCACTAGGCTGTGATTTCACTTTCATGGTGTGTCAAGCTTAGAAGGCCCAGTTAATGAGTATGTCATTACTGAGCAGGTTTCATTCAGTAGGATCTGATTCACATCAATGCACGATTAATCGATCATCATATCGGTATTGGCAATATGGGCCTTAAAAAAGGTCAATAATGGTATCAAACCGATATAAAAATATCGGTTTTAGCCAATATTTAATTTTATAGCAAGAGTGAATTTAAATTGTTTTAATTCTCTTCTCTCTGCTACAGTATGTATGATGATATTCAGAGTGGATAACGCACCATAAGTCACAGCACGTGATTGGTCACAAGAAAAGTCATTAACAGCTCCCTATGAAGACACAAAGGAGACTCTTCGTTTCTCCATAGGGAACCACTGCTGGTCATCAAATTATTGGGTTAGGAATATGACAAAAACTACAAAAATATCCATGAATTCAAGTCTCCACGGGGGAAGTAATCGATATAAAGTCAATAACATGCATGTAGCTTATCCAGGGAGACTTGCAGTAAGTGAGTTCACTCAGTTCAGGGTCGTAAACTCGATAATATTGAGTCAATAACTCTGTTGTGTATTATATTATATAATCCATCTCACAACAGAGTATTGACTCTACCCGTGAAGGTCTCTTTCAAATTACATTCTCCAAATTGCCAAAAGTGTAAGTCAATGACAGGGAAAAAGCTTTGATCGCTTTGCTTTCTCTCTTCACTCGTTCGAAGTCCCAAATAATGTCAAGCAAACAGCCACAATGAGAAGATTGCTAACAATTCAACCTCAGCCCCACACGTTGAGTAAATAATGCTAATTCTGAAATATTGCTCTATACTGTGTGCATTCCTTTTTTTCTCCTGGAGGATGAGGAGGGGTATATGTGTATGTATGTGTGTTGGTACAACCCATATGGAAAAAAAAATACTAAATTTGTATATGTTTTACATGAAACTTGTAGTTAATATATATGACAGTCAAAGCAGATATAAGATCCATAGTATTTTTTTGTAAAGTGAAACTTATATAATTTTGTCATTTATATGAACTATATAAAACAGTCAAAGCACATATAAGATCCATAGTATTTTTTTGTAAAGTGAAACTTATATAATTTTGTCATTTATATGAACTATATAAAACAGTCAAAGCACATATAAGATCCATAGTATTTTTTTGTAAAGTGAAACTTATATAATTTTGTCATTTATAGGAACTATATAAAACAGTCAAAGCACATATAAGATCCATAGTATTTTTTTGTAAAGTGAAACTTATATAATTTTGTCATTTATAGGAACTATATAAAACAGTCAAAGCACATATAAGAGCCATAATACGTTTTTGTAAAGTGAAACTTATATCATTTTGTCATTTATAGGAACTATATAAAACAGTCAAAGCACATATAAGAGCCATAGTACGTTTTTGTAAAGTGAAACTTATATAATTTTGTCATTTATAGGAACTATATATAACAGTCAAAGCACATATAAGAGCCATAGTAAGTTTTTGTAAAGTGAAACCTATATAATTTTGTATCTTATAAGACCTATATGTGACGGTAAATCCACATACAATATTCTTAGTAAATTAGTATAAATTGAAATACATATGTGTGTTGTCAAACTTGTAGAGTTGGGCAAACATCAGTGAAACCAAAATCTGATAGGATATTGTATAGAAACCATACAATACAGGCCATGTATGTCACAGAGACATCCAAATTAAACAAAACCTAATCTTACAATGAAATAACATGAGATGACAAAATAATGAGTTGTATTCCCTTTTACATTTTATGACTCCTACATTATTTAAGATCCCCCCACCCAGTGCCCCCCCCCAGCCAGTGTCCTCCCCAGCCAGTGACCCCCCAGTGTGACACCCCCCACCCAGTGCCCCCCCAGTGTGATGCCCCCCCCCCCCCAGCCAGTGTCCTTCCCCAGCCAGTGTCCCCCCAGTGTGACACAAGCCCCCAGTGCCCCCCCAACCAGTGCCCCCCCAGCCAGTGTCACCACCATTGTCCCCCCATGTACCTCCCAATGCATTTTATTTTATACTGCTATGGTAACTTATAAGAATCTTCTAAAAAAAACAAAAAACATAAAGAGAGCATATCAAACACTTCACATATGTCAGGATGTGTCTGGGTAGCTCAGTCGGTAGAGCTCTCGCCTTAAGACCACAAGTTCGTGGGTTCGATCCTGGGCACTGGCAACTCAGCGTATGAGTAGCACAGCTTGGGTGCGGCAAGTGATGCGGGAAGAATTGGGAGTTGATGGTATAGTAGGTGTGGTGCTCTATCTCAGCAACTATCTCCCAGGGGTCTATAGCGCATATGTTTTTTATACCTATCATACACTTCACATATAAAAACTTATATATAGTCATAGATAAAACATATGTTTTTTTTATAACTATAAGGTATAATGTATTGGCTGACATATAACAATGTTATAAAAATCATATAAAAGAAGCATACTTTTCTTGTAAATTAAATGGTTACAAACTATAAAATACATACTATAATGGTATTTTTTTTATATATGGAAAGGATATATCTCATATAATTTAAAACTACAAACATTGTATGGAACATGTAAGGAAAATACAGTTTGCCATGTACTTACCTCATAGATCACATACATGTTGTTTACTTGATTCATACATGATTCACTTTATTGTCTTATATGAGGATTGTATGAAAGGTGCCACTTTCAAGAGTTCACATATAAAATCTAGTATGTACTTTACATGACATACATGTAAATGACATACATAAAAAATGTAAATACTTACTATTGGAGGCAACAGGACAACATATATGTTTCTTCTACTTTTTTTTCCATATGGGAAGGCCAAGAAAGACAAGCCTCCCTCCTTCCTAATTATGGGACAACCCATCAGGGTGTACGCCCGTAATGAGACGTACCCATACCTAGGCCATAAGTTCAACATTGCTGGTGAGTGGGGGGAGCAAGTCGAGGAGCTCACTAGAGAGTTTCACCGTCGACTCGACCTGATCGATCTGTCCCCCCTCCCTATAGTCATGAAGCTTGAGGCTGTGAGAGAAGTGGCCCTGGCGAACACCTATTTGCCAATGTACACATCCCACAACATGCACTGAGAGACATGACAAATAGAACTGTCCAGCTGGCCAGAAAATGGGTTGGCCTAAACTCACACTCCACACGAGACACTCACACTCCTTTCATATGGCAAAGGGGGGCTGGCGGTCCCAAATGTAGAGTGGATGTATGCAGCAACACGGCTAAGCCACCTACTACACATGCTCAATAATGATGATGGCACCATCAGAGAAATGACCTCACTCCTACTGGACCTGCGCAGGAGGAAGGTACCCTTGGCTGCTGCAGACCAGAATAACTTCCTGAGCTTTAGTAGGAAAGACTCTGGGAAACTGGACTCACAAGCCAAGGGCTTCAGGGTCTGCCACGACCGGATTGTTGACCTAGTGTCTGATGCAGTTCGAAAGTATATGCCAAGTGAACATGAACTGTCAACCCCGTTATATTTGTTTCTTTGTCAAAATAATTGTAATTTGTGGATTCAAATAAAGAAATCGAAATGTGTGTGTGTATATAGTATACTGAGTTTAACTGAGAGTGTACAAAATAATGTAGCCATTCTCTGAGTTACAGATGGATAGACCTAGACCTACATTAAGGATTTACTGTGGATGAAAGCTCTGTAACTTACTATGAAGCAGACACAGAGTGTTGGGTGTGTCTGCCTGTCATTGTGTGTGCGCGTGTGTATGTGTGCATCCCGCACCACGCACGTCTGCAAATCCAGAGTTACTGCTTTATAATCTTTGGGGTTTTTTTCAAAATGCATGGCTGCGTGTGCGTGACCATCTGGATTGAAACCGGGGATTCCCGCATGGGAAAGCAAACATCTGCCACTCTTCCAAAGGGGAATCCCAGCTGAAACCCCTCAGCATCCGTCTGTTTTAGTCAAAGTTACGCTATGACACTCTCCGTGTGCTGAGATCTGGGCCTGTCCAAAGGGTGGCAACTCAGACTGACATCACACGTGCACTACAAGAGTATTCAGCTCTCTCACGCACGCACATATGTGACCAGATTTGACTGAGAGCCTGCCATCACGCAAACTCCAGCTTTTCACCAGAGGAGAAAACATTTTTTCCCCTTTTTTTCCAAAATGAGTTAATAGCACAGGCAGACTCTTCACATACTAGAGCATATGTGAAATAAGTGTCAGAGCTTAAATCGACATGTAAATATGAAATAATGCTTAAACATGTAGCTACGTAGGTGTAATGTTAGAAACCACAGAAGTGAACCTTTCAAGTCTGTTTTCTCAACTCGCTGTTTTCTGCAAGACATTACTCTATAAGCCATATCTCCAAAACTGGTGGGTCAAACTGAACAACAGCGTTGAAGCTATGATTCCCTGCTTTCATATGACATGAAAAAATGGAAAATTCAGTCCCTCAGTCAAATTTGGTCACATATATATATCTTTGTTAATTTGACCGTGTTCTTTTCTTGCTCTCTGTCCTGCTCTACCCGTATCCTCACAGAAAAACTACAGATGATGGAGCACACTTGATAAACAGAATTTCACCCACTTAGGTATTTACATCTGTAAACCTGTGATGTGTCAATGCAGATGATTCTGATTATCCACTTTTGGTGCTGTGTTACTTAAGTTGCTCTTATGTTTGGCATGTGTCACTGAGTCAGTCAGCTACGTGACCTGCACTACTGTATACTGTCTGAGGGGGAAGCATCTGCCAACGACACTGAGCAATAGCTGCTGCAGGTCAGTCGACATCTGAGGAGATATGGAATAGGTCCAACTCGCTGTCTGTCGTGCCAAAAAGAAAAGTACTTTTCTTCCAGCAACTGCTATATTATGCTTTTTCTCACAGAAGCTATCTCGCTGTCTTTCATTGTAGTGTAATTAACTGGTGGGCAGATTGCCAAGGATCTCCCCTCGTAACTCACAGCACACAAACTCTTTCGAAGCCTTGTTCTTTTTTATTCTTTTTATCCCATCCTTGCTCCTGCTATAGCTGTTTCTGCCAAGTCATTATTTTGTGGATGTTCCATGTTGGATTGTGTACTGACTGACTGCCAGTCAAACCGCGTGTCTGTTCTATCTAGCTGGCTTTTGTGAGACTTTCTCCTAGTCCTACTTTCAGTCACGACTTGGGTTTCTTTTTCGCTCGTGGTCTGTCTTGTTGGGATTGTTGTTATAATAAATCAGATTATTTACACAATTATTCTCTATGTACGAATCTCTACTTGCGTACAAGTTTTACTTACAGTAGGCTACATGAGTCACTACGTGTATGAGGTTTAACTTAAACAATCTTATCTACATCTAAATATAGCCTTATAGTCTTTGCAATTCCCTACACAATTATCTGCATAATAGTACATAATGCATATACAAGTCTCGACTTATACAAGCCTCTATACTCATATGATTCTCTTGTCTACAACAACAACAACAACAACAACAACAGCAGCAGCAGCAGCAGAAAAGCGTACTCTGGTAAATAGGCTATAACCTCAGGAACAATAGCTGCATGTACATTTCTAAACTGAAGTTAGCTGGTAATGGCACCGAGGCTATGGCAGGATTTTCCGCACTCCCTTTTCTTCTGCATAAGCAAAAGCACAGTCCTCTCAGAGCCAACGGTCCCAGAGCATAATGAGTACATATTGTAATGTTAGTACAGTAGATTGAACAAGAAGTAAAGTAGCATTTTAAAAGCCCCCCCAGCAGCAGCACGTACACTGCAGCATGACGGAGACCACTGTGAACTGTGGTAGCCTAAGTGCTGCTGTGCTTGTCTCAGCCAATGCTAAAACTTCAACGACAGAAAAAAAAACATTACGTATGGAAATACTGCTTGGATTCCTTGTCTACAAGTTCTGCCCATCATTACAAAAGCACTAGAAATAGAGGGATTATATATTTTTGGGCTATTTAGTATTTATATATATATATTTATAGGCTATAAATAATAATGTTGTCTTTAACCCTCTAAGACCCAGATTAATTTCTACTTGCAAAAAAGAGATTTCAACCTTACTACTACTTTGTACTACTAGGAATTAGGTTAAAAAAAGATGTAAAAATAATAATAATAGGTTTGATGAAAATGTTATGCACATTATATAATGATTATATAATAATATAATAAATTAATAATTTACATTTGGGGGATATCTTTCACAATAATGAATAAAACATGTTCTAGACATTCTAATGATCACAAAAAAACATATAGTCCAGTCCAGACATTTTTAATTTGTGTGAATTTCAGCCTCTGTGGGGGGTATTTATATGCAAATATCATGACCAATGGCATTGCAATGGCATTGCAATGAACATCACTGATGACGTTTAGGTGAAAAAAGAACAGAAAAAAATAATAAGAATTAAGTAATTAATTAAAATAAAATTGTTGCTATAAAGCAACGCTGGGTCTTAGAGGGTTTAGAGAGACAAGGCTTAGCAGAAATGCTGTCTGAACTTGACATCCTGCATAATGTTAACCTGTTCGTCTTGGATGACAAGCTGTGGCTTCCCTCAATTCACACATTAGAACCTTTTGAAGCATACATTACAAACGGAGTGTATGAAGCAGAGAGAGAGAGAGATTCTGCATTATGAGTAGCCTACTTTTACTTTGAGTAGATTTTGATGCAGATATTTTTGTACTTTTGATTTTGAATACGGGACTTAACAGAATATCTACACTGCAGTAATGATACTTTTACTTAAGTAAAAACATTTGAGTACTTTTTCCACCACTGTCATTCACTATACGGTATGCTATAGCAGGGCTTCTCAAAGTGGGGTCCAGGGACCAACTGATGAGTCAGGGTGAGTAGTGAAGGGGGTCCAGGGACCAACTGATGAGTCAGTGAGTAGTGAAGGGGGTCCAGGGACCAACTGATGAGTCAGTGAGTAGTGAAGGGGGTCCAGGGACCAACTGATGAGTCAGTGAGTAGTGAAGGGGGTCCAGGGACCAACTGATGAGTCAGTGAGTAGTGAAGGGAGTCCAGGGACCAACTGATGAGTCAGTGAGTAGTGAAGGGGGTCCAGGGACCAACTGATGAGTCAGGGTGAGTAGTGAAGGGGGTCCAGGGACCAACTGATGAGTCAGTGAGTAGTGAAGGGGGTCCAGGGACCAACTGATGAGTCAGTGAGTAGTGAAGGGGGTCCAGGGACCAACTGATGAGTCAGGGTGAGTAGTGAAGGGGGTCCAGGGACCAACTGATGAGTCAGTGAGTAGTGAAGGGGGTCCAGGGACCAACTGATGAGTCAGGGTGAGTAGTGAAGGGGGTCCAGGGACCAACTGATGAGTCAGTGAGTAGTGAAGGGGGTCCAGGGACCAACTGATGAGTCAGTGAGTAGTGAAGGGGGTCCAGGGACCAACTGATGAGTCAGTGAGTAGTGAAGGGGGTCCAGGGACCAACTGATGAGTCAGTGAGTAGTGAAGGGAGTCCAGGGACCAACTGATGAGTCAGTGAGTAGTGAAGGGGGTCCAGGGACCAACTGATGAGTCAGTGAGTAGTGAAGGGGGTCCAGGGACCAACTGATGAGTCAGTGAGTAGTGAAGGCCAGACATATTTGGCTGTATTTTGCGTGTCTTAAGTACCAGGTCTTACTTCCTAACTTGAGTAAACTAAAGACCTGGAGGCTTGATCAATGCCATTTGGCTATTCTGAGTGGCCAAAGAGTTAGGGAATAAGACCTGGTACTTAAGACACGCAAAATACAGCCCATTGTATAATAAAATAAAGTGCAAGGCTGCCGACTGCCGTGTCTATCTTCAGCAGTCATGGTGGGAAAAGTAGTCAAATGTTTTACTTCAATATTTAAAAATGCATATACCGGTATGCAGTACAAAAGTATTGGCATCAAAATGTACTTAAAAGTACCAAAAGTAAAATAACTCATTATGCCCCATGTCCCATTTCAAGTTTTCAAATGTATAGTAATTTGAAAATAGCAGATCTACAAGCTCACATGGCGACGCATTGTGAGCTTGTAGATCGGATATTTTCAAATGGCCAAAATGTATATAGGGCTGAATTAGGGCAAAATCTCCAAAGTAACTAGTAATTTCCAAATGATTGTAGTGGAGTAAAAGTACAATATTTGGCTCTGAGACGTACTGGAGTAGCAGTGAAAGTATTGGAAATTGGAAATGCTCAAGTAAAGTACAAATTACTTTGTACTTTTACTTAACTACAGTACTTAAGTAAATGTAGTTAGTTACTTTCCACCACTGGTCTTCAGGCTAGCTGTGTACGAGTATGTGTGTGTGTGTGTGTGTGTGTGTGTGTGTGTGTGTGTGTGTGTGCAGTGCGCGTGCAACAGCACATGCAGCTCTGCGATGCCGAGTCATATGCCTGCATGGGCCATATGTATGCAAGTTTGCCGGCTGACAGTTTGTGGCCAATTAAAATGCAATGCAGAGAGAGTGGGCCGGCGTGTGGAGAGTTTAATCACACAGCCTGCAGAGAGAGCTTCGACAGGTTTCTTATCGGTTTCTGTGAGAACTTGTCATGGACGCGCTCGGCCGGTCAGGATGCCGCCAGCTGTCATGAGATGGCTTGAAACAGCCGCAACCACGGTGCCTCGTTTATATTGTGAATCATAATGAATTGGATTCACAATATAAATTGATTATTAGTACCACAGTCTAAGTATATTGCATACATTGTTAAATCCTCAGTGTGTCACGTATCATATATGAGTTGACTGGAATCCCACTATAGGGCTCTACTATAGGCCCACTCCTGTTCTGGATGGTTCCAGTTGGTCCTGTATTATGATGGCCGAGCTATGTTTGAAGCTGATGTATTATGTAATAATGGAATGCTGCTATTACTGTCCCAAAGAAATTGGCGTTTTTTTGTGTTAATTTAGATTTACAAAAACGTGTAGGCTACAATTAAGTTAGTCCATTTGTTTATTTTCTTACATGTTAAGAGTTAAACGAGAACACCAAGGATATTTACTGTGTGGTTTCCTCACTAGGGAAAGAAGAAGACGTGTAACTAGGTGAAAGGCTCACCTCCTTCAGGGGCGGCCTTAGGGATCTGGAGACCCCCATATCACCCTCATCACTCTTGACAATTACTCCAGCAACAACAACTCTCCTCATCCTGTCGTGCCTTCACAATAAAGTGTACCCCCTTTACCTCCCAATGCCGCAGTGAGCGAGAGAGACAAGGGGAGAGAGAGAGAGAGCCATGGTGCAAGGGTGGGGTGGCCCGAGGCTGGAGGCCCGTTTCAATTGAAACTGATGAAACATAGCAAAGTCCTCCTATGACCTCCTTGACTATAGAGACTGGCCCCATTATAATTAAGCCTCACACTAACCAGTAGGGGAAAGTAACTTGGTATATTTACTTAAGTACTGTACTTAAGTACAATTTTGAGGCATGTGTACTTTACAATGTATTTCCAATACTTTTACTTCTACTCCACTACATCTCAGAGCCAAATATTGTACTTTAACTTCACTACAATTATTTGAAAACCTTTAATTACTGGTTACTTTGTAGATTTGGATTATTATTACAAAACAAAACATACAATAACCACTTCAACCCTATAAATATTGACCATTTTAAAATGGTTTTCTTTAGACATTTTATACATTAGAAAAGTTATGAAATAGGACATTCTGCATAATGAGTACTTTCTACGTTTGGTACTTTACAGTAAGTAGATTTTGGTACCAATACTTCTGCACCTTTACTCGAGAAGATTTGTAATTCCAGACTTTCACTTTTAGTATTTCTACATTGCAGTATTGATGCTTTTACTTAAGTAAATAATGTGAGCAGATTGTTTCCACCAGTGGTGAGGAGTGCAGCATGCTGTACGTGGGCGTTGCAAACAGCTGCCACTGCAGTGTCTTGACGAGTCATCTGAATCAGATGAGCAGATGTTGGACCTAAAGGTGTGTGTTTGTGTCTCCAGTCTCAATGCAGTCCCCAGTGCAACAACTAAAATAATTGGGGTTTTTTCAGTCACATACAATATCCTCTTAGGAAAATGTGATTGTCAGTACAGTACCCTAGGAGAACATTAAAAAAATAGCATTGTGCATGGATAATGGAGAAACCAAATGGGCAATTATGAAAGATTAACATAAAGTGTTGTAGTCATTAGTCAGTCTAACAAACAATGGTATTTAGTATTTGTCTCTCAGCAAATGTAAAATAATTGAAACTCCAGGGAAACTTTCTGCAAAACCAATCTGCAAAAATAAACAGCTAATGCAAAGTAAGGGAATTATATTTTTTCATGATGTTACTTAATGCTAAAATCTGTTTGCTAGAGAAGTGCTGAATCCTGTTGCCATGTTACATTACCACTGAACCATGCAGAGTTTATACCCATGCTGCTTTTCATACATGTTTCTATGTCACTTTAACCATGTTGACAGAGTTGCTACATACCTGCTGCTATTTGTATACATGTTGGATATGTTTTCCACCCCTGCCTTCCATAGTGCCGCCTATCCATTGCAAAAGAAAAAAAAATATATATAATGCACTTTAATTATATTGTAATTTGCATTTAGTCTGCGACTTCCATCCTGTTAATGACCTTCTTTTCATCTCAATTCTCTCTTCCATATTCTAGCTCTTTCTGTAACTGCAATATTCAGAGATCTAATTGTGTTATGTTATGTATTATGTTATGTTATGTAACAATAAAGTTGATTCTGATAGCAGATGGCCGCCGACTATTGTTGTCACCAAAGCAAAACCGCTTGCTCGGGGTCTCTGCTCTATAGTCTATACTCTTATATTTTTGCATGTGTGTGCGTGCCTGTCACACAAATAAATGATTTGGTGTCAGAAGTTCAAAGCCCCAAGACATTTACTGTACATTCAAACGTCAATAAAATGAAACTGAATTATGATTCTTGATGAGTGTTCTATTGATTATGCATATCTCACTTTAACAGCATGTGTTACAAAATGTACCGCATTTGACACATTTTAAATGCTAATCTCATTTGCAGTGAACAGTGCAAACATACAAAGGCGTAGACTCCGTAGAGGCAAGTATGTGATGCATTGAACAGACAGTGGACCTGGGAGACAGTACAGACAGTGCAGACAGTGCAGACAGTGCAGACAGTGCAGACAGTGCAGACAGTGCAGACAGTGGTGAATTTCACAAGACAAGCCCATGGCCTGTAACCACGGCAACGGGAGCAGACCGGGTGCCTCTCCCTGTCGACACACAACTCTCTGTGTGTGTGTGTGTGTGTGTGTGTGTGTGTGTGTGTGTGTGTGTGTGTGTGTGTGTGTGTACAGTGCTGCATGTGCACTGTATGTGTGGTTAGTGTACATGCATCCACAGAACCTCACTGTGATGGAATGTGAAATGTATGAATTTGCATTTGTTTACATGTATGTGTATAATGTGTACATGTATGTAAAGTACCTCCCCTTGCCAGACAGAGGAGCCATGATATGAACATTTGAGCGTTGCGATGAGTGTGTGTGCGTGCGTGCATGCGCGTGTGTGTGTGTGTGTGTGTGTGTGTGTGCATGTGCGTGTGCGTGTTTGTCATGCATGTGTGCTCTCATATCAGCTCAGCACAGCAGGTGCTTGGCTCCAGTACACTGCTGCAACTAGTGAAGCTGAATGCATTGCAGCCACCATGGGAAATATAAGCTTGTTTGTTGTCTCTGTGTACGGTGTGTGTGTGTGTGTGTGTGTGTGTGTGTGTGTGTGTGTGTGTGTGTGTGTGTGTGTGTGTGTGTTTTTTCCGAGTGAGACTGAGTTAGCGTGAAAGAGAAGGAGAAAGGGTGAGAGAGCATCATGAGTCACTGGATGATGGAGAGGAAAGGAAAATTAAGAGGAATTTTCCGGCGGACGGAAGGGAGCAAAGAGAGGAGAGGAGAGGAGAGGAGAGGAGAGGAGAGGAGAGGAGAGGAGAGCTGAGAAAAGAACAGAGAGAAGGGGGTTGAAAAGCTAGAGAATACAAAGAAAGCAAAATCCTTAAGGGACTCAACTGCAAGTTACATTCTCTCTCTCTCTCTCTCTCCAGTTAATGGAGGATAATGACCATTGTCTTTTGGGAAAGCTATGGATCCAATTATTTCAGGTTGCAGGTGTGTGCATGGGCCACTGTGTGTACAGTACATGTGTATGTGTGTGCATGGGCCAGTGTGTACACGTGTGTGTGTGCATGGACCACTGTGTGTACAGTACATGTGTATGTGTGTGCATGGACCACTGTGTGTACAGTAGGTAACAAGAACACTCGGCGGATTTACCCTTTTTGCCGACTTCTCAAGACAAGTCGGCAAACCGTGGAGAATATTCGGCAGAATCTGAAGAAGAGTCGTCGCGCGGCGAATCTTCTTAAGATTCTGCCGAATATTCTCCACGTTTCGGGGCACTTTCAGCAGCTGCAGCTGCAAGTTTCTGAATGTTAGCTACTGTGCTAACGACGATAACCAAAACAAACCCAAACCAGAAAAATAGCTGTCTACTTCCTGACTGAATTACATCTGAATAGCAACGCTTATTCTCCACGTTTCGGGGCACTTTCAGCAGCTGCAGCTGCAAGTTTCTGAATGTTAGCTACTGTGCTAACGACGATAACCAAAACAAACCCAAACCAGAAAAATAGCTGTCTACTTCCTGACTGAATTACATCTGAATAGCAACGCTAACAATGCAGAAGACGCTAACACTGAGGAGCTAAGCTAAAGTAAACGTGACGTTGTTGTGGTTAAACATAATACTGCTAATGAAGTGTAGAAGTGTTGACAGTTTAGCGTGCCTCTCACACGCGCGCGCACATTTGGTACATAAATCGTCTGGAAACGTCATAAGGATTGGAACCGAGAGGTGCGTTCGTCTGTGGACGTCCTAGCGACGTCCAAACGACACGGGGCGAGATAAGAATATTCAGAATGATTCCTATTTGTTTTTTTGGCATTTCGCTTTTCGCTTGCCGTATGCTAATGCTCTGTGCAACTATTAGCTTGTCATTGACTCCCATGAATGACTCGTATCTCCTCATCCAGGGCGCTCTCCGTGGTGATAAATGGATCGATATGCTGGCGCTTCATTTCTGCTCCTCATCCGTCTGTCCCGCAAAATATGAACGCTTTTTGGAGCGTATATAAATATATTAAGATGATCGGAGATTGTGAGGTCACTTTGTGCGCGCGCGCACACACCCACACACACCCACACACACACACACACACACACCGCCTCCTGGCACACACACACACACACACACACACACACACACACTGTGAAGGCCGTAGTACTGTAAATATGACATGAATATGAATGCAAAGTAGCGGTCCATGCTTTTGCATGCTTTTATTGATCTGCTGTCTGATCAGCGTGCATGATCATCATGCAGTAGCTAGATGCGCGCTCCAGCGCCGAGATTTCTTCCCGTTTCGGCGACTCTTCGTCACTTTCCGTCCGAGTTCTCAGACAGTACTCGGACCGGAAAGTGACGAAGAGTCGGCGAAAGGGGAAGAAATCTCGGCAAAGATGAAGAACAGTCGGCGACCCGAGTTCTCCAGTATTCGTACAGTACATGTGTATGTGTGTGCATGGGCCACTGTGTGTACATGTGTGTGTGTGTGTGTGTGTGTGTGTGTGTGTGTGTGTGTGTGTGTGTGTGCATGGACCACTGTGTGTACATGTGTATGTGTGGCTCCCCCGAGCCTGGAGGGCTCACCAGCTCCAAATGGAAGTCTTAATCTTGTTATGATGACAAGTTCGACAACAACAAAAAGAAAGAAAGGAAATGAAAACTAAAAATTGTTTAAATTATCTTTCTTGGCAGGAATTTGGTCAGGCATATGTATTTAGATTATTTTAGGATATATTCCACTTTATTGATCCCAATTCTAGCACTATACACTACAGTGCTGCATGGTGCTTTGACCACAACTTTATTGAAGTAGAAATACCAAGGAGTGGTTTTGATTTGTTCAAATTTAGACTCAATTAAAACTACAAAACTATTAATAAGTATGTAGTGGAGCAACGCATGTATGCACACACATATACACACACAAACACATGCGCACGCGCGCACACACACACACACACACACACACACACACACACACACACACACACACACACACACACACACACACACACACACACACACACACACACACACACACACACACACACACACACACACACACACACACACACACACACACACACACACACACACACACACACACACACTCTTTCTTATCGTGCTCCATTCTCCGCCCTCACTGCTTCTTCTTCTTTATCTCCTTGCCTCGACTCCGGTCTCTGTCAAATCATTGTTCACCCTCTCTTTACCTGCCTGAACTTTACAAGGCCTTGGAAATGTTCCAATAATGCAACAGAGACAGAGACAGAGAGAGAGAGTGAGATAACAAGAGAGAGAAATTGTGTGTGTGTGTGTATGTGTGTGTGTGTGTGTGTGTGTGTGTGTGTGTGTGTGTGTGTGTGTGTGTGTGTTTGTTCTAACTGACTGCTATGTGTACATTGCAAAGCATGACACCATTGTTGATTTATTAGTTAAGAACATATGGCCACATTATTCCTTCAACAGGTTTTATCTGTCACTCATTCATACAAAATGTTGCGGAGGGTTGGCTTTGCTTGTATCCAAAGTGTAGGTGCTTGTTTTGGCTTGCTTCCTAATGTCTAAAACAATACACCGAAAAGTTTGAGCTCAATAGTGTGTCATTTGATCCATCGACAGCCGAACGATACGTCAACAGGCTTTCCACAGCAGCATCACTCCCTCTCTTTCGCGCACACACACACACACACACACACACACACACACACACACACACACACACACACACACACACACACACACACACACACTCTCCAAATGAGTTTTTATCCCTGTGTTTTTGTGCTAATGGACTGGCTTGTTGGCCAGATGAATCCATATTTCAGTGCCAATTAAGAGAGCAACTTTTCTTTGTGCGGTCTCCAGAGTGAATTTACATGTACAGAACAGTATGTTCACCATGGTCCATTCATAAATAAAAAAAACTGTATGTTCTATGGAAGCACATGAGACAGTCCATGGATGCATGATATTAGAAGTAAATACTTGGCTAATGTCGGCATAGTAACATTTTAAGCTGCAGAGTTTACAAATATAAGCAAATATGTTTACGTTTGTACACTCGCAGAGTTACAAATGAATAAAAGAACAGTGTGGTTAATATTGTGTAGGAGTCAGAGCCCATCATTGGAACAGTACTGCATAACAGAAAGAAAGGGGGGGAAAGTCTGCTCTGAATAAAGGGGGTGCTTAAAACTTTAAGCACAATTCTGCACAATGGTTATAGATTCCACTTCTCGGGGCTAATGTCATCCATATTGGGTATGATCTCTATTGGAAATTGAACCAGCAGCCTCTTGACTAGCTACATACTCTGCAACCAAACTGCTAGTGTTGGGAAAGTTCACTTTCTACATGAACTAGTTCAGTTCACAGTTCAAATAACAAAATGCTCCTCGATACAAAAAAACAAGCTATTTTTCCTAAATGAGGTAAACATGTTTACCTCAGTGTTTTGGGTCGGGTCATGCTCTGTGCGAGGCTGTCTGTGTGGTTCAGGATCAGCGCGTCTGGTCTGCGAGTGCACAAGCCGCACGTCATCATCGCCTCGCTACAACTCGGTCGCGCCGCGTCCAGAGACAGTGCACGTTAATTTGGTGTCGGATTCGGGATTATTATATTATGCTTAGGAGGAACGGGGCAGATTGGTGTTTTTCCGCTACACATTAAGGCCCGTTTAGATGGAAATCTGGCACACAGTCTTGCACGGAGTGAACCGTCAGAGACTGATGTTCACACATGCCCAGAAATGAACACGTTCACAATAACCGTTCATCAAGCAGAAATACAGTACGTTCAGTTCACGTTCACCCAAAATATGAAGGGGTTTGTGATAGTCAGTCAGTCAGTCAGTCAGTCAGTCACTCAACACTCAACTCAAATTAACTCCTAGCATCTGAATGGCATTTATTAACCACTTAAAACCGGGAAAGCATCCATGTCATTTTAGATTTTTGCGTTGGCTATTCCAAAACTAGCAGACGTACAAGCTCATAGCGCGTCGCAGCGAGCTTGTACATTTGTACATCTGCTATAATGTTGAATATTTTTGGAAGAAAATCTTGAAAGTGTGAGAAGTTGAACCAGTGATTTGGAATGGGCCTCAGTAAACACGTTTCCCTGCAGTGCGCTGACAGAACGCAGCATCGTGTCTCCCAGTCAGATCACACAGCAGAGGAATGCCTGTGTGACTGGAAGCCCTCCTCTGTCGCATCCCTTCATCCATATTTCAACAGAGGCCTAATGGGATGACATGATCCTTCGTTACACATGGGGGGGGGGGGGGGGAGGCTGTGGTAGTGATTAACCCTTTTGATACACTGTGAAATCCTGAGTGTTACTTCAACTTTCCGAAAGGGTTCATTTCTTATACACTCACACACGTACACGCACACAGCTTTGCCAAACTAATTTTGCGGTTTGTAAAAAAGCCTAGCAAAACAAAAGCATATACATCTGTATATGCCAGCCTCATTAGCTGGACCTCAAACCACCAGAGTACTAGCGGACCTCTTAGACACTCTCTCCCTCTCCCTCTCTCTCTCTCTCTCTCTCCACATTAGTTGGGTCTACTGAATGTACGTCTCTGTGATTTGCAGGCATGGCGAGTCCAGCCCTGTGCACCACAGGTGTATCATAAAGGCAGAAGAAGTGCCATGGACAGATGAATGAGACAAGGGAGAATGGGAGCGAATGAGGGCATGTGCATGTGTGTGTGTGTGTGTGTGTGTGTGTGTGTGTGTGTGTGTGTGTGTGTGTGCGTGAGTGCGTGCGTGCGTGCGTGTGTGTGCGTGTGCACGTGTGCGTGTGAAAGAGAGAGAGAGAGAGAGAGAGCACAAATAGACATCTGCACTGCAACAATCTGCAATGCTAATTTAGTCAATGTAAATGTAGTCTCTCTCTCTCTCTCTCTCTCACTCCTTCCCTCGATAGCTACCCTTGCTTTCTAGACAGCGGAGTTGACCAGACGCATGGGCAGACTGCCATGAAAATAGAAAATAAAGAGCTTTCACTCTGGCAGCACTCTCAAGTATCTAATAAAATGAAAGGACAAGATGAGTCGATCATTTATCAAATACAAGTATTCACCAAATCATCCATCCATCCTCCTTAGGCACCTGAAAGCACACGTTCCAAGCCTCAGCACCAGTCCCTGAGTTCCGCAGACCATATCAATTACTATGAGCAGCACTCGATCTGTAACTCAGAGAGTGGACAAGCAAATGGACTATATTAATGATCCCATTTGGTAACATTTGTGAACTACAGCTGTCTGGTAAAGAGGCAATGGGTGGTGCCCGAGTCATGAGATCACTGTGCTGTTAAGCACTTAAACCATACAGTGTATACTTAGTTTACCACAGCCCCCCAGCTAGGGGTTTAAACTACCCCCTTAGGCATGCATGTACTTTTTCCTCTACACTAAATATCTTAAGCTCACAACGTTGTGAGTTTACAGATCGCAAATGTTCACCACAGAACAGGGACGAAGATCATGTGGTTAACTTGAATTTCTTAAACCCTTTCTTAAAACATCTTAAACCCTCCTATACGTTATTGCATCTTAACGTCTATCATGAAGCTTGTTTATTCTTTACAAGAAAAAAAACGCACGCACACACTATTCTCTGTACTGTCCTCCCACCTATCATGTCCACGTTGCTCTGTTGACTGAACCCTAGAGGCAAAGAGAAGTAACCCAAGCAGTCGCAATACCAATCCTAAATTGAATGTTGTAATACTGTTGTTTGCATTGTGAACCTCTGCACCATAAATCTTCTTGACACATGTGACATGTGCATGTGATTTAGGACTTATTTTAATGCACATTGTTGTTGTTGAACTGAACATTCATCACCCGCTGCTAGTGGGGCTAAAAACATTGAGGACTGGTTCCTGAGAGGCCAGACTTGATGTGCTGTAATCATTCCATTTATTGGTCTTCATCAGACAAACTTTTTTCCCCCTTTTTTTGATTGATGAAGACCAATAAGGTCTAAACGTTGCGTTAGCTTTAAACTGGTGTGCGGATGTTTAACCTTTTCTTCTGATTCTTGCCTTGATGTCCAGCACCAGGCCTATCTATACAGGTACAAGATGTATACACGCACAATCTCCTATACCTTTCTCTCTCATACACATGCACAAATGTGCGTGTGTGTACGTGCGTTCGTGCGTGCGCACACATGTGTGTTCTACTTTCAACAGTTGTGATTAATCATAACAGCAGTTGGCTCAGAGCCCTGCATGCTTTCATTTTGAAATGCCCACATGCCCAACACGGGGACACAGCAGTGTGAAAGTGGTCAAGTGGTTGTGCTTCCTGTCTTCTCTCTGAGCTTTAGTTTTTAATTTAGAGCCACAATGTGTCGAGAACATTGCTTCTTAGTCCCCTTTGCTCTCGCTCTCTCTCTCTCTCTGCTCTCTGTCACCTTTCTTTCTCTGTCTCTGACTATGTCCCACTACCTTTCCACACTAATACAATATTAATTCACATGTGGGCCGGGAGAGAGAGAGAGAGAGAGAGAGAGAGAGACTCAATTATGCATGACACCGCCACCGTGGCCTGTGTCTCTCCACGCACCAATGTTTTCTCTCACGCTCCTTTCATCTCTCTCTCTCTTCCATTCACTCCAGTGACATTGAGGTGACCCTCTTGCAAACTCTAAGGAAGCTGATGAAGTCACCAGAGAGTCTGATGATGGGTTGAACGACTCTGAACTTTTAACTGAAGAGAAGAAAGAGCTGGAGCCACAGTGTATTTGTCTTGAATAAGTGCACCTCGATCCCCACTCGAGTGTAGTGTGTGTGTGTGTGTGTGTGTGTGTGTCAGGTAGTAATTAATAAAGACAAGAATATTGCCCCCCTGCTGTGCTGACATGCCTGCAAGGTACCTGCCAAGAGCCAACACTCCAACGCACGCACACACACACACACACACACACACACACACACACACACACTCACTTATTTTATATTCAATGCAATATTTTAAATGCTCACTCAATCTCTCTCTTTCACACAAACACTCACGCGCGCACACACACACACACACACACACACACACATACAAGCGTGCGCTCACACACACACACGCGCGCATGCGGGCGTCAACTGAAATGCAGAAAGCCAGTAATTAGTCCACATGTGCTCATGCTTGGTTAGACCAGTCAGGACATTGAGGCAGCAGAGCAGACCAAGCAGAATGAACACAGCCAAGTCATCGTGTGACATCATACATGTATATATACATTGGTGGAAAAGTACTCAAATGTTTTACTTAAGTAAAAGTATCAATGGTGGTACATTGTACATTGGAAAGAACTTATAACGCAAGTTTAAAGTACACATATTGTGGAATCTGCACAGGCCCACGGGTCAATAATAAAGAATCCACATACCATTACCAATAGGGCACAGCAGTGGACATGGTTTTCTGGTTCCACTGAAAAATTACCAATTCATTTTTCCCATAGAGATTTTTCAATCAATAATTTTAAGCCTAGAATAAAGCCATCCGGATCCTGGTGAATCATGCCCATGATAAAACCTTTGATTCTGTGAAAATGTTTACATTTTAAAACAAAGGGTATTTATTAAATGTAGTATAATAGAATATTCAAAAAAAGATTTCTCACAGAAGCAAAGGTTATATTTCATTTCAAGTGAACCTGTAACCATGTGACAATAACCATCGGATCAGGAGCATTATACCATATTAATCACACCCGTGGGTGCTGACGTCACTCTATAAGTGCGTCCCACACCCACACACTCTTTTCTTCATCCTGGTCGGTAAGAGCTTATACCAGCTTGTGATTTTAACTATCATTCCTCACGGTACTGGATGCCTGCTCTGGGCTGCCTTCTATGTGGCACTCCCTTGGTGTACCGTGAGGCTGTCTCATCATATACTGTATGTTGTTTATTGCAGGCGACGATTGTGTTCGCCGCGTGTGATACACATAACTCACGTTCACGTTGGTGACAGCTATATGCGCTCGTTGCGTGTGAGCGTGAGATATACATTCCTATTTGGTAAGTGTGTATTGTGTATGTTTTCTCCCTGCAAGTATAGCATAGCCTACACTGGCAGCACTCCACACAGCACTGGAACGGCTTCTGTTAGCCTGGCTCTGCTGCTGCTTACACTGTCGGCTACGGCTGTCTTCTTTGGTGGTATACATGTTGGCCTCCCGCATCTTGGACAGTGCGCTGTCCAAGATGCGGAGGAGGACCCCACCCCGGTGAGTGGCGCTTGCACCCCCAGGTAGTGAACCAGATATGGTTTCACTTTGGTACACCACGGAAGGGAATACTCACTCTCCTCTGTGGTCGTCAATGCATGGACCACCAGGACCACTGAGCATCTACCCCCACATGGCCTCAACAGAGGCTGTGCTTTTCCCCCACTTCCTCTCAGGTACTATTGGTGGCACCGAATTGGCCACAGAGACCATGGATGGGAGAGATCCACAAGATGCTGGAGGGGCAGCCATGTTGTCTTCCAGTCAGACGGGACTTGCTGTCCCAGGCACATGGCAGGATATGGCACCCGAAGCCTCAGATAATGAGGCTTCATGTGTGGCCCGTGAGAGGCAGCATTTTAACCTGAGTTTGTATCGTTCTCAGTTAAATATGACTATGAGCACCCGTTGTGCTCGAGGATGTTTGTTTCCTGTGATTGGAACATTTCAGTTTATTGGAATTAACCTGGAGAATGTTTTGTAAACATGATTTTCAGTTGGCAATAAAATGCTAGAACTCAGTTGGTTGTGTTCTGCTGTTTCACTCCACACTTTTTGACCTGTTGACATGGTTACAGGTTCACTTGAAATGAAATAAAACGTAGGTTTACGTACGTAAACCCGGTTTTATGAATGAAAAGTGAACCTGTAACCCTTCTTTTGTCACTCGGCGGCGAAGGCTGGCCCTGTCATGCCTTTCCAGTCGTCAGAAAAGAGAAAGAGTGTGTGGGTGTGGGACGCACTTATAGAGTGACGTCGGCACCCACGGGTGTGATTAATTTGGTATAATGCTCCTGATCCGAGGGTTATTGTCTCACGGTTACAGGTTCACTTTTCATTCATAAAACCGGGTTTTCATGTCATGATTCACCAGGATGCTGGATGGCTTCATTCTAGTCTTAAACTAATTGATAGACATATTTAGTAAATCTCTGGGAAAAATGAATGCATGGCTGATTTTTCAGTGGAACCAGAAGACTGCTATGCCCTATAGTTTTTCTTTTTTATATCCGTGCTTGCACAGTGCACACACTTTCCACAGTGCTGACCCCTCCTCATTTTTAATCTCATCATTAAGAGGCAAGCGGCCATTCCCTGGATTTAATGTGCCAGATAATATAGGCCCACTTGTGAAGGGCATAACGTGGGTTCCTGGAAGCTCCGTCCATCCAAAGTAAAATGATTCAAACGAGAGGAAAGAAGGAAACGGGGACACCCATCACATTTCCGGGTATACAAGCTTTGAGTTGAAAATAATGGTCATTATTTTGCCATCACAACTAGTCAATGCAAGCTTGCCATTTCTTGGGGAAATATCATGAACACACATTTGAAGCTATACGGGTATACTTCTACTGCTCTATAGACAAGTATACTCGTCCTACGGCGGTTAATATAAGAATGCCTCGCTATTTTAGATTTTTTGACTTTTGTAATATAAATAAAGCTTTATTATTATTATTATTTATATTATTATTATTATCATTATTATTATTATTATTATTACATGTATATGCCCAAAGTAGGGAAGCGCTTACATGCAACTGGATGTAAAACAATAAAAGATGAACATGCATATTCAGCAGAAGCTTTTACTGCCTCAATAAAATGTGCAGTAAAAAATGCCTGTGTTGATAATAGTACCAAAAAACTACAGGCTAATAAATGCAAAGTATACATGCAGAAATCATCCCACACAACCATTATGTCGATGAGAATCACGGTAGAATGTATCTGTATGTGATTTATTTGACTCTCTTTTCTTCCCTGTTTGCTTCTGCTCTGAACACAGCCCATGTCCCATGACAAGAAAATGTATGTGCGCATTTGTCTGTGTGCGATTGTCTGTGTGTGTGCGTGCATGCGTATCCAAAGGTTCAAAGTTCTGAAATGTCACATCACATTCTCACATCACTCAGTCAGTCGTGCCAAGGTTCCAAATGCTTCAAGGCCTCACACGGAAGAAGCAAGCAGGCGATGCGAAAGGTTAGCCAAAGCAACAGATGAGGTCAGCACATTTCGGCTCAACTAGCTGCATCGATATTAATGTGTATTGGCGGCCACTGTCAGAACCCTGGAGCACAGCACTGTGACGACACGAAAATAAGTATACAGACTTGATAGATAAAGGCTTTGAATGCACAAGCATACACTGACAGAAGGGTACTTTGATGAGGAGACGTCGTTTGCATATAATTAGTCCGACTCTAACACCCTACCCCAAAACCCTAACCTAACTCTAACTGCACCCGGAAGCCACAGGTGAGTCTCAATACACTCAATACCGACGACGCCTTT